>NC_073630.1:62154464-62462857 GCF_029407905.1 Bubalus kerabau
GCACTAGTCTAAACATGAGTACTCAATTCTATGCAAGAAAAAATTAGACTAAAAAAACATTTGTCAAATGTTTAGTCTAGCAACCCATGGACCAGTCATTAGCTCCCTCCCCAGCACCACCTCCAAGACTCATGTACGATTGTGCCACCAAGACTAGGTTTACTGTACATATTTTTTTCAATCAGCAGAAACATTGAACCTTCCTAACCAGAGCTTTCTTTTTACTACAAATAACAGTTAAGGAAATAGTTGAACTGAGTGTTCGAAATGAGAAGAATCGTCTGGCTCATTTCTTTTAAAGGCTTCCCTTCCCTAATAAAACATGGAGTGAAACAATTGGTTGCATTTGAGCTTTTAATTAGACCAAATTTAATATGCCTACAAGTATTTTGCCTGCCAGGCATTGCAAAGATCTTTGCTGCTGATTTTACAAGAATTTAAGACATGGGAAGACACGTTGGCTGGGATTAAATAAGAGATTATCTTGGCAAGTGAGAATGACAAAAAAGTCAGGGAGAAATACAACCTTATTGGAAGGGGTGGGGAGAGAGGGATGGGCTGGCAGCCATATGGAAAATGAGTCTCAGAAATGCAGTGTAATTGGCTCAAGTAGATACAGTTTTGTAGAGATACATATATTTGAGAGGGGAGAGGCTTAAAAAAACATAAAACTATGAACACAAATACAAAAATTTTAAAATATGAAATCAGTTATGATTGTGAACATTTATATCAAATGATAAAAGAAATCTCAGTAAACTTCAGAGGCTCATAGATAGGTTAAACATTACAAAATCTCTAACAATATCATACCGTCTCTTCACAAACCATCTTGACCATTTCAGCAATGCTTGCTTTTCTACATTGTTTTTGGCTGCATAGCTTTTTCTATGATAATAATTTCATAACTTTTTATAGAGTGAGAACAGAAAGACAAGTCAGTCTTTCCTCTGGTATGGTTGATTAAAATTAGATTTTTATTATTAATCATTGGATGTATGTATGACTTCACACACAAATATACATGCTTTTGTAAGAATATTACAGGTTTGTGCCCTATAAATACAAAAATTCTGAAAAACATCTATTTCATGTGATGCCATCAAAAAGAAAAGGCATGTTATGCCTCACTTAGAATGATACTCGTTGCATTATTGAGTAGATTCTTGACAGGAAAGAACTTTTTTTTGGATCATGTATTGAGGAGAACTGAGTCCTATCTCTGGGATTCTGCACGCCTGATGCCTGGGAGCATTTCCCCTGGGTTAGCTTCTGACCCTGTACATTTCACACCTCACTTCTCTTCCACTGGCACATCTGGGCCAGATGCTGAAGGATCTTCTCTTATTGCTCTACAACCTCTGGCCCTGCAGCTGCATGTAGCCACCAGGTTGAGCCAGCCCTGTGGGTGATAAAAATATTCCTGGATGTTATTCCCACATTGACAACAACACAGCACAAAAGTAACAAAAAAAAAAAAAAAGAAAGAAAGAAAGAAACCAGAAATTACATTCTTTTAAGCCCCCAAAAATGAAATTCCTCAGTTAGTAGTCCTTTCAGCAAATCCCCAAAGTATCCAAAGCTGCTCTTATCCTATAACCTAAGTCGAAGTCACAAAGGAAGAAGACAGCCATCTTGACCAACCTTAGTTGAAGCATTATACTTCTGCAAATATCACAAGAGCAGATGTTGAGGGACCAGGACACTGGTGCCACTTTCCCCCCATCACAATTCCCCGAGAACTTGGAAGAGCCCATGCTAGTGAAGCCCTGGAAACTTCCTTGGCTTCTCAGCAAATCCACCTGGGACTCTGTAGGGCTGCAAACCTGGCTGACAATCCTGTTCAGCTGCAGACCTGGTTAGAGAATACAGACTCGAAGGCCTCTCAAGAGTGGAAAAGGAAGTGGTGTCTTTGTAAGCCAAGTGGGGTGGGGTGAAGTCAGCGAGGAGAAGGGAGCGGGGAGAGGACAGAGAGCACCCCCTGAGCCCTCATTATCTCATCTTAAATGAAAAAAAAAAAAATCACCCTGGGGCTGGTCCCAGCAACCAATGAGCCACTTATCATCTTTTAAAGTCTCCTCGTTTTTCAAAAAATGGTGACAGGACCAGCTTCTTCAAATTGCTATCACTGACTTTCTGCCACAAACCTGCTTCTCCTTTTACTCTCTTTTTGACCCTTTTCATTTATTCATTTTCAAAAACTTATTTTATTGAAGTATAGTTGATTTACAATGTGTTCATTTCTGTTGTACAGCAAAGTAATTGAGTTATACGTATATGTACTTTTTCATATTCTTTTCCACTGTGATTTCTCACAGGGTATTGGATACAGTTCCCTTTGCTGTACAGTAGAACCTTGCTGTTTATCCATCCTATACATAACAGTTTGCATCTGCTAACCCCAAACTCCCAATCCATCCCTCTCTCACGCTGGCAACCACAAATCTGTTCTAAACATATTTAGACCCTTTTTAAATAAGCCACAACACACACATACACACACACACACACACACACACACACTCACACACACACATACTTTGCATTTTCCTCTAAGTTCCTACTACCCAGGCAAACATTAAGTCACGAACTGAATCTATCGCTTGGAATCTTGGACTGGCCACTTAGAAACTGGAAACCTTTGGTCTCCTTCCTGTTATAAAACCTCCACACATCTCCCAGACAGTTGAGGTGAGAGAGCACATCAATGCCAGCCACCTACAGCGTATAGGAAGGAAGCTCCTTAAAACCTAAGGACGGTTTTCCTTCTTAAAAAAAAAAAAGAAGCCTTTATTTCTACACTGTGGGAGGGTAAGAGATTTGATATTCGTAACTATGACCTTGGATTCCCATTTAAATCATCAAAAAACAACTGAGAAAGGACATGAAAGTTAAAGTCATGTGACTTCCACTTCCATTTAGAACAGAGTAGCCTACAGGAGACCCACTCCAGTGTTCTTGCCTGGAGAATCCCAGGGGCGGGGGAGCCTAGTGGGCTGCCGTCTATAGGGTCTCACAGAGGTGGACACGACTGAAACGACTTAGCAGCAGCAGCAGCAGCAGCAGCCTACAGGAGACCAAAGCTTCTGCCAGGAAAAACTGGAAAATCTAGATATGATTAAAAAAAAAATCATTCAACAGCGTCAGAGGGCTGAATGAAGTAATAAGTCTTGGGCAGTGCTGATTCTGAAGACAGGAGAACTGCAGGCTAAATTGGCAGCCACTCTCCCCAGGGGCCCCTCATCCCACGAGCTGCAGAGAAAGAGTCACTTCCTCGGAGGAGGAGGACTCTGTCTTAAAGGCAGCTCTTTTCCACTTTAGACTATGATTTCTTGCAGGCAGTTTCACCTATCTTGTTCCCTGTGGTATTCTTAGCTCCCAGCACAGCTCCTGGTTGTTGGTGGTTTAGTTGCTAAGTCATGTCTGACTCTTGTGACCCCATGGACTGTAGCCCACCAGGCTCCTCTGTCCATGGGATTCTCCACGTGAGACTCTTGGAGTGGGTTGCCATTTCCTTCTCCAGAGGATCTTCCTGACCAGGAAATGAACCCCAGTCTCCTGCATTGCAGGCAGATTCTTTACCAACTGAGCTATGGAGGCAGCCCCAACACAGTGCCTGGTACACAGTAAATGTTGAGTGGAATATGTTGAATTCAGTTGAGTTGAGCTGAGTTGAACTGAGTTGAATCAAAACAGTGAATACTTTCTGGCTCTTTCAGATCTTCTTGATTCCAGAGGGACTTTTTCCCAAAACCTGGAGGCCCTATTCTTGTACGACTTCATCAATAGGGTCAAATGTAAGATCCTTTCTGACTAGAACTGCATCCTCTGGGTCCTGCTGTACTATCTCGAGGGCTTGGAAATGGGCGGGGTTGGGAGCCTTGCCATCAATTTTCTATTAGTAAAATCCCAGGCCAGGTCCAGGACAACACTGCTAGGGCCCCAGGCCTTCTCTCCCTGACCACACACAGTCCTAAGACTCTAACAGAGAAGTCTAAGAACTCTGGTGGCCTAGCAGGCGTTTTCTGTTTAACTCAACCCACTTCCAAATCTCTACAAAAGGTTGTATGTTCCTCGAGTCCGCCTTCTGGGCTCAGCACTTACCTGGAGATTCCAAACCAGGCTCCATTCTCATTGGGCTCTGGGCTTCCCCTCACTCTGCAGGGGCCTCAAAGTCCCCACCCTGAGGGAGCAAGGATGCTGATAGGAAACACACTCTGTGACACATACTTAAGTCCCCAATTGTGGGATACTTTAAAAGTATGTTTCTAAGTTGGTTTAGACATCCTCAGAACTTGATTCCTATGCATTTTGTGTCCTTTTTTTTCCTTTCCAAGTATAAAGAACTGTGATGAAGCCAAGGCAACTGAGTTCTACCCCTGGTTCTGCTGCTGCGTGTCCTTGTATTGTTATTGAAAGGGTGTGTGGATCTGGCTGCTCACTGCTCAAAAGCCAATAAACAGCCAGGTTGGTGGAAAGGAAAGTTTGCTTTATTTCAGATGCCAACAACTCAGGGAGAAGGGCAGGCATCTTTTCAAAAGCCAACTCCTCCCAGCTGGCAACCAGTGGGGCAAAAGGTGTTATAGACAGAAGGAGGGGGCCATATGCAGGAACAGCACAGTCAGCTCTGACAGTCATCTTCAAATTGGTCATCGGTGGTCTGACCAGCATCATCTTGATTGCTTTAGGTACAGTTAATCTTCAGTTCCAGGGTCCGTTTGTTCCCATATCTCTGAGTCCAGTTCTCAGAACTGTAGCTGCTTGTGTTGTGGGTACAGTGTGGTTATCGTGTAGCTAACTGCTTCCACCTGGTATTAGTCTCTATAGGACGCTCACAGGCTATGGCTCAGAATATTATCTATAGCCCTTGAGAAAGAACCAAAGGTCCTTGACTAAGCTTAATGACTACGTTATTATTTTTTGGTCTCCTTTGACTGTTTCCCTTTGTTTCCATGTGTTCTCGTTTCTCTGATTAAACTTATTCATTGACTAAAGTCTTCCACAGACAAAAGGCAGGCAGAGGACATGGGGGGAAGGACCATAGGGTCCTGATCTGTTTCAGTATCATCAGTTCTTTGAGGGCACCCTGACCCATTCACTTTGGGGTTTGGTCCTTTGGAGAGAATTTTATTTTCTTGGAGCACCTTGAGGCTTTCAGGCTCCAGGAAATGTGGGGCCGATATTTACATGAGACGAGTCGGACATGACTGAGCGACTTCACTTTCACTTTTCACTTTTATGCATTGGAGAAGGCAATGGCAACCCACTCCAGTGTTCTTGCCTGGAAAATCCCAGGGAAGGGGGAGCCTGGTGGGCTGCCGTCTATGGGGTCGCACAGAGGCGGACACGACTGAAGCGACTTAGCAGCAGCAGCAGCAGCAGGCTATAAACCCAATGCCACATAATTAAATCACAATGAGAGGCCTGCAGGCACTGTGTGCTACCCACCCAAGATCCAGTGACCGAGGAATCCAAACCACTCATGAGAGGACTATTTTTGTCCCTACAGAAGGACTACTAGTGCTGTGGGTAAGAGCAGGGGCCCCGATGCCACGTGGCCCTTCTCTGCTACCTGACCAGCTGTATGGTCGCCTTCAGTAAGTTACTTAAACCTCTCAAGGCATCAAATTTTGAAATTGTTGGAGGGATGGTATACCTATTCCATAGATCTATTGCAAGGATTAAATGGACCATCAGATGTCAAGTGCTAAGAACAGCCCAGGGCACAGAGAAAGCCTCTGTAAGTACTAATACGACAGATTTACCCAAGTGTGGAGAATCCTAAAAAGCTTTCTCTGACCCAAACAGCTCACACCTCTCCTGATGGGATCTTGGGCCCTCCTGGGGGCTGGATAAAGACTAAGAGAATGGGCTTGAATGCTTCCTTTCTAGGACACCATGCTGGCTGTGTATTTTTATTGTCACATCAAGGGTTTACCCACTCAGATTAATTCAGTTGACTACGTTATGCCTTTCTTGTTTACATCCAGTTCCAGGTAGCACTCTGAGGCACCTGGGGTGCAGGGTTGGGGGTTTGCTTCATCCTTAAATCCCCACTGTTTCACATAGTGCCTATAGAGTACTCTGTAAATATCTGTTTCATAAAGGCAAGCGTTTGATCTTGGTGTTTCAAGTCTCCCCCTGCAGCACATCTTGTGGAGTGGGGAACACTTGCAGATAGTCCATCTCATCAATGACTTTCTTCCTAATTTTTCAGTGAGTGATATTTTCCTGACCTCGTTTCTAGGACCTAGAAGCAATTTCCTAAAGCCCACAACTTAGAGAAGACCCATGTCCAGAGGTGTGTGTACCCTACAGTGGTCTTTCCTTTCCTCAAGCCCTTATCAAATCTTCCTAGTCTTTCAAGGATAAACTGAAGACAGGAATAGGTGACCAATATCTCTTCTAATTTCTTTCCTTGTCCTATTTAACAGTCCATTTAAAACCTCAACCTAGAAATGGGAATTTCATGCAAAGTAGGGGTTGATGGTTTAGTTACGGCCCTCAAAAGAGATAAGGGAGCTCAAGAAATTGTCCAGGGCTTCCTTGGTGGCTCAGTGTAAAGAATTCATGTGCCAGTGCAGGAGACACGGGCTCCATCCCTGTTCTGGGAAGATCTCACACGTGGAGATCCACATGCTACCTGCATACCTGTGGCCCATGCGCCACAATTATTGAGCCTGTGCTCTAGAATCTGGGAGCTGCCACTACTGAGCCCACGTGCCGTGACTACTGAAGCCTGCAAGCCCCAGGGCTTGTGCTTCACAACAAGAGAAGCCACCACAGTGAAAAGCCCTTGCACCGCAACTGGAGAAGTGAAGTGAAGTCGCTCAGTCGTGTCCGACTCTTTGCAACCCCATGGACTGTAGCCTACCAGGTTCCTCCGTCCATGGGATTTTCCAGGCAAGAGTACTGGAGTGGGTTGCCATTACCTTCTCCAGAAATCTTCCCAACCCAGGGATTGAACCCAGGGCTCCCGCATTGTAGGCAGACGCTTTACCATCTGAGCCACCAGGGAAGTCCAGTAGCCCCCAATAGCCACAACTAGAGAAAAGCCCATGCAGAGGAAGGAAGATGCAGCACAGTCAAAAAAAAGATCTAAAAATAAAAAAGAAATTGTCCAGATGGAGTTGCAAGCAGAAAGAGTCATTAGACGTGTAAATGTGCCAACGTAGGGGCTCTTCGTTTGCAGATTGGCCTGTGAGCTCCTTGTGGGCAAGACCAAGGTTCTGCTCACAGAGGTAGATCCAGGACCCAGCGCAGTCCCCAGCTGGCTGAGCTCTGTGTGTGGTTATGAATTGAGTTATTGGAACTTTCAGTGGATTAAAAACCGTCACAACAGCTTGGCTCATAGTAAGGCATTCAACCAGTGTTTCTTCACGTGGAGTTGGTAAACAAAAAGCACTGAGGCATAACTATTTGGCCCCAGAGTTTGGGATTCAGAGTCAGATAATCCCAGAATCAAATCCCAGTTTTGCTTGCTTCTTTTTGCATGCCCTGGGCCACTCCTCAGTAAAGGCACTACCTCACAGGATTGCCATGAGATGGCATGAAATCACACATGTGAAATCTACATTAGTGATTGCTGATGCTTGCTCAACAGCCTCTGGGGCCAGAGGCTGTTCTAGGGCTTTCCACTTGATCCTCATACGATCTGAAAAGGAAGGTGCCTTTTTTCCCCCACATACTTTATTTACTTGGTTGAAAGTCTTCTATGGTCCATAAAATGTTTTATGTAGTTGATCTCAACTTTGTTCACACTGATTTCAGTGAGTCAGATATTGATTTTCTATGCTCGGGACTCAGTCTGCCATTGCCAATTGATTTATTTCAAGATCAAGGTTGGCACTTTCATATCAAATCTTATTTTAAATCCTTTGGAACCAGCGTCCTAAAGTCACCAAGATAAATCCCTTTCCTCCAATATCGTGTGATATAATTCCACCTGCCTCTTCCAGGGACCACCAGGCTCCAGCACCTTGGCTGTGATGTTAGCTGGGCGCCTTCTGCTCTACCCTCAAGGAAAGTGCCTTTAACCACCCCCACCCCCTACCATACAGGTGAGGATGCTGTGGAAGAAAAAGGTAAGTCAAGTCTCCAGGGTCATTCAGCTAGTGGTAGTGATTCTGTGAGGCATACACAGCCCATAATCTTAATTAAGAGAAAGCTTCAGGCTGCCACATGTGGCTAGAAGTACTCATAAAAGGGATGCCATTATTATTGCTTCCCCGGTGGCTCACACAGTAAAGAATCTACCTTTAATGCAGGAGACCCGGGTTGGATCTGTGGGTCAGGAAGATCCCCTGGTGAAGGGAATGGCTACCCACTCCAGTATTCTTGCCTGGAGATTCCACAGACCAAGAAGCCTGGCACCTACAGTCCATGGGGTCACAAAGAGTAGGACACGACTGAGCAACCTACACAGGTATTATTATAGCAGTCATCATGTTTGAGGAGCAGAGAACCTGAGTCCTCACAACTGCTCCACAACAGAGCAGTAACCCCAGGGCCTCCGCACTCAGACCTGGGCTGCCCTGGCTGGTTTCCCCGGTTGCCTTCCCCAAGGCCTGTCCTGGGCAGCCACACCCTGCATCCTCACCACACCCTGTGCTGCGCTCTCACCACCCCAGAAGTTCTGGCCACACCCTGTCTGCTCCCGGAAGGTAAACAGGGCCACTGGAGAAGGGTGGCATTGTTGTGCCTGCGGTCTTGGCCCTGGAGGCCCAGAGCTCAGGCTTATAAATGCCACAAATCAATAAGCAGTAAAAGTCAGAACAGAGGCCCTCTTGAACTTCAACTGACCTCCGCTCCCAGCCAGTTAGTCATGAGAACAAATGCTCAGGAACCGATTCCAGGAGAGAAAACTTCCACGTGGCCTCTAGTTAACTACCTTGAAGGAAGGGGGTTGCAGCCTGGTGGAGGTGAGGGGGTGTTAAGTTCTGGGGGAAAGGCAGGCAGCGTCCCAGTGTCACTCAGAGCAGAAAAAACCGCCCTGGTCCCAGTGAAATTTGCAGTTGTGAAAGAGTACAAGACCCTTTCTTGCCCGGAGCTGCCTGCATGACTAGGTTTCATTACAGCAGCTCAGACTGATTGATGGAGGGCTTCCTGGGCGCCAAGCACTGTGTTTAATCTTTACCTGCCTTAACTCACTGGAGGTGCTCAACGACCCTAGGAGGTGGATTTTATTATCTTCATTTCACAAATAAGAAAACCATGGTGCAGATAAAGGGTAAATAAACTGCCCCAGGGTTGCTCAGCCTCTATGAGGCAGATGCTAGAATCTGAACCCAGGCAATCTCCTGGGTTAGACCATCACCTCCCTGGAGGCTGGCCTCGGGGATTTCTCTCTGTGTTTTCCCTCCTCATTCAATTTTGAATCAGAATTCTAATACAAAGATATACACGGAAAAGGATGACTTGGAGGGGCTGTTGAAGGTCCCCCTGAAACCTGCGAGGGCTCCTCAGGGCCAGCTGGGGAATGTGTTGGATGTTGGAGAAACATGCATCTCAGGGCCACTAACTCTGTCGCTGTCCCTAGATGAGAAGCCGCCAGTTAAGGTGAGGCCCCTCACCTGATCTTTACTGCAGATTATTTTGAGGGTGGAGGGAGCATCTGGCTTGGGGATAGACCTCTCAGAGTTATTTCCCCAACACTGTGAAACATACAAATTCTGCCAAATCTGGTCTCCTGGCATTTCTGTTTATGGTGCAGGTTGAAGTTTGGTTTTCTGTAGTTGCTCCTTGGAGCTAATTTCTTGCAAAGGATGTGACAAAGGTCACTAGAGAGAAAACACCTGGGCACAAGTTTCACAAGGGCGAGGCAGCCTGCACAGCATGGCCCCTCACCATAACAGTCTAAAGTAGTGGGGGTAGGACTCACATGGTCAAGGCCACCCTGAGAGCTGGGGCTAGTTTTTTGAGTGTGATAAGAAAAACCCCTGCCTCAAGTGTCTTTGTGGATTATCTGCTTGGGGTTTCTGCAGGTTTACTGGGTTTGTGGTTATCCATGCCCCTGGAGGAGAAAATGGCAACCCACTCCAGTATTCTTACCTGGAGAATCCCATGGACAGAGGAGCCTAGTGGGCTATAGTCCACAGGGTCCCAAAGAGTCGGACACGACTGAGTGACTAAACACGCACACATGGCCGTTGGTGGCTCAGTGGTAAAGACTCCGCCTGCCAGATGAATGGATAAGGAAGTTGTGATACATATACACAATGGAATATCACTCAGCTATGAAAAAGAATGCATTTGAGTCAGTTCTAATGAAGTGGATGAAACTGGAGCCTATTATGCAGATTGAAGTAAGTCAGAGAGAGAAACACCAATATAGTATATTAAAGCATATATATGGAATTTAGAAAGACAGTAACGACAACCCTATATGCAAGACAGCAATAGAGACACAGATGTAAAGAACAGACTTTTGGACTATGTGGGAGGAGGGGAGGGTGGGATGATTTGAGAGAATAGCACTGAAACATGTATATTACCATATGTAAAATAGGTGATCAGTGCAAATTCGATGTATGAAGCGGGGCACTCAAAGCCGGTGCTCTGGGACAACCCAGATAGATGGGGTGGGGAGAGAGGTGAGGGGGGGTTCAGGATGGGGGACACATATACACCATGGGTGATTCATGTCGATATGTGGCAAAAACGACCACAATATTGTAAAGAAATTACCCTCCAGTTAAAATAATTTTAAAAAAGAATCTGCCTGCCAATGCAGAAGACATGGGTTTGATCCCTGGGTGGGGAAGGTCCAGGGTCACTCAGGCAGAGGTGTTAGACAGTCACCTTCCTGGAGGCTGGCCTGGGGGATTTCTCTAGTGTTTTCTCTCTCATTCAATTTGGAATCAGATTTCTAATATCAAAGTATACACAGAAAAAGGATGACTTGGCAGAGCTGAGGAGGGTCCCCCTGAAACCGGTAAGGGCTCCTCCGGGCACTGGAGAATATGCAGGATGTTGGAGAAACTTCCATCCCCAGGGCCATCAGCCCTGTTGCTGTCCCTAGACTGAGAAGCCTCCAGTGTTCTTGCCTGGGAAATCCCCATTGACAGCGGAGCCTGGTGGCTACGGTCCCTGGGGTCGCAAAGAGTCAGACTCGACTCAAGGACTAAATAACAACAGTAATGCCCATTGCAGGTCCTCCAAGAAATACACTGGATCATTCCCTTGATTACTTCCACGTATTGGGTCATTGCCTTGATTAATGCACTATAAATACTTCGAGAATGATACACAACATTGAAATCAGGGCTTCTGCTGAAGGGTCATGAGTTGTGGTTCTCAATGGGGAGGCATCAGGCTTTAAGAGGGAACCCAGAATATGTGGACTATGCGCGCCCCCTGCTGGAAAGGGAAAGCTAGAAATCTGGGACTTTGAGTTCAGAGCCTGGGGTCTCCGGGGGGGCTTTTGGAGCACCTCTTCTCCCCTTGGCTAGATGGCTCTTTTTCTTGTTTTACCAAGATTCAACTGCATGAGAGTAATGAAAGGCAAAGAGTGTGGATTCTAGAGTTTAGACGGTCTAGGTTCAAACCCTGTTCTGCCGTTGCTGTGTGACTGGGTAGATCATTAAACCTCTGTGTGCCTTACCTTTCTCATCTGTAAAATCAGGGTGATAATACTAGAACTTACCTCACAGAGCAGTTACAAGACATAAATGAAGTAATATCTCAAACACGAGATAATAAATGAAGTAAAATATGTAAATGAGTATTTTTTGTTGTTGTTCAGTCGTTCAGTCATGTCTGACTCTTGCAACCCCATGGACTGCAGCACGCCAGGTTTCCCTGTCCTTTACCATCTCCCAGAACTTTCTCAAACTCATATTGAATGAGTGAGTGATGCCATCCAATCATCTCATCCTCTGACGTCCCCTTCTCCTTCTGCCTTCAATCTTTCCCAGCAGTAGTGTCTTCTCTAATGAGTCGGCTCTTTGCATCAGGTGGCCAAAGTATTGGAGCTTCAGCTTCAGCATCAGTCTTTCCAATGAATATTCAGGATTGATTTCCTTTAGGATTGACTGGTTTGATCTCCTTGCAGTCCAAGGGACTCTCAAAAGCCTTCTCCAACACCACAGCTCAAAAGTATCAGTTCTTCGGTACTCAGCCTTCTTTATGGTCCAACTCTCACATTTATACATGACTACTGCAAAAACCATAGCTTTGACTAGATGGATCTTTGTTGGCAAACAATGTAATGTCTCTGCTTTTTAATATGTTGTCCAGGTTTGTCATAGTTTTTCTTCCAAAGAGCAAGAGTCTTTTAATTTGTGGCTTCAGTCACCATCTGCAGTGATTTTGGAGCCCAAGAAAATAAAGTCTGTCACTGTTTCCATTGTTTCCCTATCTATTTGCCATGAAATGATGGGACCAGATGCCAAGATTTTAGTTTTTTGAATGTTGAGTTTTAAGCCAACTTTTTCACTCTCCTCTTTTACCTTCATTGAGAGGTTCTTTAGTTCCTCTTCGCTTTTCTGCCATAAGGGTGGTGTCATCTGAAAATGAGTATTATAATAGTTAATTACACAATATATGGGGGCTTCCCTGGTGGTTCAAACAGCAAAGAGTATGCCTGCAATGTAGGAGACTAGGGTTCCATCCCTGGGTCAGGAAGATTCCTTGGAGAAGAGAACAGCTACCTACTCCTGTATTCTTGCCTGGAGAATTCCATGGACAAAGGAGCCTGGAAGAGTCAACTGATTAGAAAAGGCTCTGATGCTGAGAAAGATTGAAGGCAAGAGGAAAAGGGGGCAGAAGAGGATGAGATGGTTGGATAGCATCACCTACTCAATGGACATGAGTTTAGCAAACTCTGGGAGACAGGACAGGGGATTCTGATGTGCTGCAGTCCATGGGATTGCAAAGAGTCAGACAAGACTTAGGGAATGACAACAACAAGATATGTTGATTATTGCTCATAAATGCTATCACCACTATTTTCACCATTATTATTAATAAAGTCTAAACGAAAGCTTCCACCCCCCTCTCTCTCAGTCCTCAGGGTCATTCTCATGGTCATCAATAATTCTAACAATTTTGGGGTGGTGCTGCTATGCCACTCAACATGAGGGATCTTAGTTCCCCAACCAGGGATCAAACTCTTGCTCCCTGCAGTGAAAGCACAGATCCTTAATAACTGGACTACCAGAGAATTCCCAAGTTCTAACAATTTAGGAGTTGTTAACAGGGGGATAGCACAGACAGAGAGTATGGCAGAGATAATGATATGATAATGATAAACCACATCTCCCATCCCACCCTTCAGTAAACATTCAACTACTGTCGGCTTCTAGTCATTCAAACCTTGGCATGTGTCACGGGACACATCATTCTAGACACCAAAAGAAGGGAAGATGTCATTAACACTCTACCAACAAGAAAGCTTTCTCAGAGGAAAAGGTGGGATAACTTTTTGTCAGCCAGACACATTCAACATTTGCTGGGTCTGCTGGCTTTCTCTATGATGGCAAAAAAGCTGTAGCCTCCCTTTTATTTCTGCTTTTGGGGAAATTTGATAAAGTTTTAGTGTCTGAGGTAGCAACAGGTAACCACAACGAAACAATTAGTTTTCTTAGAAATTTGGAGATTATACGTATGTATATTCACATACATACATGTATTGTGTATGTATGTGAACAGGTGTACCTATATATTACATTTTAAGGCATTTGCATATATACACATTTACTGTGAAGATTTTTAAGAGTGTATGCACTACATATGTTTCATGCAGAATGTCTTAAAAATGTTGATGCCCCAGGGACTTCCCTGGTGGTCCAGTGATTAAGAGTCTGCCTTGCAGTGCAGGGGACATGGGTTTGATCCATGGTCCCAGAAGATGCCACATGCTGTAAGGAATCTCTGCGCTACAACTACAGAACCTAAGTTCTATAGCCCGAGAGCCGAAACTAGAGAGTAGCCCCCGCTTGCCGCAACTAGAAAAAGCCTGCACAGCAACAAAGCCCTGGCACAGTCAAAAAATAAATACAATTAAAATAAATACAAATGGTGTATTAAAAAAAAATATATGGTTATGCCCCTTTGAATGCAATATCAGTGGTCATGGGGAGGGAGAGAGGAGTGAAGGAAAGAATTTTTGATAGTTCTAGGTCTACACAAAGCACTGCATTCTTAAGGAATTTAAAAGTTGGGGAGGGCTTAGAAAGTGGTGGTGGTAGTGATGAGGGTGTAACTAAAGGATGGGACTTCCGCTTGCCGCTTCCAGGAGCTTGATTTTAGGGGTAGCTGGTAGTTACGGTAGAAAGAGCTTAGCCACCCCTTTGCCTGGAAAAACCTGCACTTGGCATCATACTTGTGAAACACCCTGCCTGACCTCAGCACCTGGACTGAGGACCTTCTCTGAGCCCCTGCAGCACCCAATACTTATCACTCTCATGGGAGGGAGGCCATGCCTTTTTTCTCCCCTCTGTATCTCCTGCTCAGAGTTGGCATGCAATGAATATTTGTTTCGTGGATGAATGGATAAACACTCAATGGAACATGCATGAAGGCACAAGCAAATGAATGAGAAAATGAATAAGAGAAGCAGAGAGACCTGTGCGTCTGGAACTGAGGATGATTCCTACGTGAGAGGTTCAAAGAGGCAGAGTCAGAACCTGGGATTAAACATCTGCTGTGGTTTGTCTCCCAGCAGAAAGAAGGAGCAGCAGCACTTTAGTATAACCCAAGGACATAATTTAGTGTTCTGAGTCAGCAAGTCTTTCTTCTGAGACTGGGGAATCTCCTAGCTGACAAGATAATCTCCAATGAAGCCAGAGGCGGATGGGAAGTCGCTTTTGGACAAAGTCACCCTGCAGCAGTTTAAATAAAACACAATACTATCAACACCTAGAATCCACAATCAGTACTTTCACATTCTCTCTATAGTTCAGACTTCTAACACCTTGTGAAGCAGTGTATGGGCAGCCACTCAAGATGGCCGTGCTCCTGCTCTCTGTGTGTCCCCCGCTGGACCAGCCCTGCTTCACCTCCACTCACACCCTACTCACATGGCTATCCAATCCTCCTCATCACAGGGCTCCGTCAGTGACTGCCTATGTGCTTGTCCCCTGCCCCAGCTGCTGGTTTCCCTGGTAACTGATGAGCCAACCTGACATCAATTCCCCCTATAATGATAAACTCCCATTCCTCCCAGTAATGAAGCATGTTGCCAAGTCCTGCCTGCCGTCTGCTGTACAGAGTCGAGTGTCACTCCAGGACTTTTGCTTTGGACACATAGGAGTCCCCATCCAATAAATCATTGATGTCACCGGGCTCCTTGGTCTTCCTGCTAGGCAATTATAAGGCTTGCAGGATGCAGCTCAATGAGTGGGTATGATTACAGATCAGAAACCTGTACCTCAAAGAGGGTGGGTGACCTCCCTAAAGTCACACAGCTGAAAAGTAGCAGAGTCAGGATTCAGTTCTGTTGATTCCAGGATCCCCTGCAGCTATTTGGGACAACAGGGGCAATGAACCACTGGTGATGAAAGGGAAGGAAATCTACCTGTTGGTTAGGGAAACACTCACTGCTATAAAAGACTCTGAAATTTGTAATTGCTCCAGCAATCAAAGTTTATTTCTTCCTCGTGTACAATCGAGTACAAAAGTTGCACGAAAGTCTGCTGAGCAGCTGGCTTTCCTCCAAGCAGGGATTCAGGAACCTACACTCCTTCCATCCTGTGGTTCCACCAGCCTCAATATATGACTTCAAGCCGCCACATACATCTGCATCAGGTCGGCAGTGGGGGAGAGAGCATGGAGGTCTTGGGCCAGACTTGGAAGTGGAACACATCACACCCAAGCACATTTCTTCAGCTAGAATTCAGTTACGTCACTGCCAATACTTAGCTACCAAGAAACTGCAAGGGAGGCTGGAAAATGTAGAACAACTCTGTGCCCTGGAAGAAAGAGAAATGAAATTGGTCAAGTTGGGCAGTCCCTGCCACCACCCATATCCTACAAGGAACATGAGATTCCCGGACAGAGCAAAAGCCCACATGTGACCTCTGCTGGGGACTTGAGTCCCTAGACGAGTTTGTAGGAAATCAAACCTTCAGCTGCACTTCAAGCTGCAAGCATGCCCAAAACCCTTCTGTAATAAGCCTTGATTGTTTTATCCTCTTGTGTGAGAGAATACTCTCCTCTACCTTCAACCTCGCCAGTCTGAGCACCCCTAGGCCCATGGCTAGAGGTGGGTACATGTCCTGAATAGACCCAAGCATATTTCCTCATTCCCTAAGAATCAGGGGTCAGTTTAGGGAAGGTCATGTGATCCAAGGAGAGCCTATTGGCCTCCTTTCCTAACCAGTTAAGAAGGCTCTCCTGTCCCTGGTTAAAAGACTATAAGAAGGGAAGTGTGGGGCGGTCTGGTGTCATGCCTGCAGCCTTGTGGAGACAGCTAGAACCATGAGGGAGCACGCAGAGAATGAAACTGGACAGCTTCAGTTTTTGGATCCTTAAGGCTAGTCCTTCCCTGCCATTTCTATAGTTTGATTGTATAACCCAATACTTTCTCTCTTTGCTTCACTTAATTCAAGTCATCTGTCAGCTGCAACTCAAAGAGTGACAACTTCATACATCCAATGTGCCAGAAGACATTCTAGAAGGTAGATAGGATCAACAACATGTCTTTTTGTGTCTAGTGCTAGCCATATTCATGTTCTCTTGCACACACACATACACACACACTATGGGCTTGTGTCCCCCATAAAAAATATGCTGAAGACCTAACCCCCAGCACTTCAGAATGTGAATTTATTTGTAAATAGGGCCTTTAATGGTCTTCCCTTGTGGCTCACCTGGTAAAGAATTTGCCTGCAGTGCAAGAGACCTGGGTTCGATCCCTGGGTTGGGAAGATCCCCTGGAGAAGGGAAAGGCTACACACTCCATTCTGGCCTGGAGAATTCCATAGACTCTATAGTCTGTGGGGTTGCAGAGTCAGACACAATTGAGTCACTTTCACTTTCACTTTTCAGGGCCTTTAACAGAGGAGACAGTGTCAGACTTTATTTTTGGGGGCTCCAAAATCACTGCAGATGGTGACTGCAGCCATGAAATTAAAAGACGCTTACTCCTTGGAAGGAAAGTTATGACCAACCTAGACAGCATATTCAAAAGCAGAGACATTACTTTGCCAACAAAGGTCCGTCTAGTCAAGGCTATGGCTTTTCCAGTGGTCATGTATGGATGTGAGAGTTGGACTGTGAAGAAGGCTGAGCGCCGAAGAATTGATGCTTTTAAACTGTAGTGTTGGAGAAGACTCTTGAGAGTCCCTTGGACTACAAGGAGATCCAACCAGTCCATTCTGAAGGAGATCATCCCTGGGATTTCTTTGGAAGGAATGATGCTAAAGCTGAAACTCCAGTACTTTGGCCACCTCATGCGAAGAGTTGACTCATTGGAAAAGACTCTGATGCTGGGAGGGATTGGGGGCAAGAGGAGAAGGGGACAACAGAGGATGAGATGGCTGGATGGCATCACTGACTCGATGGACATGAGTCTGAGTGAACTCCAGGAGTTGAGGATGGACAGAGAGGCCTGGCATGCTGCGATTCATGGGGTCGCAAAGAGTCGGACACGACTGCGCGACTGAACTGAACTGAACTGAACAGAGGAGATCAAGTTAAAATAACATCATTAGATTAAGCCCTAATATAATATGACTGGCGTCCGTATAAAAAGGGGAAACTTGAACATACACAGCACAAGATAATGTGAAGAGACAGAGACACAGGGAACACACCACGTGATGAAGAAGGCAGAAACTGGGTGATGCTTCTGCAAGCCGAGGAATGCCCAAGATTGATGGCAAACCACCAGAAACCGAGAGGCATGGAACAGAGTCTCCCCCAGCCCACAGAAGGGGCCCTGCAGACACCTGATCAGACATCTAGACCTCCAGAACTGTGAAACAAGGAGCATCTGTTTTTGAAGTCAGCCAGTGCATTGCTCTCCGCTATGTCATTTATAGGGAACTAATGAACATAGTTTTTTTGGCAGGTAACTTGGTGACTCTGCCAGAGTTATCTCTTCCAGGAAGAAAAGCATTAAGTGTTATTCTCCGTCTCTGTAATCTCTCTGAAAAGCCCTTAAGGACTTCCATTTCTCCTTCTGTATTATATATTTATATGGGAGAGAGGGAAAGAGAATAAGGAAAGTTAAAGCAATGTAAGATACAGATTCTTTGTTATTAATATTTCATACACGTGTGCATGCACATGTGTGTGTGTGTTGGACCTAGAGGAGGAGGTTATCATAATGATAACAGCAATTGCCATTTATTGTCTACTTTATGTCGGATACAGTTCCAAGAACTGTATTATCTCATTTACTTCCAGAAGAAAGTGAAATATCTCTTGATGTGAGGTCAGTTCAGACCTGACTTTGAATCCCAGTTCTGCTGCTTATCAGGTATTAGGCCTTGGTCATGTAATTTAACCTCCATGAACCTTTTTTCTCAGTGGAATAATAATTTCTACTTTGTGGAATTTCTGTAAGATTATGCAATTTTATATATATATATATATATATATATATATATATATATATATATAAATTGATTATGCCCTTAATAAGTGGTAAATATTACTATTCATCTTCAGAATCACCCTATATGACAGGCATTTATAATTCCAATTTTATAGATGAAGAAACTAAGTCCCATGGATGAATAAGTGAGAAAAACTAAATTAGACCAAGATCTGTCTGGTGGCTTCAAAGCCAACATCTTTCTACCATACCCGCCTTGAAAAGAAAATTATCCACAAAGCAATAATTTGTCAATCCGGCACAGTTACACTGTAAGTGAATTTGAATTACATGTATCTGAAACTGTGATACAAGACATTCACAAGGTCCCATTTTGTGCTCAAAATGAGAAATCATACAAATCCCCAGAATTAAAAATCAAGAATCGCTCAATTTCAAAGCCTGTTCAGACAAGTGAATTACAAGCTGCCACCTTGGTTCTAAAACAGAAATTCTGTCTTCATTTTGTCAGCATCTTGCGAACTACGCTGTTAGTCACAAGGCTCAAAACTTCATCAACTGATTTTGGTGACTGTTGTGTAGTTATTATTCATTTTTAAATAATCCATCACCATGTCATCAGAGTATTCATCATGTGGTGATGCGGAAAGGCACCAAGAGCAACACATTTATTCCCTTCATAAGACGTCATAAAAGGTGCTGGCTGCAGCAACACATGTATAGATGTCATAAAAAGGCTCTAAGGAAGGGCTGACAGCCACTATGATATGCTATGCTTGCAATTTAGCAGATTCATTTCTGCAGAATATCAGAGATCATCTAAAGAAATGAAAAGCGCCATTAAAAGGAAGTTACAGGCCAATGGGTGTTGATTTATGTGCTCTGGGAACATACTCTTCCATACTTTACTTAGTGGAAAAATTTGCTTTGAATCCTATGGGTTTTGAATAGCACAAAGTCTTCAGGAATGCATCCATTGTATAAAATGAACCCCCAGTGAAGATATCATCACCTTCTCCCAGGAGGGTACTTGGTAGCTATATTTCTCATTATGATTTACACTTTGAAAGTTGACTTATACATCAGTCTCCAGTGACTTTGATTATTATGAGTCACCTCTGGCAATACTGAGGAAAATCAATTTCCTGGTTTGTAAGAGGTTGTTGCTAGTTAATGCAACAACCAAGTCCCTGGCATGCAATGGCACCCAGCTCACCTACCTGAACCCCAGTCTCATCTATTTCTACCCCAACTTGGACAGAAAGCCAGGGCCTTCTGTGAGGCAAGTGAATCTCTACCATGGCATGTGGCACGTAGCTTATAATACCAGCTTTCATTTATTATTGCTTTTTGTGAGTCAGGTACAACCCTAGATACTTCACATATGCTATCTCATTTTATTGACCAAACAATCCATGTGTATAGACAAGGGAGAAAACTAAGGTATAGACATGTTGAATAATGGGTCCAGGTTATTAGGATGTGGTAGACATGGTTGTTTCGATGTTTGCATTTTAGTCTTAAATACTTCCATGTATACACTGTGATATGTGTGATATCTGGTTAAGCAACAACCCCAGTGTCTAGTCTGATGACTAATCAGCAGTTCAGGGGGTAGTAGCCTGAACTGAGGTAGTAGCCTCCCTCATTGGGAAGTCTGTGCTCCTGGTTACCATACCCACTTCAGGTATTTGTATCTTAATCAGTATCTGATGTGTTGCCAGTCAGCAGAGCAAGAGTCAGAAATGGGTTTTCATAGTGGCTTGTTCACTAGCATGATGGATTTTAGACACGGGATCTGATTGGAGCAATTAAAGGTATTTAAAACATGTGACTCAGCTAAAATATTTTAGAGAAATTCCCCACAATTGCACAAATGAAATCTATGGACCCTTGATATCTGTAGCTTTCACCCTTAAGGCTTCACTCTAACTGGTTCCATTGTACGGCACTGAATTCAGAGGAACCTGGCTCACTCTCCAGTCACAGCCAGCTCTCAAGGGAAGAGCCCCCTGAGTCTGGATATTCGGTGAGTCTTCTCTGAATGACTTATGTGTCATTCAATGTATCATGTGAGGTGATGGGTAAAGCCCATATGATAGGACAGAAAGCTGGGGCTTCCTTCCAGCTACAGAACAATTTACAGAAACAGTTCTGTACTGGTTAATAAACGTTCGCTTAATAAGTAGTCTGCCTATGGGGCAGAATTATAACCTAGTAAGCGACATTGTGAGGAAGAGAGTTATTTACCTTCACTTCAAACCTGCTGTCACTATAGAAGGAACCAAATAGACTCACGTTAGTTTCATCATTGGTATTGAACTTCTGCAGTGCAGGAGAGGCGGGTTTGATCCCTGGGTCAGAAAGGCCCCTTGGAGGAGGAAATGGCAGTCCACTCCAGTATTCTTGCCTGGAAAATCCTGTGGGAAGAGGAGCCTGGTGGGCTATAGTCCATGGGATCGCAAGAGTCGGACACGACTGAGCAACTAGACCACCACCACCACCACCACTGAACCCAGCACTGACTTCAGGAGCAGTGCTCTCAACGGCTGCTGCCGCTGCTGCTGCTGCCAAGTCGCTTCAGTCGTGTCCGACTCTGTGTGACCCTATAGACAGCAGCCCACCAGGCTCCCCCGTCCCTGGGATTCTCCAGGCAAGAACACTGGAGTGGGTTGCCATTTCCCTCTCCAATGCATGAAAGTGCAAAGTGAAGGTGAAGCTGTTCAGTCATGTCTGACCCTCAGCAACCCCATGGACTGCACCCTACCAGGCTCCTCCATCCATGGGACTTTCCAGGCAAGAGTACTGGAGTGGTGCCATTGCCTTCTCCAGCTCTCAACCACTAGGCTAGAGTTAAGCAAAAACTCCATGGCATCAACCTTTGAAACAATGAGTAGGTAAAACAAAAGAGAATAACCCCAGATTCTGAGAAATAAACATGTACAGCTGACTTCCAACAGGGCCATACACGAAGATGTTGATCTCTCTCAGGAAGGACTGGAATGATTGAGGGGAAAAAAGACCAGTCGGCTCTCATGCTCTCCACTTGCCTCTTTGGGTCAGTATATCAGAGATCGCCATCAACTTTGACTTTGGAACAAACGGAACTGGGCTAACCCCAGCTGAGATGTTATCAAAAGGAAGTTGGATTAGACGCTTCCTATTAAACACTGGGTACTTCTTGGGAAGTACTGATATATTTTGAAAATCAGAACACTACTCTCTTCAGGAAACCTTTGCATTTATGGGAAGGGAGGGGAATTTGTTCCCTACTGAGTCTTATTTACCAGCTGCCCTGGCCTTGATCCCTGCCCTCATCTTCCTCATTGTCCAGGTCTGGGTTCAGTCTCTGGTACTTCCTGGCTTGCCTGGTTCTCCCCCTCAGCCCCAACGAACTGAGTCTTGACTAGATTTTGAACAGAATTTCTTTACTTCTGGTTTGATTAGCGGCTTACAGAGAAAACTACCAAGTCATCCAAAACTCTGCTTGACCACAGAGCATCTATAATAGTCACCTTGACACAAATGTTGTGAAAAACCCACAGAAAGCAGCTCTCAGACTTCAGTCCTGTCAGCCTGGGTTTCTGGTGATCAGTTTCCCTGTCTTGTAGGTCCCCAGCCCAAAGAAACTGCCATCAATTCCCCCTTCATGGATATTGGGAAGTTCTGTGGCATAGAGTGACAACCACTTTTCTTCTAAGGTATTTAGCAAGCATGCCATATACCCACATATAAATCATATTAAAGATTTATCAGCTTAAATCACTAAACCAAAATCACTAGTAATCATCATTATAGATGTTTTTAAAACTATGAAGGCCCTATACAATCACCTTCCATCTAAATCATCACTCTGGGAACTACATGGTCACCTGCTGTATTTTCTGAGGAGAAATCTATTAAACAAATATATATAAGGATAGAACCCAATTATAACGTCGAGTTTTAATTAAAACACAAAATTAAACATTACATTTGTTTTGATCAGTTGTAAGGATGATCCCACTGATTATTTTTATGGAAAACAGTTGCTAATTAATAAATGCCAGAGAGAGAGAGAGAAAAGAATAATGAATAGTGAATTCATTATTCAAACTGCCCTGGAGTCCTGGATTTAATCTGGTCCTAAACCATTCATTTTGGGCTGTGCCTTTTAAGGCTGAAGTTTTTTCACTGTCACTCAAGGCAAAAACAGAAGCCTCCTTAAATTATGTTAGAAACAGATCAGCTCCCTGATAACACACACTCCACCAGAGACAGAAAGGAAGGAAAGAATAAGTCCCGAGGTAAATTAACCCCTGATTTACAGCATCAGGTTTTATCCCCAAGCTCCAGTGCACTGATGCCCGAAAAATTCCACCAATGACTGCACGGTCTGTCGATTCTTGAGGAGGCTGGGGACAGGGAAGGAGGAATCCCTAGGCTCTTAAACAAATACAACCACATTTAAATGGCCCCTTTTAAAAACACAGCCTTTGTTTTTCAAAGCAGTTTTAGGTTCACAGCAAAATTGAGTGAGAAGAAAAAGAAACTGAATGGAAAGTAGAGAGATTTCCCATATACCCACTGTCCCCACATAAGCACAGGCTCCCCCACATCAGCACCAGGGTGGTACATTTGTTAGGATCGATGAACCAACATTGATACATCATTATCACCCAAAGCCTGCAGTTTACATTAGCGTTCACTTGTAGTGTGATACATTCTGTGGGTTTGGACAAATGTAAAACAACATGTATCCATCATTAGAGTATCATATAGAATCGCTTCAGTGCCTTACAAACCCCCACCTTCTGTCTGTTCATGCCCTCCTCCCTAACCCCTGGCAAACACTGATGTTTTGTACCATCTCCATAGTTTCACCTTTTTCAGAATGTCATATTAGTTGGAATATTACAACCTATAGACTTCTAAGATGGGCTTGTTTGACTTTGCAATATGTAATTAAGTCTCCTCCATGGCTTGATAGGATCCTGATTTTTAAAATAACCTTTTCTACTATACTATAGTAGATACTTACAGATATTTATGCCTTAAAACTTTAGAGGAACACTAAACAGTTCTGCTCTTTTCCTGGGATAGCCCTTCTCTTTTCTACCATCTAGGCAGGTCCAGAGATCTAAAAGAACTCATGGCCAACCACTTATTAATGTTCTTAGTGTCTATCATGGACCACTGTTCCAATTACTATGGCTGTTGAACAAATATACCCAACATTTAGTGATGCGGTAAAAACATTTATTATGCTCAAAGAATCCGTGGGTCAAGAATTTGGATATAGTACACCAAGGATACCTTGTCTCTGCCCTTCAGTGTTGCAGGCCTCAGCTAGAGGACTTGAAGGCTGGAGGCTGGAATCATCTGAAGGCTCGTCTGTCTAGCAGTTGTAGGTGGCTGTCAGCTGGCGGCATCACTGGTGAAAACATGAATCGCCTCTGAGTGGCAGGCACTTTGCCAGATCCTAGGAATTTATAGTGAAAAACCACGGTTTCTGACTGCAGGACATGAGAAATGATACCAGTGACCAGGTGAACTGGCAATACCACTAACATTTTAAGTTCTAGGGTAGAACTTAAACCGAGGTGCTTCAGAAAAGCATCACAACACACACTGGGAGCTCACGAAAGGTTTCTCAGGAAAACTGTTACAGAAGCTTATGCAAAATCTCACCTGAGTTTGTGAAAATACAGATGTAGTTTTGTGGGATCTGACTTCAACCCAGGCCTCAGGGCT
This sequence comes from Bubalus kerabau, assembly GCF_029407905.1. Lineage (NCBI taxonomy): Eukaryota > Metazoa > Chordata > Mammalia > Artiodactyla > Bovidae > Bubalus > Bubalus kerabau. Next base: position 62,178,700 of record NC_073630.1, read on the forward strand.
ACTTCCTAAAGCCACTAGTACAGAACCTGTGGTCACACACCACCCACCTGGGTCATCACAAGTCTTTCCTGGTCTCCCGGAGAAAGATACGATGCTGGCAGAAAACTCCCACACCTTCTTCAAGGTGGCAACATGGACCAAACCAGTGCACAGGCAGCTGCTCTGATCTCTGGGGTTACCTGGAACAGTTGACAGGGTCAGTAGGTCATAGAAATGGTCCTGTCAGAATTAATTGCTCCACCAGCTTATGCTGAAAATGGTCTGAGGTCAAAGATGGCAGAATCAGACATGGGCTAATGGCTTGATTCATAGCTCCCTTCCCCCTCCTCCTCCAGTCCAGGCTTCCAAGAGGATTCAGGAGACCCCTGTTTGAAAACAGATCAAGTTTGCCAATCTTCATTTTACAGAAAGGAAACTGAGAACCAGAGAGGTACAAGGGACTCGTGGTAGATGACTCACACCCAAGGTTAGTTTGGGTTTGTTTTGTGTTTTTCCAGTATGCAAAGCACTAGAAAATATTCCTTTGAAATGTGTGAGCAAATGTCCAGTGTGCAGTGGGGTCTGGTGGGGTTTATCAGTCAGTCAGTTCCCTAATTGACCTCACATTTGGAGAACGGAAAGGCTACCCACTCCAGTGTTCTGGCCTGGAGAATTCCATGGACTGTATAGTCCATGGGGTCGCAGAGTCAGACACGACTGAGCAACTTTCACTCACTCACTTGGGTGGGATACTGCAGATGGATACACAGGTGGCTGTCCCTACTTCTTAAATGCTTCCACCACACATGGCCGAGGAAGCCAGTCCTTCCCCCTTCAGCCCCCTCCAGCTCCCCCACTTCCCCCTCTCGCTGCCCTGAAGCACACTCAGTTCCCTCAGGGCTGAGAGAGGCGACTGAGGCTGAATAAGTGATATAGCCTTTTAATTTGCTTTTAATTATCATGGCCTGGTAACCCTTCCAAAGACCCTTCACGGAGAGTAGTTTTATTTTTCTACTTATTAACCTCATTCACTAGACTGGAAAAAAGAATTCCCATCCCTCAAGGCCTCTCACTTTCATTCTTCTAATTTTTTTTTTTCAGCACCAGGCAAGTAATGTGTATAAAATCGGAGCCAAGTATATTGTGGTTTCAAACACAAGCCTGTTTGGAGCAGAAGCCCGTGGGATTGCTGTGTTTCAGCCTCAGGGGACAGCCCCAGTGGCCTCAGCCTGTGAAAGGGAGGGGCCTGAATGGCCCTTTGATTCAGCCCAGATCTGGGGGTGGAGGGTGGGGAGGGAGCAGGCCTGTCATTTGACACTCTCTGTTGGGCTTGGCCCTGGGCCTTTCCCTACTCAGGCCTCCCTGGAGCCTGCAAGCCTCTCTGAGGATGCCCCTACTCGGCTAGTTGCTGCCATGCCAGAAATTCCTGGGCCCTTGGAAAGTACACCAGCCACCCCAAGGGCTCGGTGAATTCCACTAGCTTTGAGAATGCTGCTCTTCATAGAGTTCCTCCTCCTAGCGCTTCCAAACACACACATACACACACAGAAACACACACACACAGAGATATACACACAGCCACACACACCCCACACCTTGTCCTGCTTTAATAGGGCATTAACCATGTGTTTGCTAGCTGATGTCTGAAGTATTTGTTGTTCTTGTTTGCACGGGAAACCTAAGAGTTTCCCATGAGTTAACCAGAAAATTATTAGAGCTGATGAAAGAGATTAACAACGATAAGCGACAAATATAGTTATATATATAGCTGTAAATATAGTTATAACCACAACAAATATAGGTTTGGTTATAGCTTTAGATATTGGACGCGTTTGAACTCTGGCTTCACCACTTAGGATCTTAGACAATTTACTTAACCTCTCTGCACTTCAGTTCCCTCATCTATAAAAGGTTATAATAATAAAACTTCCTTCACAGAGTCATCGGGAGACTGAGTGCATTCCGTACATACAAAATGCCTTGAACAGTGTCTGGCACATAGCAAGGACTGTGTGACGTTACTTATTATGATAAAAGTCACTGGCTCTGAGAGCAGTATACAAAAATTGTTTATATGCAACACATTGCAGCAAATTTTAATGATATTAAAATATATTATTTTTAAAAGATTGCATTTATATCATTTTAACAAGCATAAAATAAGGTGTATAGTTATGTGAGTGCTAAGTCACTTCAGTTGTGTCCAATGCTTTGTGACTCCATGGACAATACCCTGCCAGGCTCCTCTGTCCATTGGATTCTCCAGGCAAGAATACTGGAGTGGGTTGCCCTTTCCTACTTCAGGGTATTTTCCCAATCCGAGGATCAAACCCAAGTCTCTTATGTGTCCTGCATTAGCAGGCGTGTTCTTTACTACTGGCACCACCTGGGACACCATATATAGTTATAAATCTAACTAACAATGGCATGCTTTAAGAAGAAAATTATAAAATCTTATAGAGTGTAATTAAAGATGATCCAAATAAGTGAAGAGGAAGATTTCTTATCTAAAGACCTTTATTTCTTCCCCATATTAATCTTTAATTCAAAGAAAGTCCAAACAAAATATTGATGGGGTACTTTAAGAGTGTAATATATATGGAATTGTACAAGCTAGTTCTATTAATAAATGAAGATTAAAGACCAAATAATTGAGAAGTAGAGTATTAGCAGAGGCTGACAATAGAATGCAGAAACAGAAAAGAATCCAGAAAGACACTCCTGCATTTATGGAAACCTGATACACGGAAAAAGCGGTTTTACAGATCAGTTGGAATAGGATGAATTATTCAAAAAGCAATGCTAGGGCAATTGGTCAGCCATTAACAAAAACTCAGTTGAATTCCTGCCTTACCCATAGTCTGGACTAAAGACTTAAGTGTGAAAAGCAAAATAAAGAAGACTATCATGTTCTTGGGTTAAAGAAAAATTTCTGTTTTCTCTTTCAGTTTTATTGAAATATAATTGACACACAGCAAGGAAGAATTTCTTAAACAAGACTTGGAAAGCACAAATCATAAAGGAAAAGATTGGTGACTATATCTGGGTTAAAATTAACTTCTGTTAATATTTTATTATTTTCTGGTTAACCAAGGTAGGTTAATGGTCCTGACTTTCCACTCTTTCCTAGTAATAGAATAATACAAACACATTGGTGCCCTTTTTATGGCGGCTTTTCATTGCCTGCCTTCAAGTAGGTAGAATGCACATCCACACAACTGGGCTTGAGCTTGACCACGTGATTTGCTCTGGCCAACAGAATAACATACATGCTGCTCAACCAGAGATGTTAAATGCACTGGTGCGATTTACCTTGCCCACTCTCATTTATCATAAGAAGAATATGCCATGAATAGCTTCTGGTGTCTTCAAGTGAGAGCTACATGGAACAAACCTAACCAGACCTGAAGTCTAAAACAGAGCCACCCTGGCCAACGGACATAACTGTGGGTTAGGAAGATAAAATTCTGTTGCTACAAACCACTGAGATTTTGAGGGTGATATTTTTATACAGCATTATTTTAGCAATAGCTGAGTAGCACATTAACTTAATTAAAAAAATATTTTGGAAGGATATTGGGGGTTCACAGAATCAATAGCAGAATGGAGGCTTGGAAATAGGCAGGAATTAGGATATTTCTGGAGGACAGGATTCAAACGCCAGCAGGAAGTCTAAAAGCAGGTTCTAGAAGGCTGGGGTGAAATAGAACTCTTTTCTGTTTCTTTGATCCTCCTGTCAAGATTCAAATACCAAGTAGAGAGCATGTAACTGTCCTAGCCTGCGCCATCTCTCTACCCATTAATGAAGGAGTGCTGGAATCTTGGTCACTGTCTCCCAGACACATCCAGCGGGAAGAAAGAATGCCCAAAAGGAAATCATGTGCTTTTAATTTTTTTTTTTTTTTGCCGAAACGAATGACTTGTGGGATCTTAGTTCCTTGACCAAGGATGGAACCCATTCCCCCTGCATTGGAAGCACAGAGTCACGACCACAGGACCACTAGGTAAGTCTGTAAATGATGTACTTTTGAAAAAAGGGGTTTGAAACTGGACAGCCAGAAACAAGAAATGGCCATGACTCATACTGACCAAGCAACCTTCTGGTTATGCTATTTCTTCCACTGAGGCAGGGCCTGCAGCAGAGAATACTCAGCGCTGTTTATACTTACCTTGTCCCTTGGACAGCAAGGAGACCAAACCAGTCAACCCTAAAGGAAATCAAACCTGAATATTCATTGGAAGGACAGACGTTGAAGCTGAAGCTCCAATACTTTGGTCACCTGATGCCAAGAGCCAACTCATTGGAAAAGACTCTGATGCTGGGAAAGATTGAAAGCAGGAGGAGAAGGGGGCAACAGAAGATGAGATGGTTGGATAGCATCACTGACTCAATGGACATGAGTCAGTGTTGAGCAAACTCGGGGAGATAGTGAAGGACAGGGAAACCATGCTGTAGTCCATGGGGTCGCAAAGAGTCAGACATGACTTAGCAACTGAATGACAACAACAATACTTACTTGTCAATAATGATATTTTTCACAGTTAATTCATGCTTGGTCTTGAGAAAATGCTGTCCATTCCTTGCTAGAACTGTGTTCCTGTGTCTGTGTAGGACCTCTGCATTCCAAGTGACTTAATTAAGGTAATGCTTCCTGGGGAGGGTCACTTAGCCACTCGGTGGCCTCCTCGATGTCTCCACTGAGGCCACCATTTTCCAACAGAAGAGACTAGAGGAATAGACTAGACAGAGTAAAGGGAAGAGCAGGAAGCAGGTTGGTTGGTATTAGATTTTACTTTGAAAACCTAGATATCAGAACAGGCTTTAGCTCACATAACCAGCTGGGCATAATTGGAGTAATTTTGTGTTGGGGAAGAACTCAAACAGAACTTTGTTTTAGAAGAATTATTCTTTTAGGCTGTGTGGGTGGGAGAAGAGAAGGGAACAACTGGGCATGGAGTCTGTTTGTCTCTATAATGTAGCTTTTCAAGCTAGAAGTGTAATCATGGGGAACTTCTTGGAAATCAGTTTCCAACTCCCCAGAAGTCTCCTATCCGAGGCCAAGTCAAGCCCTATTCTGCTAATCATCAGAGACTAGATGAAATCAGTTGTGTTCATGACTGCCTGGGATGGCATCAGTGAAGGACTGATGGTGTTTCTACATCAGGAGCTCTCAGACTGTGAGCCATGAAGCCTCTAGAGAGCCTTGGAGCTGCTGCAAGAGGCTCCAAGTATATAAACATCCCAACCACAGTCTGAGGCTGGGTAGATAACATATTGTATATGTCTGCACTCAGTTCAATTCAGTTCGGTTCAGTCGCTCAGTCGTGTCCGACTCTTTGCAACCCCATGAATTGCAGCACGCCAGGCCTCCCTGTCCATCACCAACTCCCGGAGTTCACTCAAACTCACGTCCATCGAGTCGGTGATGCCATCCAGCCATCTCATCCTCTGTCGTCCCCTTATGTCTGCACTACTCTTCCCTAAACGTATGAAGAAGTGCTTGGATTTAATTCAATGAAAATTCACTTTCAAGAGTTACTAGAGTCATAAGTTTCTTGTTAGTATAGACTTTTCTCAACCAATAAGTATCACTGCCAGGTAAGTCTTCAAACTAAATATAGCTCCTGTCTCACAGATAGTGACTGTAGCCATGAAACTGACAGACACTTGCTCCTTGGAAGAAAAGCTATGACCAACCTGCTGATGTGCTCAGTCATGGCCAACTCTTTGTGACCCCATACTGTAGCTCGCTAGGTTCCTCTGTCCATGAAATCTCCCAAGCAAGAATACTGGAGTGGGTTGCCATTTCCTTCTCCAGGGTGACCAACCTAGGCAGCATATTAAAAAGCAGAGACATTACTTTGCCAACAATGGTCCATCTAGTCAAAGCTATGGTTTTTCCAGTAATCATGTATGGATGTGAGAGTTGTACTATAAAGAAAGCTGAACACTGAAGAATTGATGCTTTTGAGCTGGGTTGTTGGAGAAGACTCTTGAGAGTCCCTTGGACTGCAAGGAGATCAAATCAGTCAATCCTAAAGGAGATCAGTCCTAGGTGTTCATTGGAAGGACTGAGGCTAAAGCTGAAGCTCCAATACTTTGGCCACTTGATGCCAAGAACTGACTCACTGGAAAAGACCCCGATCCTGGGAGAGATTGAAGGCAGGAGGAGAAGGGGACAACAGAGGATGAGATGGTTGGATGGCATCACTGACCAGATGGACATGAGTTTGAGCAAACTTCGGGAGCTGGTGACGGACAGGGAAGCCTAGTGTGCTGCAGTCCATGGGGTTGCAAAGAGTCAGACGTGGCTGAGCGACTAAACTGAACAGTCTCACTGAATTGATGTGAGGTTTACTTGATTAGCACATGCAGGCTCTTAGTTTTTGAAACAGACTAAAAGTTCAGCAAATACAAACAATTATTTAAAGCAAGCTTCATCTTAAAAGGGGGGAACTACTCATTTTTTATGATCTCTAGAACCATTCTTGTGCCACGGAGTTTTAACAGCTTTATGAATTGTATCATAAATCTTGTGAAGAGGAAAGAAATACTTCGAAATCTGTTGATCCTGCTGCTTCTAATGCAGAAAATCCCTGTGCCTATAAACCGTTCTCAACCCTGGTAGAAGGCATCCTTGGAAAGGAGCCCGTATCTCTTTGATTGACAGCCTGGCGGAGAGAGGCCGGACCCAGAGACCTCGGGACTCTAGTGCAGCATTCATGTTTCCTCCAGGGACGAGCAATTAACCGCTGGCCTGGAAAATTCCATGGACAGAGGAGCCTGGCGGGCTACAGCCCGGCTGCTGCTGCTGCTAAGCCGCTTCAGTCGTGTCCGACTCTGTGCGACCCTATAGACGGCAGCCCACCAGTCTTCCCCTTCCCTGGGATTCTCCAGGCAAGAACACTGGAGTGGGTTGCTATTTCCTTCTCCAATGCATGAAAATAAAAAGTGAAAGTGAAGTCGTGTCCGACTCTTAGCGACCCCATGGACTGCCGCCTACCAGGCTCCTCCGTCCATGGATTTTCCACGCAAGAGTACTGGAGTGGGGTGCCTTGTCCGCAGCCCAAGGGGTCGGAAAGAGTCAGACACGACTGAACGATTGAGCGCGCTTGCACATTCAGTCAATAGCAGCTTGCCCACCGGAAAACTCAACCGCTACTACTATGGTAACCACAAGATGTCGCTGTGACCCAAAATTTCACACCAGGGCTACCCACGCAGCCCCAACCCCTCCACCCCTCCACCCCCGGGGGTGGAGGGCAAGACCTCCGTTCATTTTCAAAGCTTTCTTTCTCAGTGCTTCCCAAACCCTACCGAGCAAACCGAATCAGCTGAGGTCTTGTTAAAATGCATGTTCTAATTCAATAGGCCTGGGGTGGAGCCTGAAATCCTGCATTTCTAACAAGCTCTCAGGTGGTGCGGAAGCTGGAGCTTTCAGCATTTCTGCATTGTTGTTTTGATGTGGCCTGGGAGTAAGAATTAAGTAGACCCGAAAAGCGGGCCCCATTCTACTCCTTGCCTTTCAGAGGTAGTGGAGAGGAAGAAGAAATCAAAATGAGAAACAACAAAAGAAAAAGAGGGCAGCTTTCTTTTAACGTGCCAGTCTCACGAGCCTCCTGCCGTTCTTGCTCAGAAGAGTGACTGACGTGGCAGGCGCCCCAGTCAAGGTGAGCGGTAAGGAAGGTCAGAAAGGGTTTTCCCAGAGCGTTCTTTCTCTGACACGAGGGCTCATTAAATAACTTACCGCAGAACTTAGTGTTTCACTTGGTGTTTTATACACCAAGTGGCCAATGCTTCAGTACACACTCCATAGCTCCCCGCAAAAGCCGAGTTTCCAATAGAGTTCATATAAATGGGTTGGGGGAAGCCAATCTGCGAAATGAAGCGGTGGCCTAGCCGGAAGAGACGCCCAGCCGGTGGTGTTGCTCTAGCATGCACAATGGGATCTATTTTAATAACATGAACTTCTGCTTTCTGCCTCCGGAAAGGCCCCGCGGGGAGCAATCGACGAAGTGAAACTGCTTCTAACCCTTCTCTGGGGCCCTGGCTTCACGGTTAGATGCACGCTGCAAAATGAGACGTTACAGTGCCTCTGAGTTGCTGCTTTTCTTGACCCTATTTTTTTTTTAATTTGGCTTGGTTTTTCTTTTTTAGTGATCTTCGCTTATCATTTGTGTTCTTTTGGGGCCTGAAGCCCCCAAAGTCCTTTGGTTTTAAGACAGAGATTTCAAAATGAAAAACAAAGGGCTATCTATTCAGTTTTGATATATCAGTTCAGTGTAAAGCTTAGCCAGCTTTTTGCTTGTAAAGTCTCAAGAAGATGTTGGCTCTAAGTTCTTTTCTAAGATTCTGGAGTTAATTTACCCCCTCCATCCTCTCCTGAGCCTCCTTAGGGGCAAACCTGCCCATCTAATGGGCATAAAATATGCTGCAGCGTGGGCTTCCCCGGTAACTCAGATGGTTTAGAATCCGCCTGCAATGCAGGAGACCCCGGTTCAATTCCTGGTGGAAAAGATCCCCTGGAGAAGGGATAGGCTACCTACTCCAGCATTCTTGGGTTTCCCGGATGGTTTAGCTGGAGCATTCTCTCGCAATGCAGGAGACCTGGGCTCGATTTCTGGGTCGGAAAGTTTCCCTGGAGGAGGGCATGGCAACCCACTCCAGTATTCTTGCCTGGAAAATCCCCATGGACAGAAAAGCCTGGCAGTCCATGGGGTTGCAAAGAGTCAGGCACGACTGAGCAACTAAGCACAGCACATGCGGCAGGGTGTCCTAGCCAAACCCAAACTGGGAAGAGAAGTTTGGCTGTTTGGGTAATGTTCACTCTTCTCTATTTGTAGGCATAAATTTATATGCATAAGTAGGGGGTTGTGTTTTGGGGAGTCACCAAGGAGGGGGAAGGAGTACGGATAGTGGAAGGGACAGGGTGCCGTTTCATACTCCTTGCCCCCCTGGACTGGTTTAGAGCTCCCAGGAAGGATAGGAGTGAGTGCTAAACAAATGGATTCCCTTAGAGACTGAGTGAAACTCTGGATCCCAACATAGCAGCTTTGAAATGCTAAGATGTTAACACCCAGTTTTGAGGAGAGAGGTTTCGTTGTTGTTTTTAATCTCATCTAGCAGATGTAGTTCAACTATTTGTTTTGATTATATAAACCACATACTTGCGGGGAAGCTGATTTCTGGAACTTTTTCTAAAGAATAAAAGGTTTTAAAATTCTAATTCGAACTCGCTATATACATTGTAAAGGCTAAGAAAAGAGACACAATTTTATGGTATTTGCACAGTTAAGAATCCTGAAACAATCATGTACAAAAACTGGGAAAGGAAACAGCAAAGGACCAAAGTTTGTTTTTGCCCAATAGGCTAATGAGTCACAATTTCACCTACATAATTTATTATTAAACATCAGAAGATATTTTTTTCTTCACTTTCACTTTTCAGAAAAATATTATAGAAAAGAAGCCAACAGAATATTTGACAATATTTTTAAGTGGGCAGAAATTTAAATTTTTTGTTATTATTTTGATTACACATACTTATGGTACTATTTTTATTGGAATGAATATGTGGTGTTTTCCTTTCCTTGTTGTTGTTGCTCAGTTGCCCCGTCATGTCTGACTCTGCGACTCCATGGACTGCAGCACACCAGGCCTCCCTGTCCCTCGCCATCTCGCAGAGTTTGGCCAAGTTCCTGTTCATTGCATCAGTGATGCTGTCCAGCCATCTCATCCTCTGACGCCCTCTTCTCCTTCTGCCCTTGATCTTTCCCAGCATCAGGGACTTTTCCAGTGAGTCTTCTGTGTGCATCAGATGACTAAAACACTGGAGCTTCAGTTTCAGTCCTTTCAGTGAATATTCAGGGTTGATCTCCCTTAAGATTGACTAGTTTGATCTCCTTGCTGTCCAAGGGACTTTCAAGAGTCTTCTCCAGCACTACACTTTGAAGGCATCAATTCTTTGGTGTTCTTGCCTTCTTTACGGTCCAGCTCTTACAACCCTACGTGACCACTGAGACGACCATAGTCTTGACTATATGGACCTTTGTCGGCAGAGTAATGTCTCTGCTTTTCAATATACTGTCTTGTTTTGTCATCCCTTTCCTGCCAAGAAGCAGTTGTCTTCTGATTTCACGGCTGCAGTCACGGTCCGCAGTGATTTTGGAGCCCAAGAGGAGGAAATCTGTCATTATTTCCACTTTGTCCCCTTCTATTTGCCATGCAGTAATGGGGCCAGATGCCATGATCTTAGTTTTTTTAATATTTAGTCTTAAGCCAGCTCTTTCACTCTCCTCCTTCACCCTCATCAATAAGCTCTTTAGTTCCTCTTTGCTTTCTGCCATTAGAGTGGTATCATCTGCATATCTGAAGTAGTTGATGTTTCTCCTGCCCATCTTAATTCCAGTTTGTAACTCATCCAGCCTGGCATCTCTCATGATGTGCTCAGCATATAGATTAGACAAATAAGGTGACAGTAGACAGCCCTGTCATACTCCTTTCTAGATCTTGAACCAATCCATTGTTCCATACAAGGATCTAACTGTCTCTTCTTGACCCGCATGCAGGTTTCTCAGGAGACAGGTAAGAGCTTTCCACAGCTTGCCATGATCCACACCGTCAAAGACTTTAATGTAGTCAATGAAACAGAGATAGATGTTTTTCTGAAATTCCCTTGCTTTCTCTATCATCCAGCGAATGTTGGCAATTTGTCTCTAGTTCTTCTTCCTTTTCTAAACCCAGTTTGGACGTCTGGAAGTTTTTCGTTCACATAATGCTGAAGCCTAGCACACAAGATTTTAAGCAGGACCTTACTAGCATGGGAGATGAGAGCAATTGTCCAATGATTAGCACATTCTTTGGCACTACCCTTCTTGGGAACTGGGATGAGGATTGACCTTTTTCAATCCTGTGGCCACTGCTGGGTCTTCCAGATGTGTTGACATAGGAATGCAAAACCTTGATGGCATCCTCCTTCAGGGATTTGAATAGTTCTGCTGGAATTTCATTGCATCCACTAGCTTTATTAATAGCAGTGCTTCCTAAGATCCACTTGACTTCCCACTCCAGAATGTCTGGCTCTAGGTGACTAACCACACTATCGTAGTAATCTGGTTCTTTAAGATCTTTTTTATATAGTTCTTCCGTGTATTCTTTCCATCTCTTTTTGATCTCTTCAGCATTTTGGTCTCTACATTTTTATCCTTTATTATACCTATAAAAGGCCTCTTTCTTAGTGTATTTAATTAGGAAAATTTCTGAGATTGTGTATGTAGCCACAATTACTTTTTATTTTAAAAAGTTGACTGGGTACTTTAGAGAATTGGTAGTTTTATAGTGTATATTTATGTGCACTCAAATCAATAAGTTTTGTTTCTGAAGGTTTATTTATCTATTTCTCTAACAGAGTCATTTAATATGACATCAGATTTTAAATTATTTGTCATTTTCAGATAAAACTCTAAGCACTGATAGGATTGTCTTATGTTTCCAAATTTTTTTATTGAGACATAATTCACATATAATATTACAGTAGTTTCAGTTGTACAATATAATGGTTCACTATTTGTATATATTGTAAAATGATCCCTACAACGTCTAATTAACATATCACCATACAGAGTTATGAATTTTTCTTTCTTGTGATGAGAACTTTCAAGAACGACACTTTTAGCAACTTTCAAATATGCCATACGGTATATTAACTATAGTCACCACACTGTACGTTGTATCCCCTTGGCTTACTTACAAATAACTAGAAATTTGTACCTTTTCATCCCCTTCACTCATTTCACTCACACCCCTACCCCTGCTTCTATCAACCATAAGTCTGTTTTCTGTATCTATGAGCTAGGGTTTTTTGTTGTTGTTGTTTTTAGCTTTGTTTTAGAGTCCATGTAGTGAGATCATATAGTATTTGTCTGTCTCAGCCTACCTTACTTCACTTAGTATAATGTCTTCAAGGTCTATTCATGTTGTCACAAATGGCAAGATTTTTTAATGACTAAATAATAGTCCATTATTTATATACCACATTTTCTTTATTCATTGACTATCCATGGACATGTAGATTAGTTCCATATTTTGGCTATTGTAAATAGTGCTAAAATGAACATGAGGGTGTATATTCTTTTCAAATTAGTAGGTTTGTCTTTTTTTTTTTTTTTTCAGATACCCAGGTGTGGAATTGCTGGATCATATGGTAGTTCTCTTTTTAATTTTTTGAAAAAACTCCCTATTGTTTTTCTTTTTTTTTTGTTTTTGTTTTTGTTTTTTTAAATTTTATTTTATTTTTAAACTTTACATAATTGTATTAGTTTTGCCAAATATCAAAATGAATCTGCCACAGGTATACATGTGTTCCCCATCCTGAACCCTCTCCCTATTGTTTTTCATAATGGCCATACCAATGTACATTTCTATCAACAGTGTGCTAAGGTTCCTTTTTCTCCACATCTTCACCAGCAATTATTATCTCTTGTCTTTTGGATGATGGCCATTCTAACAGGTGTGAACTGATCCTGTTGACTAGGTGCAACTCTGGATCCTAGCATTGCAGCTCTGAGATGCTGAGATGTTGACACCCAGTTCTGAGGAGAAAGAGACTGAATCCACCATTACGTGGGGCTCAGTGTGGCTCCTCACCACAAGGTAAATGGATTTGGGATTATTAGGAGGAGCACTCTTAACATGAAGATTAACGCAGTCTGGAAGGCACTTCATTCGGCAGTATCAGTGGTGCAAGCCTCCTTCCTGGACCTTGACAGGCCCCAGGCTAGCCCCCTGAGATAGCTGAAGTGGGTAGACTGCGGTAGCACCGGACCATGAGTGTGACTGACTGTGGAGTGTGAGCATGTGCAAGGCCCCTTGGGGTCTCACAGAAGTATTCATGGGGACCAAGAATGAGGCTCCTTGATGCTGACGAGCCTTCTCTGTAGCCACAGGCAGTGAGGACTGACAGCATTCGGGTTATACACCAAATCATGCCAATTGCTCTTGTGCAACAATATCCTTCCATCCAAGAACAAGGTCCAGCAGGACAGTAGTTAGTTTCCAAGCTCATGGGAGGCTGAATAGCAGAAAAGATATGAAAGCCAGCTCTATAATCAGACTGCCTGGGTTTCTCACTGTAATCAGACTAACCATGAAACCTTAACCTTTTGGTACCTTGGGGGTACATTATTATATGAGAATAATAATAAAATTTAATTCACAGGTCTATGAGAATTAACAAGTAAAACTCATGACAGCCTTAGAACAGTGACAGACGTGTATAAACCCCAAGAAAGGTCAGCAGTTTGTATTACTACACAATGTGCCAGGATACTTAAAACAGCATCATGGAGACTGATTCAGCTCTTTTCTAGAAACAAAAGAACTAGGAGGAGGGCTGATTGGTCTCTGGATCCCCATGGGGCTAGTGAGTCTAGGAGTTAGAAGACAATGAGATTGCAACACTATTTATAACAGCCAGGATATGGAAGTGACCTAGATGTCCATCAGGAGATGAATGGGTCAAGAAGTTGTGGTCCATATATACAATGGAATATACTCAGCCATAAAAAAAAGAATGAATTTGAGCCCTAATGAGGTAGATGGTCCTAGAGCCTGTTATACAGAGTGAAGTAAGTCAGAAAGAAAAAAACAAATATCCTATATTAATGCATACATATGAAGTCTAGAAAGATGAACCTCTTTGCAGGGGAGGAATAGAGACGCAGACATAGAGAACAGACTTGTGAGCACAGCAGAGGAAGGAGAAGGGGGGACAAATTGAGAGAGTAGCGCTGAAACATATACATTACCACATGTAAAATAGTCGTGTCCAACTCTTTGTGACCCCATGGACTATAGCCCACTAGGTTCTTCCATCCATGGGATTTTCCAGGCAAGAATACTGTAGTTGCTTGCCATTTCCTTCTCCAGGGGATCTTCCCAACCCAGGGATCGAACCCTGGTCTCCAGCATTGAAGGCAGATTCTTTACCACTGAGCCACAAGGGAAGCCCCATAATATAGATAGCTAGTGGAAAGTTGCTGTATAACACAGGAAGCTCCATCTGGCGCTCTGTGACAACCTGGAGGGATGGGAGGGTGGTTCAAGAATGAGGGGACGTATGTACACATATGGCTGATTCATGTAATTGTCTGGAAATGCAATTGTATACTGTATAGAAAGCAATGCAACATTGTAAAGCAATTATCCTCCAACTAAAAACAAAAAATAAAGAAGACAATGAGAGCCAGTAACTGGTAGAGGTTCCTCCAGCATTTTTCTCTGGCCCATTTTTTCCCCCCAGGGTCACAGGTATTGTGCTTCCAGGATGACAAACACTTCAGTGCCTTAGGATTAGAGAGTTTGTGGGCACAGCTAAGGCTCTAACTTCCTCTTTGGGGAGAACAGAAGTTAATAATGTGGTACTCTCACCCATCATGAGGTAAAATGAGATTCTTCTTTCAGGTTTTATAAAAACCCTATGAGGAACTTCCTATAACCTTAATATGGTGGAATTTGCCTTTTTCAATATGTCAGACTCATCAGTCTCAGCACGAACTTTCACCACATCCCCATTAGCACTCAAGGCAAAAGACTGTTCTGCTACCAATAACTTACTTTAAAACTGAAAAAAAGACATCGTGCCTCCAAGAAATAAGAAGCAATGTATGTTCTGGCTGCATACGCCAGGATATTCTCCTTCTCAAAGCTGCCTCTAGGGTGTGCAGGGTTGTAGGAAAAAAATTTTGCGGAGCTCCTGTCTATATAAATAATCTGATTTTAAAATGTTTCTAAAAGTACAGACCGATGTGAAGTATAGTGACTTATTCCTGATGATTGGTAGAGAAGAGTTACCTGTACGTTGTTTACTGTCTATTTGGTAAATCAAAAAATTCTTTACAGAGTCCAAGCACTGTCTCTTCCTGTTCAAATCCAAGAACCATCTCTTCAGGTACTTTATTGTCCAATGTAATGTTCCTGGAGAGTTTCCACCAGAAATAAATAGTAGCAATGCTGTAATTAACCACAGGACCAGGGCTCTTCAGGACCTGTTTCCATTAAACAGCGTAGATCTTTTTGTGTCTTCAGTTCTCTGCTAGCATGTCTCTAATAATGGTTTTATTATTACTCATGACCCTGCATCATCTGTCCACACTGCCTTCCAGTTACTCTCTCTCAAAGGTTGGTGGTACTGTGCCTTATTGATACAAGTCTTCCAAAAAGTAGGCAGGGAAATGTAAACTAATATTTGTTTTCTGGTCTTATTAAGTTTACCATTCAGAATTTTATGGTGGAAACAGAGAATAAGGCAGATCCCAGCCTGGACTCTTGAGGCGGGAATCACTGCATCTCTAGAATGGGAGCCCTTTCGGTGTTGACTGAACACACACCACTGCCAATGGGGAGGGTAGTGAGGGGTCCATGCGTGAAGAGAGAGGCTCAGCTCCACTGCTACAAAATAGGAACTTCCCTCGTCCACATGACTTAGGGCTGGAGAGCATGATTTCACCATGTCAATGGGAGGCAAGAGAAGACAGTGACCAGAAGACTCACTGGTGTTCAGTCTTGAAAGCCACGCCCCAAGGACTACTTCGTACCTGGCACATAGCCTGCAGCATGGTGGATATCACCCTGGATGCCGGAGGCTCAGGGGCCATGGCGGGGTAGCATCCACTGTCACACCTGCCTCAGGCACTGAAGACAGGAGGTGGCACCACACTCAAATCACAGAGGGACACGGGCTTACATGGTGGCTCAAGCCCAAGGGTTAGTGGTGAACTGTTGGCATCCCAGACCCCCAAAGTCATTCTGTGGTCAAGAGAGTTACCCCAAACCAGCATGTGTGTACCATTCTGGCCCGATCTTGAGTGATTCCACAGTTTCAACTGGCAGAAGTGAGCTGCTTGCCAGACTGTCCACCTCAGATGGGGACCCAACACCAGTCCCTGAGAACACCCATAGGCATGAAACCCAGAGCTCTGTAGGATACCTGGTTGGCCTCCTGTGCGAGGCAGAGGGTCAGGGAGCACCTTGAAGGATCAAGTGAAGACCAGGGTCTATGCAGTTCTGGATCTGGGCTAGGGACATCCAGCTTGAAGGACATTGTCAGGCCTGGCAGTAACAGACCCTAAGAATAAATCCATCATTACAGACATGCTATCAGGGAGCTACAGCGAGAAAAAGAAAATTCAAGGAAGTCTCTCCAGAGATCCGGGTGTGGGGGAGAGTGGACAGGGTCTGAGGTGTGGGCCACAGCAGAGACCTTGTCAACCCAGAACTTCCATTTCTCATCTTGAAGAGCTGATACAGCAATAAGAACAGAGGCAGCAATGGGGGATTGACCCATAAAACCCATTTGTGGTGATCCATGTAATCGCAGACTCTGAAATCATTCAAGGGCAATCCACAGCAAGACCCTCAGATGAAGCAGAATCCAACAGGAGGAAGTAAAGGGAAAAGCCAAAGGTGGGGGCGGGGGGACAGCCTGGTGGCAGCTGGGCCAGGAAAATGAAAGAAAATAGAAGCCACTCAGTTGGCTCCACCTCTTTGCGACCCCATGAACCATACAGTCATGGGAATTCTCCAGGCCAGAATACTGATGTGGGGATAGCCTTTTCCTTCTGCAGGGAATCTTCCCAACCCAGGGACTGAATCCAGGTCTCCCACATTGCAGGCGGATTCTTTACCAGCTGAGCCACAAGGGAAGCCCAAGAATACTGGAGTGGGTAGCCTATGCCTTCTCCAGAGGATCTTCCCAACCCAGGAATCGAATGGGATCTCCTGCATCGCAGTTAGATTCTTTACCAGCTCAGCTACCAGGGAAGCCCAGTCCCAGAAAATGTAAGCAAAAATATACTTGCTGAATGTGAGGAATGCTCCCTGACTAGTAAATCTATGTGCCTGATTTACAACAAGGCCCAGCACTGAGGTGGGTGAACTTGGCTGCCCTGCTGGACTTCAGAAGAGCAGAAGAGGTCAATCAATGAAGTGTCTACAGACAAACTGTTTTTCCTTCAGAAAATCCTTGGAGAGAAGCTATGTGCAAAGGTGGAGACAACATCTGTGAGCAAAACAGAAAAAATATCTGCTCTAAAGGAGTTTGCATTCTAGTGGGGGAAGACAGAATAAGCAAAATAAGTAGAAAAATGATAACAGAGGGCTGAGATCAGTACCAGAGGCAGAGGGGTGGAAAATGGAGCTAGGGGACTGTTGGAAGCTTCCCCAGCAGAGCATCAGTGATAAAGTTGTCCTTGCAACCTCCTGGGGAAACCAGGATCCCAATTATTCTTCATCCTTTATATAGAGAACATGTTCTGGCTTGTGGATAAATGGTGGTTAATCTGAGAAGCAGCCCCAGGTCATGAGTTACTGATAAAACAAGCACATTGTTTTAGGCGTATTGGGTTGCCAATGCAGGATGCCTTGGTGAGTAGGGAGAGACTGCAGACAAGAATCCAAATCTCAAATAATTGTGAGGAAGACTTAGGGGTTGTCCACCTGCTGAAATTAGAAGTTGCTGAGAGCTAAGCCTAATGTGTTATTTTTTTTTAATTGTAATAAAATGTCTATTAAAAAAAGACTGTGTCTACTAAATTGAGAACTGGAATAACTGCCATGAATAATCCAATGCTGAAAACTTTAGGGCTGTTCCAAATTAACTAATCTTTAAAAGTAAAAGTCTTTACAGTGAGTAATTTATGCAAGATTTACAGAATCTTCATACAGTATGTCTGACTCCAGAAGCCCTGAAGCACACTGATATCAGCAGCCCAGCTGCTGGGTGCCTGGGAAGAAAGGCATTCTCTCTGTCCTCTGCTGTGGCTCCACTGTGGTTTCCTAGGGTTTCCCCTTTTACCAGACAGACCAGGAAGGAGGAAGAGGGACATTCAGTCTCAGGGCTGCTGAACTCCAGCACCTCAGAGTAGACAGCCATCGGCCAAAGGGAAACATATCCTGGCTTCTAGATCCACATCAGACTTCTCCCTACACTCTCAGGGACCTTCCTGAGAACTCTTTTTTAAATGATCACTAGTGTGAGAAATTCATAAAACCACAAATCATAAGGAAATAAAGTTAGATGCGGAACCCAGTTTTAGCCTGCTTAGGAAATTGGTTTCATTAGATTGAATGAGCTGAGATAGATGTTTTCCTAAGTCAAGTATGTATGTGTTCAGTTGCTCGGTGTGTCCAGCTCTTTGAGACCTCATGGACTGTAGCCCATCAGGCTCCTCTGTCCATGGGATTCTCCAGGTAATAATACTGGACTGAGTTACCATGCCCTCCTCCAGGGGATCTTCCAGACCCAGGAGTCAAACTCAAGTCTCTTGCATCTCCTGCATTAGCAGGCAGATTTTTTTTTTTTTACCACTGCACCATCTGGGAAGCCTTTCGTAAGTTAAGAACAACCAAATATTGGCAAATTCACTGATTCAAGCTATATTCAGGAATCCTTCAATTATGGATTCTCTGTCTTCTCTTCCAAACTTTAACCTATGCCTGATCTTACTCTTTGGCTTCTCAGAATTCACCTTCAAATTCCACTCTCTGTCTTGAATCCGGGCTTCCCAAGTGGCTCAGTTAATAAAGAATCCACTTGCAATGTAGGAGACGCAAGCAGATACAAGTTTCCCAGGTCAGAAAGATCCCCTGGAGGAGGGAATGGCAAGCCACTCCAGTATTCTTGCCTGGAGAATCCCATGGACAGAGGAGCCTGGCAAGCTACAGGCCATAGGGTCGCACAGAGTTAAACATGACTCTGCAACCAAGCATGCGTGCACATCCTGAAGCCAGCTGAGTCCCTGCTAAGTTTCTCTAGTTAACCCAGTGTCCATTCCATGAAAGTTCATTGAGCATCTTTTCTGAACCACGGACTGAACAAACTGCTGCTGATACAAGGGCAGAGGGAAGTCTGTCCTTACCTTTGTGGAGCTCATAGAAGAGGGAGAATGGGTTTTAAAAACATATGTAATCAATTTGGTGATATAAATATGTCCAAAGTGTTATAGAGAATAGAGGAGCATCATGCTTGGGGAAGAAATGAGGACGGTTTCAAAGAAGAGTCAATATTTGGATTTTGCCTGAAGGATGTATAAGATTTCCTGAACAAGCTAGGGCAGGCAAGTATCACAGGAAGGCATGATGCAAGTCCTAGAGTCTGGGCACATAAAAAGAGATGCGCATTCTGGGAAAGGGCCAACAGTTCAAAAGGGCTCAGTGATAGGAAGCAAGGACATAAGTGGTGATGGTGTCAGATCTTATAGGCATTTCCTTCCTTTATCATGCGGGTGAGCCAAAGACATTTTCCTAATCGGGGAAAGAACAGGTTTGTTCTTGATGCTCATTTTTGAAATATAATTTTGCAAACTTCAAGAGAGCTTGTTCTCTTTCAATGATTTGTGAGGCTAGAAGGGAAGATCAGAGAAAATAAGTAGGACATGTAGGCTTTAAAAATTATCTTTAGGACTTCCCTGGTGGTCCAGAGGTAAAGAATCTACCTGCCAACGCAGGGGACACGAGTTTGATCGCTGGTCTGGGAAGAGTCCACATGTTGTGGGGTAACCAAGATCATGTGCCACAACTATGGAAGCCCATGTGTCTAGAGCCTGTGCTTCTCAACAAGAGAAGCCGCCACAGTGAGGAGCCTGCACACCACAGTGAAGAGTAGCCCCCACTGGCCACAACTGGAGAAAGCCTGTGAGAAGCAACAAAGGCCTAGCACATGCACGCATGCCAAGGTGCTCAGTCAAGTCCAACTCTTTGTGACCCTATAGACTGGTGGGCTGCCGTCTCTGGTGTCGCACAGAGTCGGACACAACTGAATCGACTTAGCAGCAGCAGCAGCAGACTGTAGCCCACCAGGCTCGTCTGTCCCGGGGTATTGTCCAGGCAAGAATACTGGAGTGGGTTTCCATGCCTTCCTCCAGAGGATCTTCCCGACCCAGGGATCGAACCCGTGTCTCCAGTGGCTCCTGCACTGCAGGCGGATTCTTTGTGATTGAGATACTGGGGAAGCCCCAAAGTCTCAGTGTGGCCAACAATAAATGAATAAATAAATAAATAATAAAAATACTTTATATATAAAATAATATCTTTATTGTTTTCTCAGCTTGCAAAAGAAATAGATTCATTCTAAGCAACTCCAACATTATAGAAATATACAACATAGAAACCAACTGCTGTAATCCAAACTCCCAGAGCCAAACACCCTGTTACTATACCAATGTGCTGGTCTAGGTTCCTTTAGACTCTTATTTCAATGTATAAACCAAAATACAATTTCCTCCATACCAGTTAATAGATACACAGCAACCTCAGTTTTAATGGCTATGTTAATATTCTGTTGTGTTAATGTACTGTGATTTAGTAGGTCAATCCTTACTTTGTGGGCATTTGAGCTGTTTTCAATTTTTTAGGATTATAAACGATGCCAGGATGAACACCATTTTTACATAAATCTTTGCAAAATGTGTTTCTATAGGATACATTCTTAGAACTCTTTCAAGGAACTGACATGAAGAAATGATAGTTTTTCATTTTAATAGATATTGCCAAATTGCCATCATAAAGGTTGTATCAATTTGTATCCTAACAGTATATGTGGGTCCCAATCTCCCTAGGAGTGGGTGGGGCTCTACAGGCAGTCTGTTTTGATCAGAGAGATTGCAGAACCTTGAAACCCTTCATTCAGTTCTGTGAATGTCTGTAGTTCACATGTCCCGCTGGTGTCTAATAAATTAACATGAAGAGCAGCTCGAAGGTTTGCCCAAAAAAGGCCACATTTACGCCTATCCTTGGGCCATTCCAAGTATGCTTTCTTTTCCATGAGAGCTTTCAGCTCAGGATATCTGGTAGGGATGCAGTAGAGTGGAATGGGTTCCAGTAAGATAAGAATTATGTAATCAAGAGTTTCATGGAAGAGATTGTGGTGGGCAAAGTAGGGTTCATAATGGCACCATTCAGTCTGGACAAAGCTGGGAGACAAAACAAAGATGGACTTGTAACTTTTCTCAATGCAGTTTATGGTATCTTCAGTCATGCTCTTGCCAGGGTCAGAGTTTCCCTCATGAAGGCAAATCAGAACAGAACCATCTTCTTTCTCTAGGCTGGGAATCAATTCATACTTCACCCAGGCAGAATCGTGTTCACTGTATGAAATAAACACATGGAATCGGACACTTCTTTTGAGTTGTTCCTGAGTTGTCTTCCTAACCCTGAGCCATGTCTGAGTCCATTGATGTAGCATCCTGAGATACCAGGGCAAATCAAAGTGGACGCAGCAGAAGGCCACAGCCATCCCCAGAACGAGCATGATAACCACAATGGTGACAATCAGCAAACCTGTGTTGCAAGATATTTCTGGAAGACGAACATCCTTTAACTGAGTCCCCTTTAAATTCAAAGGGTATTCACAGATGTATGAATCTGACCATCCAACCATCATGCCCTCTGAGTACTTTCCAAGCTGAATGAAATCTCTTAATTCACAAGTACACCGGAATGGATTTCTTCCTGCATTTAGAGTTTTAACTTCCTGGCAGCTCTGGAAAAAATCCAGAGATGAGCTGAGAATTAAGTTCATTTCAACGTTCAGAACTAAGAGTCTTCTGAAATGACTGCACCCAGGAAGATCAGTTAGAAAATTAAATGCAAGATTTAACTCTCGCAAAGATGTCAGGTGAGTAATCGCTTTAGGGACAGTTTGAATTTTGTTACTATTCAGGTCCAGTATTTGAATGTTTCTAGGCAAGCACCTGAAAACAGAATCAGCAAATTTGTTGAACGACAAGTTCATGGTGACCAAGGTTTCTGGCCACAAGCAATTTTCATCATTTTCATGTTGTAACAGATTTTCACTCAGATCTAAGTGCCTCAGGGATGTGTTGCTGGCAAAGTAACTCACTAAGGAAAGTGTCTCCAATTTATTGTCCCTCAAGATGAGAGTTTTCAAATGAGGCAATTGGATAGATTTTTTAAACACATCATCTGTTAGGATATTATTAGCGAAATTTAAATATTGGAATCTTGTAGGGTACATAGGGAACAGCATGTGAGGCATTTGTGCATCTGATATTGTCAGGTTTTCTATATCCATTTTGGTAAAAAGCAAGTAGACGCTCTCCTGGGGGATATTAAAAATTCTAAAATGTACATGTTCCAGTTTTATAGTTCTCATTACAGTATTTGAGTAGTCAAATGAATTGTGGTCAAGATAAACCTTACCTCCAAAGGTCACATGTTGAATCTGGAAGTACTCTATTGATGTATGCCAAACCAATTGGAAGATGAGGAAAAGATCGTCCCAGGATAAGTCAACTTTATTAAGTAACAGAATGGATGTCTTGGCATTCTCCAAAATAGGATTTTGTTGAGATTCATAACTCGTAAACTGGCTCTTTTGCAAATCTATATTAGTGACTTCTAATATTTTTGAAGTTTTGATTCCATCATGCAAAAGAACCCAGAAATTTGTGTTCCCTGGTAACACAATGTGAAGTCTTGTTGTGTTTAAGATGGGCAGACTACCTTCTTCATAATGAGATAGAGTTCTCAATCCTAAGAAGACGGTATTTAGCTGCAAACAAGCAATTTTCTGAAAATCTGATTTTTGTATTTTTGCCCCACTCAAACCTAGGGTTTCCAGGTGTGACATGTTGCCAGTCTCTATGCTGATAGGCAGAGTGTCAAAGTCATTGAAGGACAGATCTAAATGTCTGAGACCTGCCAGTGAGAACCAGGTTACACTCTTCAGTCTGTTGTTAGACACATCTAAGTATCTTAACCCCTTGTTGAATTCAAAGGTCTTGATATCCAGCTCTTGGATTCTGTTGTGGCATAGAATCAAAACTTTCAGTTTAGAGAGAGAACGAAAATCTGAATGCTGGAGTTGAAAAAGGAGATTATAAGACAAATCCAATGTGGTTGTAATTGGGGTCAAGCCTTCAGGAACCTTTCTTAAAGACATGCCGGAGAAGTTGGTAGTCAATTCCCTTTCTTCTGGCAGCTCTGAAGCCCCGCTATGCACAGACGTAACAATACTACAAAATATGTAAATGCTTCTGATACGTCTCATTGTAATTCCAAGGATTTTATCACTGGTTCACCTCAGATGAATTTTATCACACATTACCTCACATGGATGAGGAAGATGAATTCAAATCCTGGGAAGACAACATACCATTAGGTGGTTATGTGATTTGTTAAACCCTGTAGGACTTTTCTTTAATGCCAACATCTGATTATATTCACCAAGAATTTGGAATAGGGTCCCAACCCATTTACTGAATCTTTTACTTCATCTTAGAGCTTGGCTCATAGATTTCCAAGCCAGTCGCTGTGTTACACCCCCATCACTGAGAAAAGTCAAGATTCCCCAAAGGGAGATAGATACATCATAATTGGCAGAAGTGCCTCTCACCCAGTTCAAACAAGGAACGGCATTGCCAGGTCACGTTCAACAACCCCCACCACCACCACTACATCCCCTTTCGATAGCCTGAAAGCTTTAGGAAGATTAAAAGAAATTTTTAAAAATTAAGACATTTTTAAAAGAGCAGTTTAAGATTCACTGCAAGATTAAAGGGAAGGTACATAGACTTTTCCATATCCCTCTTGCCCCAACACATGCACAGCCTGCCCCATTATCAAACCCCCCTCCCCCCAATCAGAGTGATGCATTTGTTACAATTGGTGGACCTACACTGACTCATCATAGTCACCCAAAGTCCATAGTTTATGCTATGCTTAATTCTTGGTGTTGTACAGTCTAAGGTTTTGGACAAATGTATGATGACATATATCCATCCTGTCTGGTAGCATCTCCACACCATACTGACTCACCTGCAAATGAGGCAGTAGCCATTTGATGTCTTTTTGGACAGCAGCTACCATTCACTGATATTCCATAGACTGAGCCTTGAAACCACCGCCTTGTAAGGTAGGTGCTATCACTATTCAGCCTTTACAGGCATAGAATGTGGTTCTTAAAGAGGTTCTGAAACCGCACCACGGTCACAAACTTAATTCATGGTGAGGGCAGAACCTGGGCTCTTAACCACTCTGTTATCTTGTCTTCCTAGGATGAGTCAAGATAAATTTGCTTTCAAAATATGCTGTAATACATGAATCATGATAAAATTGTATCTCTCTCTAGGTCATATTGATTCTTCAATGTTTCCTAAAACACAGTTCAAGAAATCCAGTAAATAAATCTGCAAGTGCCACCCAACTTAGGTTTTAGATTAGTTACTTACAAGGACTGACTTGGATTAAGCCATTTAGTTAAGCACTGTCTTGTTGAGCAACTGTATTTAGGAGTCACTTGTAGCTCCCTACCTATGTTCCATCTAATGTATTGATACTATTGCACTTAGAATGAAATCCAGACTCCAAATGCTGAACCATAGCATCCTCCATGTGCTGCTATTGCTTCCTTCTGGGATCTCATTTCATATCGCTCTTCTCTTGGCCCTCTGCACTCCAGTCACACTGCCCCTCTCTTTGTTCCTTGGCTACATCATCTTGCCCTGACCTCAGCTTGGGATGCTCTTCTGTCATCCTTCCTTGGCCAGATCTTTCTTATCATTTAGGTCTTGGCTTAAAGTATATCTCCTCTAAGAAACCTGATTTGACCACTTAATCTAAAGAGGCCATTTAGACTAACTTGCTGTTCGTTCTCTTCATCCTATTTCCTTTCTCTACAAAATAGAGCACTGACCACTATCTGAAACTTTTGTTCATTTATTTATTTGTTGACTACCACTCCCACCTCTCACACCCATGAGAGAAGGGGTCTGACAATCTCACTCACCTCTGCCTTCCAAGCAGAGAGATAGTGCCTAGTACATGACATGTGCTCAGTAAATATACATTATATATATAAGTAGATTAATGATCTCAATATTGTATTTCTTAGCACAGTGTTGTATATAATATGCTCTCAAAAATATATATCAAATGAATTAATTGGAGTTATGAATTCCTGTTATAATATAGTACATGATGATTAGAGAATGAGTTTAGTGATAGAAATTAATATGTCTGGGTTTAAGTCCAATCTTAACGTCTCACTGGCCATGATAACTTAGATTATTCATTTAACTGCTGAAAGGTTCTCTTTTTTCATTTGTAAAATGGGTTTTGTGCAAAGGCGTTGAAGAGATATTATATATAAACCACTTGGGCTTCCCTGGTGGCTCAGACGGTATCACGCCTAGCATGTCACAAATGGTAGCAGTTATCAGGACCAAGACTAGGGTGATTTCAGCAAAGATTTTGAGAGGCACAAAGAAACTTGTTAATCAAGATAAATAATATTTTAATAAAAATTTTAAAGTAAAATTAATGTAAAACCCACAATGAACAAAATATCAAAAAGTTTTTTCATAAAGACAGGATTAGTACTACTTTTTTCCTTGACTTTTATTCTTCTCAGGCTCCAGTATGGCTTGTAGGACACTGGCAGTTTATAGACATTAAGATGATGAGGTGTTTTTAACATTATTACCTCAAAGAGTACTTCAGTTCATAACAATTCATCTTAAGTTGCTCCTATGTCTAGGAGCTAGAACCCTTGAAAAGTGCAGCAAAATCTAACCCACTTGCTTTATCTGGAATCCTGTAAGTTGAGATGTTATAGCTTTCATTTTTACTTGTCTCTTCTCTTTTTCACCCAATAACACAATCTCATCTGAAACTTACTCTAAAGAAGTAAGCGGAACTGACTCTGAACTCAATATAATAGAAAGGTCCTCTCTCTCAGGCAATGAATATAAATTATGCCATTTCATTTAAACATTTTAAAAAGTAGGATGTAAACTTTTGATGAAAGATGCAGTCAATAAATACATTTTTATTATGGTCATGCTACTCTTACTGGGTGCTGAAAGCAGGTGAAAAACAGAATGATCTTTTTTTAATAGCTTATGATTTAAAAGTCCAAGTCAAGAGACACCATAAAATAAAATGAAAATCGGTGGCTTGCCAAATACTTAATCTAATCTCTCTTTTCCAAATGATGCAAAAAAATGGAGAAGGGGTTTAAAACCCATCAAATGTTGGAGGATCTTTACAAAATAAGAGTAAGAATGACTGACATTTTATGCGTGTTTCCTGTTTCTCTGGTTCCCTGGTGGCTCAGAGATTAAAGCATCTGCCTGGAATGCGGGAAACCCAGCTTTGATCCCTGGGTCGGGAAGATCCCCTGGAGAAGGAAATGGCAACCCACTCCAGTACTCTTGCTTGGAGAATCCCATTGAGGGAGGAGCCTGGTAGGCTACAGTCCATGGGGTCACAAAGAGTCAGACATGACTGAGCGACTTCACTTAGCAAACTTATCACTTGGAACTGAGATAAATGCTTTCCATACATTATTTTGTTCTATCTTCTCAACAACCCAACAAAATGATGGATATTTTTATCCCCATTTTGCAAATGGAGGAGCTAAAACCAGAGGTTAAGTCACTTGCCCAAGGTGAGCCAGTGAATAATTGCTAGAGCATGAATTTGAACCCAGACCTATCTCGTCCCTTCAGAATGCAAACCGAAGGCATTTCAGACTCTGAAATGAAATAGCATAGAGTGTGATTACCGAGACTAATTCCGTTGGCAGGGTTAGAGCTGCTGTGGTCTCTTCCTCACTTCCTACATACGTGCCTCTCTCGAAGCTATCTATGCTCTGCTAGGGGTCATGAATTTCAAGAAACCAGAAAAAGGAAACCCAAACTCTCAAGCAACTGCAGGACAATTCCTCAGATCAGCAGTGGTCACTACTAAGCCCAAGGTCACTCACTAGTCATTAAGGTCACTTCAGATTAGTATAGGCAAAATAATAAATACTAAAAATCTGAACAAGGCTAGTTTCTTCCCATCTATGGAATAAGCATGAAAAATCTGAAAATCTGAATAAATCCTTTCCTCCCATTTTCTTTAGAAAAGAC
Organism: Bubalus kerabau; assembly: GCF_029407905.1. NCBI lineage: Eukaryota > Metazoa > Chordata > Mammalia > Artiodactyla > Bovidae > Bubalus > Bubalus kerabau. The sequence continues at coordinate 62,205,610 of NC_073630.1, forward strand.
CCACACAGCCCTTCTCTCTTTTTCATCAGTGTTACAGCAGTCAAAGCTAGAATTCTTACCCTCAGGCTTGCAGCGGCTCCACAGAGCTTCAGGTATAGAAGATTCATGCAGAGGACCAGAACTGGCTGCAGAAGTGGCTGAATCAAGCTTTTTCTGTGACGCGTACCCTCCTTTGCCCTCTACTGCATGCCGGTGGCATTACATGTTGCATGAGTTCATACAATCTTAGGTTATTTTTTAAAGAATTGCAGTGCAATACTGGTAGCTCAGATGGTAAAGAATCTGACTGCTACCCACTCCAGTATTCTTGCCTGGAGAATTCCATGGACAAAGGAGCCAGGTGGGCTACTGTCCATGGGGTCAACTTGGACATGACTGATCGACTAACACACACATTAAGTAAAATTTGCCAGTTCAGCCATTTTAAGTATACAGTTCAGTGGCATTAAGTATGATACCTTCACATAGCTGTTCAATCATTAGTACCATCCATCTCCAGTACACATATTCTATAGAGCCCTCTCATAAAATAAAGTAAAATAAACACTTTCATTTTTTGTGTCCAAAGACATATTCTTCCCTTTCCCAGAGCCCAGCATTTTTAAACATTTTACGCTCCCAGTAAATGGGGAATTTTTCTTTACTTATGTTTAAAGTTAATTTTCAGAAACAAGTCAAGCCAAGTTAGAAAACGGTGAATCTGGTCCAGACAGAATAAGAAACTTCCCCAGGGCCATTCTCCAGTAAGAGATGGAGTCAAGATTTAAAACTGAGTCTATCTGACTCCAAAGCCCCAAATTTTCACTACTTCAGGTGGCCAAGGGTTTGTATACTATTCCTTCTGCCCTCACCTGGAATTTCTAGAATCTTTAAATCTTTATTTGCAATTAGCAGTAAGAATAGTAGGCTCAGAACCATATGTGCTGATATCTTTGGCTAGTGATTATTTTTTATTCCCTTCAAAAATATTTCCCTTTTTTTTCCTTCCTTTTTTCTCCCTCTCCTCTTACTTTGGGCTTCAGAGATATCTGACCCGATATTCTTCTACCTCTGTCTGTCTGTCTGTCTGTCTCTCTCACACACACACTCAGTCAGTCACTCTACCCTCACGCCTTCCCCTGATCTCAAACTTCTTCGTGTCGTATTTCTGCCTTCGTATATAACTTGCAACCAACAGAGAGCTTTGGATTACCTCAAGTGGTGGAGGTTTATTTTAAAGACACTACAGAAAAAAGAGAGGAAGAGCCCCCAGGAAGTGAGGAGGCTCAGCAGCTCACAGCCAGGCTTCACAAAGACCTGGAACACTGACTCCCCAGGACTCCCTGAGGCAGCCCTGATGCCCACCTTGTCTTGCTGTACCCGCCTAAGTGGGCAAGGGCTGTTCTCTACTCTAGTTATGACTCAGCTTCTCTTTGACTCTTTCTGCTTCACTTTGGACTCCTAGCTTCTCTTTACTGCTGCCTTTGCTTCTATTTCTTCCTACTTTCTGCCTTTCTCAGTGTCTTAAGGGCAGAGCTGGGCCTCATTGTGTGGCTACTTACCCAAGATAAGAAATCTGACTTGGCTCTTTGTCTCATCATCCAAAATGGAACATCTCTATTGGTCAGAGGACCCCCGGACCACCTAAGAGTCTACAGGCCTATTTTCTGTCTTGCCTTTAGTAGGGCCTAAGTCCCCAGTGCAGACCAGTAGGAAAATCACATGACCCAAGTCAGCCCACCTGAAGGAGCTGCTTTCTCCCTAAAGCTCTTGCAGTATAGCACATAGGCTGGTGTGGAAAATATGTTGTTTTGGTAGAGCTCCTCTAGTTTAATTATAAATATCAGTAAGAGAAAATAGTCACAAGTTTTTCCTGAATTTCTGAAAAAAAAAATCCTCACATAGTTAGGGAATTCAGATTGTTCATCATTCATTTACTACACTTGATGAGTATAAGGAGGGGAGAAATTTTTAAAATTTTGCAAAAGCTGGGGTGTTCTTTACCACTGAGCCACCAGGGGAAGTGAAAGTGAAAAGTCACTCAGTCTGTCTGACAGTGAAAGTCACTCAGTCGTGTCTACTCTTTGCGACCCTGTGGACTACACAGCCCATGGAATTCTCCAGGCCAGAATACTGGAGTGTGTTGGGGCCGGCGTGAGGCACTCCGCCCATGGCAAAGGTCATGAGGAAGGAGGCTTGACATACGCAAAGGCGGGATCGAGCCTCAGGAGTCCCCCTGGAAATCCTCAAGCATCTACCCCCATAACCAGAGCCTGCCTACTTTACTACTTTGTGCTCTCACCTACACCTCTGACTTTACGGGGGGCTGTCCCCCACCACCTCTTTCGGAGAAGGAGTTAACTTAGAGCTCCAGTTAATAATAATTCCTGGGCGTGATAGGAGTGTTTTAACCTACAAACTCCTCTGAAGGTTCTCTAGCCTGCCTGACAGGCTTGTCCGGCTACATGTGATTGCTCACAGCCTCCCAACTGTGAGAGGCACGAGATGCTTTAAACCTTCTAAAAACAGGTTCCTTAGAGAAGTTAGAAAATTATTAGTATAAGTATAATGGGCTGATTAGAAATTGTATTGGTGAAGGGTTTTTTCATTTGTTGAGCCAATGTTTGTTGCTAAGTCTCCATATCCCCTGCCCTTACACACATTAATGAATATATAAAAGAAATAAGTATTAACCTTTGATATCAATCACGTTAGACCTTAGGCTAAGTAAATTCTTTCCTTAATTAAAACCCACTACACCCTCACCCTATAGGAATGTAACTTTATTTGGGTGGCGTCTGTTTTAAGAATAATCACCCCTGGAGAAATAAGTGTCCTGGTTGACTGACCGCTGTCACGAGGAGAGGGTCGTAAATTGTCAGCAGGCCCCCTGGCCAGAAGATGATGTAACACCCCTAAGACCTCTGTATACATTTGTATGAAGCACCTGACTTTGATAAAAGTCAGGACTGCTGACCCCGCGTGACTTTTGCATAACATCTCAGTGTATAAAAGTAGACCATGGAAAATAAAGAATGGGGATCAGTCCCTCGAAAGACTGGTCTCCCCATGTCTCTCTCTCTCTCACTCTGGTTGAGTCTCCATCTGGAGCGCGGAACCCACCATGCTTACTAATTATGCCTGGGCTTCTAAGATCCGAACGGGGAGGCCTCAGTGTCTCCTCTCCTTCGGGAGAACGGAAGGACGCCTGTGGCCTACGTAAGTGGTGCAAGCTTCTTGTCTTGAAGTTTTATTGGTCCCCCGCGTAAACCAAGCTACTCAGCCTCTTTTCTCCACTGAATTTTCCTACTGAGCTATCCTCATTCTATTACTCTTTATATCCTTAATTAACATTTAATTAAGCAGTTGTTCCCTGACCCTCGCCTACGCCGTCTCTCCTTCGAATACCCTGGATCAACTGGGGCTGGACCCTGGCAGGTGGCGCCCGAGACAGGATACTCGAAGGTAAGCTCCCTGCAATTAGGGTCATCAGCCCTATTGCCCCCCCTTCTCGGAACAACTGGGTCATCAGCCCTCTTGTTCCCCCACGGAGCAGTTTGGGTCATCAGCCCTACTGCTCCTCCCTCGGAACAGTTTGGGTCATCAGCCTACTGTTTCTCCCCCGGAACAATCTGGGTCATCAGCCCTATTGTTCTTCCAGTGTTCGGGACGGCTAGGACCCCACTCAAGGGTGCCGCGGACCCCCCTGTAGGATAGACAGGGCAAGAGGAGTGGGAAGTGTTGAAAGTGTTGAAGAGTTAGAGAGAAAAAACGGTTTCTAAAAAGGCTGACAAGAAAGGCCTGATCTTTTGATAGCTAAAAGCAAAATCTATTATACTTAATTTTCTGACATGGGTAACACTGAAACTAAGAATGGCAACTCTTTATACAAGTAATCTTGAAACTGTTAAAGAGGCTACTGTTAATTTAGATACTTGGGTGAAGGTAAAAAAAACAACTAAAAACTTATCCTATAAATATGATTAAAAATGTTCTGGACCCTCGTCATGAGGCTATGGGATAACCTATGGGAGAGGCTATAGCGGTGGATGGTAGTGGGTCTCCACCTTCTGCACAGATCATATTTTCTGCCATTGATGAGGAAAAGGAGGAAGACTGTGCTCTACCTCCCGAGGAGTGAGAGGGCTTACAGGACGCTGCGGCCGGGCGGCCTGGCGAGCCCCCTCTCCCTCTACACAAACCTTTAAAAATTTATCCAACAATTTCTGTTTTAAGGCAACTACTCCACCTCCACTTGCACCTCCCAGGGCCTAAGAATTCCCCAGTTTACATCCAAAGCCTCCCAGAGCATTGCCTAAGGTTGAAAAAGATAAAAAGTCTTCTTTTAAACAAAGTAGCTTTTAAAGAATACACAATATACAGAGCCTGCTCCTTACAAAAAACCCCCTCAGGGGGGCCTCACCCAAGCAAAAAAAAAAAAAGAGAAAAATAAAAAGAAAAAAGTGAAAAAGAAAAAAGGAAAGAAAATAGAAAAAGATCTAAAGATAAAAAAAAGAACTAAAGAGTGAAAAGGAGAGAGGAACGGAGGAAGAAGGAATCAGGGAACACAGCAAGATAGGAAAAGGAAAAAAGGAAGTTAGAAAAAGATACAGAGAAAAAGAGAGGGAGAGAGAAAGAAAGTAAGAAGGAAAAAGGGGGAATGAAAGAGGGAAACAGGAAGGAAATGACAGAAAGTAAAAGAGAAAAAAAAGAGAAAGGAAAGAAGATAGAGTGAGGGAAAGAAAACTTGAGAAAGATTTAGAGAAGAAGGAAAAAAAAATCAGCAGAGGAGAGAGGAGAGGACTTACAGGACACTGTGGCCAGACGCCCTGGCGAGCTACCTCCCCCTCTGCGCAAACCTTTACAAAAACTTATCCACCACTTTCTGATTTGGGGCGATAGCCGCGCCTCCGTTTGCGCCTTCCAGGGCCCAAAAGTTCCCCACTTTGCCCCCAAAGCCTCTCAAAGTGTTGCCTAAGCCTGAAAAAGATAAAATGTTTTTTAAACAGTGGAGCTTTTAAAACAGACTGCATGCACAATATGCAGAGCGTGCTCCTTGGAGAAAACCCCCTCAGGGGGGTCTCACCCAGGCTAAGAGAAAAACGGTAAGGGGATTTAGCAACAATATTAACCCCTGACGAGCCGGTTACTCCAATTCCAATGGGAGTGGCTGGCCCTCTACCTGAGGGCATTGTAGGACTTGTGCTAGGACGTAGCTCGCTTTCTTTTCAAAAAATTTCGGTGGTGCATGGTGTAGTAGATTCTAATTATATTGGAGAAATTGAAGTTTTGACCTCACCGCCTACTAAAACTGTGCAAATTAATAAAGGTCAAAGAGTAACACAGTTTTTGCTTTTACCTTAGTATCAGACAGGAAAAAAAACTTGACTTCTCAGGCTAGGAGCCACAGAGTATTTGGATTTAGTGATCTAGCTTTTTGGGTGCAGGAAATTACAGCTCCAAGGCCTTTAAAAGATCTTTTAATTCAAGAAAATAAAATGTCAGGGCTATTAGACACAAGAACAGACATCTCTTAACATTGCTGGAAAAAACTGGCCCAGTTCCTGGCCCACGCATACTACTGAAAATGAGTTGGTGAGATTAGAGAAAGTGGTATGCAGGTGGGAATGCTGTAGAAAAAAAGATGAGGGAGAGTTTAAAACCTTGAAGAGTAGTGAGTTCCCCGTTTCTGGAAGTATTCAAGCAAAGATTAGATGGTTACTTGTCATCTAAAAAGCTATAGACCAGATTTAGTTTACAAAATGATAACTGGAGAAGCTTATAAAGATGTTGTACAACACCTCTTTACTTGCTTCTCATATTTAGGTGCCAAAAGTTTTAAAAACTGCCCCTTTGAAGCAGAGAGATTGTTTACTAACTTTAAATGATTTCCAAAAATTATTAGGGGACATTAATTGGATACGCCTACATTTAAAACTGAATACTGCAGATTTAAAGCCTTTGTTTAATTGCTTAAAAAGCGATCCTAATTCCAGTTCTAAGCGAAAGTTGACTAAGACGACAGACGGCTCTTGTTAAAGTAGATGAGACTTTAAATGATCAGTTAATTAGGATTAATATTACCAAAAGATGAGATTAAATTATTCTTGCCCCAAAACATACACCTACAGGATGCTTGTGACAAAAAGGCCCGTTGGTTTCATCTACCAGTGACACCAAGAAAAATAGTTTTATCTTATCCCAGCTTGGTGGCACAATTAATTATAAAAGGAGGAAAAAAGAAGTGTGGAACTTTTTAGAAAAGTAGCAAATATAGTAATTCCATTCAATAAGGATCAACTGCAAGTCTTTTACAAAATAGTGATGATTGGCAAGTTGCCCTGATAGATTTCAGGGGTCAAATTTTGTTTCATTTGCCCTCAAGCCCCCATAGTAGTTAAAAGTTCAAAAATGTTATATTGGCAGTTTAAAGATACCTGTGAAACTTTCCAACCCTATGTAGTTCCTACGCTCCTCTTTACCCTATGGGGGAGGGACGTGCTGTCTCAAATAGGAGATACTCAGAGAAGGGTTTTCTCAATTTCATAGTTATCAACAGGTGGTACAATTAACAATACTATATATATTATTATAAATACATAATATAAATATATTTGCCTAATTGCAGTTTGCCTAATTAGATATGGGTACAAATAAAATATAATAAAGGTATACTTAATTCTATTTATAGATCTATACTTGATTAATTTGTATATAAATTAATATGTATACTATATATGCATATTATATATATACTGTATAATTAAATATATATTGCAGTAATATAATGTGTGAGTGGCTGATATTAATTGGTATGGATTGATGTACTGTGATATATGTTCTATATACTGTATTATTATATATGTGTGACATGTATTATTGCAGTGCATTGGTTTGTGTTGGTTGGTATTAGCTGTGTACGTGTTGTATTGCTGTAGTATATATATTAATATATTAATTATAAAGATTAATTCAAGTATATTGATTTATATATATGTCAATAAGTTTATACTTGTTGCCATATATAAATACATATATAAATACATTTTGCATTTAGGTATATCTGTATACCAAAATGAGATAAGGAGTTTATACATTTATTATTTAAATTTATACAGAGACCTAAACTAAACATTAGACCTAAATTAACATATCTCTAAATTTATGTTGTTAAAATGTAAATTTTAAAAAATTAAATTGACAACTGCTTGACAATTCCTTTACCATGAAACCCCCATAGGTGTAATTGGGGTAGCCAGACAAAAAATTGGTTTTATGGCAAAACGGCCCCCTAGAGTGGGTCCATCTTCCCGCTCAAACTAAAAAAGTAGCGGCTTCTTATCCAGGATTGATAGCTACTTTGATATTAAAAGAAAAAAGCGGAACATTAAATTATTTGGTAAAGAGACATCAGAAATTGTAATTCCATATAATAAGAAACAACTTGATGCTCTTCTAATGTTTGAAAATTGGCAGATTGCTATAGGAAACTATTTTGGTCAAATTTTTGCATCATTTACCTTCACATGTTTTGTTGAATTTTATATCCAGACATCCAGTTAATTTTCCTGTCAGATATAAACAATCTCCTGTTCCAAATGTTCAAATAGTTTTTACTGATGGGTCAGCAAATGGTAAAGCCTTCATAGTTACTAAAAATCACCAAAAAGTTTTAAAAACACAAAAAACTTCAGCTAAAAGAGCTGAAATAACAGCAGTCATAGAGGCTTTTGCTATGTTTGCAGATGAGGAATTTAATCTTTACTCTGATTCTCAGTATGTGGTCAGGCTGTTTCCACACATTGAGACTGCGGTTTTGCCTGAAAATAAAACTACCACATTTCATTTGTTAAGTAATTTACAGCAACAAATTTGGAAAAGAAATAAAATATTTTTCATTGGACACATTTGGGCTCATTCCGGATTGCCCGGCCCTTTAAATGCCTTTAATGACTTGGCTGACTTGTTAACCAGAAATACAGTGGCTACTGTGATTGAGGAGGCCAGAGCCTCTCACTCACTTCATCATCAATACGCTACTGCCTTAAGATATCAATTCCAAATTCCTAGAGAGACTGCTCGAGAGATTGTGCGTTCTTGCCTACACTGCCCCACTGTTTATAATAGTTTACCTATGAGAGTTAATCCTCACGGTCTCAAACCTAACGTACTCTGGCAAATGGATGTAACTCACGTCTCTTCATTTGGAAAACTGTCCTTTGTTCATGTAACTGTAGATACCTTTTCTCACGTTATTATTGCAACTGCTCGTACAGGGGAAGCAGTTAAAGATGTGATACAACATCTCTTTACTTGTTTTTCATATTTGGGCCTGCCAAAAGCTCTAAAAAACTGACAACACTCCTGCTTACACTTCTAAGTCTTTTCAGGAATTTTGTATAAAGTTTCAAATTAAACATAATACTGTCATCCCTTATAATCCCCAGGGACAGGCCATTATTGAAAGAGCGCATCAAACAGTAAAAATCCAAATTCAAAAACTAAAAGAAGGGGAGTTTAAGTATAGCTCTCCCCATCAAATCTCCCCATCAAACATGCTCTTTTCGTAATAAATATTCTAAATACTAATCTGGCTGGAACTACTGCAATGCTTTGTCATTGGTGCCTGGAGCAATTAAATGCAAAACCATTAGTCAAATGGAAGGACCTCCTCTCGGGACAATGGAAGGGTCCTGACCCATTATTAACTAGCGGTCGAGGATGTGCTTGTATTTTTCCACAGGACGCAGATTCACCAATTTGGGTTCCAGACAGGCCAGGTTTGCGGCGCGCACTCGCTCGCCCCGCCCACCAGGCAGCTCTCGCCCCGCACCCTCCTTGCTGCACCCTGCGACCTAGAGCAAAGAAGTTTGTGCAGCAAGTGAGGGCCAGAGAGGAGAGTGCACCCGCAAAGTGCCGTCCAGACCAGCGCGGCGCCCGCCAGCAGGGGAGACAAGATAAACATCGAGATCCCAGCGAGACTGACAGGGCTGCTGCAGCGTGAACTCCAACCAAAAAATAATTCTATTTATTCTGTTTTAGCTTGTCTACCCTTGCCTTATGTTTTTCTTTTTACTAATGACTCCAACAAACTTAATGTACTCATGAATTATTCAGGTGAACCTAAAGTGGTAACTTGTGAACAATGTATGCTTTCATCTTGTTTAAACCCTCAATATAATGTTTGCTCCTTTGGAGTGTTACAACGTCCACCTTATCTTATGATGTAACCACTTATTGATATGTTAATTACGGTCTCTCTGTGTTACAACTACAAGACTTAATGTGATCATGAGGGTTTGTGGGCCTACTTATTTTAGGAATATCAGCTTTAATAGCAGCAATTGCTTCTGTTACTGTGGCAGCAATATCATTGACTCAACAAGTGCATACTGCCCAATATGTTGATACTATGTCTAAAAATGTCTCTTTAACTCTAGCAACACAGGAAGTTATAGATAGAAATTTAGAGATGAGAGTAGATGCCTTAGAAGAGGCAATAATGCATATTGGCACTGAGTTACAGGCTTTAAAGGTGAAGATGGCTTTGACATGCCACGCTGATTACAGGTGGATATGTGTGACATCTTTGAAGGTAAACGAGACAGATTATGAATGGGAAAAGATTAAAAATCATATCTCAGGTGTTTGAAATAGTTCTGATATTGGCCTGGACTTAGGGAAACTTCATAATCAAATACAGACCTTGGAACACTCTCGACTGGAGTGTTTACCGCCGCTGGAGCAGCTAATGACTATTTTCATACCTTCTCTAACTTTATTTCTGGAAAAAATATTCTGTCTAATATCTTTAGATCTAATCCTACTTCTCATAAACATTCTTCCTTGTATTGTCAGGATTCTTCGGCAGAGCATTCGGAAGCTCGTGACTGAGCTGCATCTGGCTGTTTTAAGAAATAAAAAAGGGGGAGATGTTGGGGGCCGGCGTGAGGCACTCCGCCCATGGCAAAGGTCATGAGGAAGGAGGCTTGACATACGCAAAGGCGGGATCGAGCCTCAGGAGTCCCCCTGGAAATCCTCAAGCATCTACCCCCATAACCAGAGCCTGCCTACTTTACTACTTTGTGCTCTCACCTACACCTCTGACTTTACGGGGGGCTGTCCCCCACCACCTCTTTCGGAGAAGGAGTTAACTTAGAGCTCCAGTTAATAATAATTCCTGGGCGTGATAGGAGTGTTTTAACCTACAAACTCCTCTGAAGGTTCTCTAGCCTGCCTGACAGGCTTGTCCGGCTACATGTGATTGCTCACAGCCTCCCAACTGTGAGAGGCACGAGATGCTTTAAACCTTCTAAAAACAGGTTCCTTAGAGAAGTTAGAAAATTATTAGTATAAGTATAATGGGCTGATTAGAAATTGTATTGGTGAAGGGTTTTTTCATTTGTTGAGCCAATGTTTGTTGCTAAGTCTCCATATCCCCTGCCCTTACACACATTAATGAATATATAAAAGAAATAAGTATTAACCTTTGATATCAATCACGTTAGACCTTAGGCTAAGTAAATTCTTTCCTTAACTAAAACCCACTACACCCTCACCCTATAGGAATGTAACTTTATTTGGGTGGCGTCTGTTTTAAGAATAATCACCCCTGGAGAAATAAGTGTCCTGGTTGACTGACCGCTGTCACGAGGAGAGGGTCGTAAATTGTCAGCAGGCCCCCTGGCCAGAAGATGATGTAACACCCCTAAGACCTCTGTATACATTTGTATGAAGCACCTGACTTTGATAAAAGTCAGGACTGCTGACCCCGCGTGACTTTTGCATAACATCTCAGTGTATAAAAGTAGCCCATGGAAAATAAAGAATGGGGATCAGTCCCTCGAAAGACTGGTCTCCCCATGTCTCTCTCTCTCTCACTCTGGTTGAGTCTCCATCTGGAGCGCGGAACCCACCATGCTTACTAATTATGCCTGGGCTTCTAAGATCCGAACGGGGAGGCCTCAGTGTCTCCTCTCCTTCGGGAGAACGGAAGGACGCCTGTGGCCTACGTAAGTGGTGCAAGCTTCTTGTCTTGAAGTTTTATTGGTCCCCCGCGTAAACCAAGCTACTCAGCCTCTTTTCTCCACTGAATTTTCCTACTGAGCTATCCTCATTCTATTACTCTTTATATCCTTAATTAACATTTAATTAAGCAGTTGTTCCCTGACCCTCGCCTACGCCGTCTCTCCTTCGAATACCCTGGATCAGCTGGGGCTGGACCCCGGCAGGAGTGGATAGCCTTTCCCTTCTCCAGGGGCTCTTCCCAACCCAGGGGGCGAACCCAGGTCTCCTGTATTGCAGGCAGACTCTTTACCAGCTGAGCCACAAGAGAAGCCCAAGAATACTGGAGTGGGTAGCCTATCCCTTCTCCAGTGGATCTTCTCAACCCAGGAATTGAACTGGGGTCTCCTGCATTGCAGGTGTATTCTTTACCAACTGAGCTATCAGGGAAGCCAGAGCCACCAGGGAAGCCCCAAACAAATAAGTAGTGGAAGCCTAATAATTTTGCAGAGATTTGGTTCTTTATTACTAAGGACTAGAGAAGCATTGTCCAATAGAATACAGAAAGAAGGCAAGTCATATAAGTAACTTTATCTAGTAAACAAGTTTAAAAAGACAAAAAGAAATAGGTGAAATTAATTTTGATTATATATTTTGTTTACTCCACGACATCAAAATGTTCACATGTAATATAAAAAACTACTAACGTGACATTTTACATTCTTTGTTTCATAGAATAATGTGTATTTTACACTTAACATTTCAATTCAGATTCACCACATTTTAATAACTCAGTAGTGACACATGGTTAGTGGCTGCCATAGTGAACAAATAGGGTTAAAGTTTTAAGTTAATAAATGGCCATGCTACAATTAAACAACAAACTGGAACTCTAATTCACCACAAAATATTTCCCGATAACGCCAAATACTGCTGTTTCTCGTTTCCTCACCTCCCTGCTTCCAGCTTTGGCTCCCTTTCTCAGCTAACCCTGTTCACTCTACAAATGATCCTGTTGTAGAAACATCTATCAGAACCTGTGTCCTCAGAAATTTATCCTTAAGGCTTTAGGGGCAAGAAAGGGAAAAAAATCTCTACCTCTATCTATCTACATGTAGATAGAAATATGTGTCTATATATATAGACTATATATAGACAGCCCAGGACAATCTAGATGAACATGATGAGCAGCTCATCTCCAGTCCACATGTGGTGACATAAAATAATGAAGAGAACAATAACTGCAATAATAATGACATCCTCATAAGAGCTAACATTTATTGGCCTTTTGCTTTGGGCCAAGCACTGTTCTCTGACATTACACATATTAACTCATTTAATGCTCCTAACAACAGGATGAGACTATTTTACATCCAGGGCAACAAAGCAGAGAGGCATTACATAACCACTCAGGGTGGCTAGAAGGCGGTGGAAGAGGCAGAACCCAGGCTGCGGTAGCCTATCCCGGGAGTGTCCTCCTGCCCACTGTGCACCTCCAGCCCTAGAGTGAATAGCCAGACCCTGGCTTTCCACACATTATACCTCTGGTTTCTTAACAATCTTATAAGCGAGGTATGGTTTTTATGCCATTTTCCAGATGACGAAAAGGCAGCTGGAAGAGGTTGAAGAATTCATCCAAGAACACAGTTTATAGAGAAATTGAGCCAGGCTTTAATTCCAGGATGCATATGCACAGAACCCAGCTTCATAACACTTATTCTCTACTGCTTCCACCTCTAACAGAGACCTAGTTTTGTTCTCCTAAACCCCATTTCTTTTTTGTTGTTGTTGGTTGTAAAATTTTTAAGTACAGAAAAATGTAAAACCAGAAGCAAGCATCAACCACAGGCAAGTGCTGATAATGTTTTTGTATATTTTCATCGAGACTTTTTTTCTCTGCATGTTTTAAACATACTGAAACCATCCTGTACATACTACTTGGCATCCTATGTTTTTCATTTATGTTGTAATATAAGCATTCCCTTATGTTAATGAACAAACGTCCTCTACATATTTTTTTTAGGTTGTGATAAAAAAACACCTAACACAAAAGTTACCATCTTAACTGTATACAGTACTTTTAATAATTGCAAAATATGTCACTAAATGAACCCAGCACATCCTTCCACTGTTGGAAATTTGAAGTGTTTCAAATTTTTCACTGTTAACAATAACTCTGCAATTAACATGAAAGTGAAAGTCGCTCAGTCGTGTCCGACTCTTTGCGACCCCATGGACTACACAGTCCATGGAATTCTCCAGGCCAGAATACTGGAGTGGGTAGCCTTTCTCTTCTCCAGGGGATCTTCCCAACCCAGGGATCGAACCCAGGTCTCCTGTATTGCAGGCAGATTCTTTACAAGCTGAGCCACAAGGGAAGCCCAAGAATACTGGAGTGGGTAGCCTATCCCTTCTCCAGCAGATCTTCCCAATCCAGGAATCGAACTGGGGTCTCCAGCATTGCAGGCAGATCCTTTACCAACTGAGCTATGAGGGAAGTCTTGTGAAGAAATATTTGTTCACATTTCAACTATTTCCTCAGGATAGATTTCCAGAAGTGGAATTACAGGTCAAAGGCCGTGATTTTATACACACACAGACACATATATATAAAATCCAAATTACTTGGCCCTCCTATTATCATGGGCTGTAATCTATCAGGCTTTTCTGTCCATGGGATTCTCCAGGCAAAAATACTGGAGTGGGTCGCCATGCCCTCCTTCAGGGGATCTTCCTGGCCCAGGGATCAAACCTGCATCTTTTATGTCTCCTGCATTAGCAGATAGGTTCTTTACCACTACTGCCACCTAGGAAGCCCCACATTATCACTATAAAAACATGTCAAATTCCCTGCAGTCTTATTAATATAAGAAACTGATAAAAATGGAACTATTTTAATCTCCATTTGGTTGAGAACCCTGGAGTGAAGCGTGAGACTAGATAACTACAACCCTTCGCTGACTTCTAGTTAATAGAAGAGATTGGAGAATCTGAAAGAGTTAAGGATTGGAAGAGGGTTTTGGAGAGCACTTTTAGTATATTATGAATTCCCTCTTACCTCAATCCTAGGAAAAGGGGCTTCAACAGAACCACTTGGAAAGGTGGCCATGTGAACTCTGCTCTTAGGGGGACATATTGTAACTAATCTTTAATTCATAACTGGAAATCTAAAGGTCTTGGCTAGCCACTCTAAGGGTTGTTGTTGTTGTTCAGTCGCCCAGTCGTGTCTAAGTCTTTGCGACCCCATGGACTGCAGCATGTCAGGTCTCCCTGTCCCTCACCATCTCCCGGAGTTTGCCCAAGTTCATGTTCATTACATCGGTGATGCCATCCAGCCATGTCATCCTCTAACATGCTCTTCTCCTTCTGCCCTCAATCTTTTCCAGAATAGGGGACTTTTCCAATGAGTCATCTGTATGCATCAGATGACCAAAATACTTGAGCTCCAGCTTCAGCATCAGTCCTTCCAGTGAATATTCAGGGTTGATCTCCTTTAAGATTGACTGGTTTGATCTCCTTGCTGTCTAAGGGACTTTCAGGAGTCTTCTCCAGTACCGTAATTCAAAGGCATCCATTCTTTGGCGTTCTGCCTTCTCACAACCGTACATGACCATTGGGAAGACCATAGCCTTGACAGTACAGATTTTTCAAATAAAGAATTTAGGCTTGGAAAGATCAAGTAAATTATCCGGCGCCATTCACATATAAGTAATAGAGTCAGCATGACAACCCAGACATCGAGAAGCAGAGCTTACATTCACCCAATCTGCAACGTTTCTTCTCCTTTACATGTGACATCTTTCTTATTTGCCTTACTATTCATACATATTTGTTCACATTTTGAACTGATTCTTCATCTCCCAACTTGGAATTCTTCAGCAGGAGTTTCTACAAATACAGCTTCAAGCTCCTAGTAAACTCCTTAAGACCACTGACAAGATCAGTTATTTACATAAAGGATTGATCTAACTTCTCCAAGTCTTGAGTTTGTTAAATAAACTTTAACTGACTTTATGACTCCCTTTAAGGATTTTTTTTAGACTCACAAGAAGTAACCAGTTGAATTGTGTTCTCCAAAATTCTTCTGTTGACGTCCTAAACCCCAGTACCTCATAATGTCACTTTATTTGGAAACGTAGTCAGATAGTATATTAGCTCAGACTGGGTTGTCAGGATGGGCCATAATCCAATGTGATTGGTGTCCTTATAAAAAAGGGAAATTTGGACACAAAGAGGCATAGAGGGAAGACCATGTGAAGAAACACAGAGAGAGACAGTCATCTATAAGCCAAGGGGAAGGGGCCTGGAGCAGATCCTTCCCTCCCACCGCTCGAGGGAACCAACCCTGCTGGAAACTTGATATTGGACTTCTAACTTCCAGGACTGAGAGACGATACATTTCTGTTGTTTAGGCTACCCAGGCTTGGAGCCCTACCAAACTATTGCATGACTAGTACTAAGCAACTGAAACTTGGTTGTGAAATCTTAAAGTTCTATACAGGAAGGGCAATCATCCTAGAGAAAACAGGAAAATCCAGCTCTAATGACTGTTGCAACATCCCTTACAGAATGAGCGTGTTCATACATTTTTAGCATATATTTCATGGTTTTAATTTGCTTTCTACTATTAATGCTCATAGAAATATAAATGATAACTTTCATATAGCCCTATATTCTAGTCAAGACTAGACTAGTCAATCCCTAGACTTCTAGTCAAGTCTCCATAGCTTGACTCTCAAACCCCTGACAATATGATCTGTTTTTAATAATTAAATTTATTTATTTTTATTTGAAGGATAATTGCTTTTCAATATTGTTGGTTTCTGCCAAACATCAGCATCAATATGAATCAGCTATAGGTATACCAATGACAACGTGATCTTAATCTAACTTTGCGTACTTATATTTCACTGTTGCTTTTCATAAACTTCATGGTCCAGTCAAATTAAATTAAGACAACAGTCCCAGAATAGGCCTGGGTATTCCTGTCTCTTCTCTATACATCATTCTATTTAGAATGGCCTTTCCATTCTTCATCTACACATTGAAAAATCCAAATTTTAAGTCTTCTTTCAAGGCCCAGAGGGAAAACCATCACTTGTAAGAAGCTTTTTTTCACTCAATCTAAATGATCTCTGAACTTCCATTTATATTTTTGTCTCATTGACTTTTAATTATCTGGATACTTGTAACGTCCTATGATTGATTGTACGTTTTTTAGGGCAAGAAACAGCTAGTATATGTTTAAGTGTTACTTGGGTTTTTCCTCCCAAAAGTGAAGACTCAAACAAGAGCTTTGTGTGTAGGTCATTCATTTTGAAGAAGTAATCTCGGGGCTCCAGAATTAGGGGCCTGAGAAGAATGAAACAGGAAGAATAGGAAACATCCAAGAGTGAATTATTGACCTGGTTACTCCTGCTGCTGCTGCTGCTAAGTCACTTCAGTCGTGTCCGACTCTGTGCGACCCCATAGACAGCAGCTCACCAGACTCCACCGTTCCTGGGATTCTCCAGGCAAGAATGCTGGAGTGGATTGCCATTTCCTTCTCCAATGCAGGAAAGTGAAAAGTGAAAGTGAAGTCGCTCTGTGGCGTCCCACTCTTACAGACCCCATGGACTGCAGCCTGCCAGGCTCCTCCATCCATGGGATTTTCCAGGCAAGAGTACTGGAGTGGGGTGCCAGTGCCTTCTCCATGGTTACTCCTAGGAGTAAGTAAATTTCAATTCCACTGGGGATTCTGAGGAATGGTCTAGACCATGCCTCATTTAATGGCTCCCATCCCTTTAGAGATCAAGGATCTCTTCAAAGGCTACACATCCAGTACGTATAGTTTTGTACATATACTAGAGGGGCTAAGCAGGTTTCTATAACCATCGTGTAACAGCTCTACTAGTGACATTATAGGGCGTAAACTGAGAGGCAGGGTGCAGCCATGACAAGGTGCAGCCGTGACAAGTCAGTCCACACCTGTCTAGAACTGGCTGTCATACAGTGCGACTGATGAAGATAGAAAATAGCTGATAAAATAAAGCTGAGCAAAACATCTGATAAAGTCCATTCCTTGCACTGCTCCAATCTGTTCTTACCCTATTTAAGTGGTTTTCCAAAAGACAGGGATGCTGTGTGTAGAAGCGGGACACATTGGCTCCATTTCTTCTTATGATCAAAAGGGCAAATGTGCTTCTGCATTCCAGTTCAGATAACTAGGATCTCAGCAAGATCTCCGGCCACAGGAAACCAAACTCAAGTTCCATTTGGCTTGAAATGTAACATCCATGGTTTGGGACCCTGAGACAAGTAGGCAACTACAAGTAGTTTATTTCAGAGGTGATCTCGGAAACACCCTTGGAGGAATGAGACTATGAAACAAAAAGAGAAAGAAAGCCAATAAAGTCATTTCTACCATAGAAAATCAGAACTTTTCCATTCTACTGGGAGATTCGGGGAGAAGGTAAAGTAGACCCCAGGTTTGTCCCCCCAAAATGGGAGAGAAAGCTGGGTTATTTATCTGTCAATTCACTTTCCAACATTGGCTGAGGGAAGCTTCCAAGGACAACCTCCAGCATATCTGAATTGCCCTTCATGTGGACCAAGTGGCTTCTCATGGCCAAGAAGAAATTCCTTCAAGTGAAGAATCTCTAGCATTAACAATAAACAGCCTTCAACATGCAGAGAAAAATGCTGAATGGAAATGAGGAGGACACAATCGCTTTAGAAATCTGCTATAGAAACCCAAGCACAAGCTGTAAACAAGATTGCCAGGAGAAATATCAATAACCTCAGATATGCAGATGACACCACCCTTACAGCAGAAAGTGAAGAGGAACTAAACAGCCTCTTGATGAAGGGGAAAGAAGAGAGTGAAAAAGCTAGTTTAAAACTCAACATTCAGAAAATGAAGACCATGGAATCTGGTCCCATCACTTCATGGCTAATAGATAGGGAAACAATGGAAACAGTGACAGACTTTATTTTCCTGTGCTCCAAAATCACTGCAGATTGTGACGGCAGCCATGAAATTAAAAAACAATTGCTCCTTGAAAGAAAATCTATGACAAACTCAGAGAGCACATTAAAAAGCAGAGACATACTTTGCTGACAAAGGTCTGTCTAGTCAAAGCTATGGTTTTTCCAGTAGTCATGTATGGATGTGAGAGATGGACCATAAAGAAAGCTGAGCGCTGAAGAATTGATGGTTTTGAACTGTGGTGTTGGAGAAGACTCTTGATAGTCTCTTGGACTGCAAGGAGATCCAACCAGTCGATCCTAAAGGAGATCAGTCCTGAATATTCATTGGAAGGACTGATGCTGAAGCTAAAACTCCAATACTTTAGCCACCTGACACTGGAAAAATACTTTGGCCAAGAACTGACAGTGGAAAAAACCCTGATGCTGGGAAAGATTGAAGGCAGGAGGAGAAGGGGATGACAGAGGATGAGATGGTTGGATGGCATTACTGACTTGACAGACATGAATTTGAGCAAGCTCTGGGAGTTGGTGATGGATAGGGAAGCCTGGCATGCTGTAGTCCATGGGGTCGCAAAGAGTTGGCCACGACTGAGTAACTGAACTGAACTGATAGAAACCCAGCTACAGGTGCAAAAGGCATGCAGTTTTCTAACACTGACCCTGATTGGCACACAGGAACATATATCACCTGAAGTTGTTTGAACAGGTGCTTCTCTCGATTACATGATAAACTCACTAAATTCAGTCCTAGCAGAGAAATAGATGACTCCCTTTTGTGTTAGAAATTAACTGTTTCAATTGAAATTATATCATGAGGAACTGGGGCCTGAAAAGACATACACACTTTTAAAATTAATTATATATAATTATATAATTATTTTATTTTTGGCTGTTCTGGGTCTTGGTTGCTGTGTGGACTTTTCTCTAGTTGTGGTGAGCAGGGGCTATTCTCTAGTTGCAGTACGAGGGCTTCTCGCTGCAATGGCTTCTCTTTTTGCAAAGCATGGGCTCTAGGGCTCACAGGCTTCAGCAGTTGTGGCACTTGGGTGCCGTAGTTGCAGCTCCCGGGCTCTAGAGTGCAGGCTCAGTAGTTGTGGGGCGCGGGTTTAGTTGTTCTGCAGCATGTGGGATCCTCCCAGACCAGGGATCAAACCTGTCTCTCCTGCACTGGCAGGCAGATTCTTTACTGCTGAACCATGAGGGAAACCCCATATTTTTATCTACATCCTAAATTCAAAACCATGTTTATATCCATGTCGATGCAAAATAAGGTCATTGGTTAGAGCTTCCAAAATCAGCAACATTTTCCCAAACGCAGCAGGTGATAAATTTTAAATCTCCGTGTTAATGTATTTCTGCTGCTTTTCCCATCAGTTTAATATTAATGGATGCTCTTAGATTAGCCCAAAAAAGTCCGTGTTTACTCTTCTCCTTGGGCCATTCCAAATAAGTTCTCTGTGCCATGAGAGCTCTTAGCTTGTGGTAGCTGCTAGGAATGGAATACTGTGGAATGGGATCCAGCAAGATCAGGATTAAGTTATCAGATCCTTCATGGAAGAGATTGTGGTGGGCAAAGTAGAGTTCATAATGGCACCATTCGCTCTGGACAAAGTTGGGAGACAAGACAAAAATGGACTTGTAACTTTTCTCAATGCAGTTGATGATATTTTCCACGATGCTCTTGCCGGCAACAAAGTTTCTCTCATGGAGACAAATTCTTATATCTTCTTTTTCTAGGTTCGGTATTAATTCATTCTTCACCCAGGCAGAATCGTGCCCACTATATGAAATAAAAGCATGGAACTGGAGAGTTCTTTGGAGTTCTTCCAAGGGTACATTCCTGGCCCTGTGCCGGGTCTGGGTCCACTGACACACCATCCTGAGGTACCAGGGCAGATCCAGGTAGATACAGAGGACAGTCACGGCAACAGCCAGCACCAGCCCAGGGACCACAATGGTGACGATCAGCAGAGCTGTGTTGCAGGATAGCTCAGAAACGTGGAAGTCCTTTAGAAGGGTTCCCTTGTAGCTTTCCGGATAGTCACACTTGTAAGACTCAGGCCAGCCCTCTACCACTTCACTTGATACTTGGCCTACACTTTGGATAAAGTCTCTTAGCTCACAAGAACATTGGAATGGATTGTTCCCCGCTTTGAGGGACCTAATCTTCTGGTAGCTCTGGAAGAAATCAGCTGATGGATTTGAAATTGAATTATAGTCAATGATCAGTATGGAAAGGCTGCTAAAGATACCACATCCAGGAAGGTGGGCTAAAGAATTGGAAGCAAGGTTGAGTTCTTGCAAATTTTCTAGACCAGTGACATCTTTAGGGATGCTCCTTATTCTGTTATTGTGAAGATCAAGGACCTTGATCCAAGGAGGTAAACATCTGAAAACAGAGTCAGTAAGTATATTTGAAGACATATTTAAACTTAATAAATTTCTGGCCCAAGGGCAATTTCCTTCACTTTCATCATACATCAGGGAATTCTGGCTAACATCCAGTTGTTGTAGAGACTTCATTTCCTGGGTCATATGAACTATGTTTACAAGTTCTTTTAACTGATTCTTTTGTAAGATAAGGGTCTTCAAATTAGCCAAATTTGTACAGTTTTTGAAAACCGTGTCTGTTAAGAGATTATTGGAAAAATTCAAATACAGAAATGGGCTAATTTGGGATGGGCAGACCATGTGGACCATGTGCGCAGCAGACACTGTGAGATGTTGGATGTTCATATTTGACAATAGTTTATAGACATAACCTTGTGGAAGACTGAACACATCATGGACAACTTTGTGTATAGACAAGGCCTTCAGTGAAGTGTCAGAATAATCAAAATCTCTAGAGTCGAGGTAACCTTGTAGTTTCACATTTGAAATGGAGAAGTACTCAATGTTTGTACGCCAAACCAACTGGAGGATCGTAATGAAGGAATTCCAAGTTATTTCAATGTTGTTTAAAGTAAGATTTGATAACCTTGAGTTCTTTTGAAGTTTTGACAGAACATTTTCAAAATAAGGACACCCATTATCATCAAGCACACATTTGATATTAGACAGTTCCAGACTCACTGTGGTGCTGACTGACACATCCAAAATAAAATGGAATTCCTTTCCTGCAGGGAAAACAATGTGCAGACTCTGTGTCTTAAGGTCTTGAAGGCTCTTGGCATCTTCTCTTTCCCCATAAGTATCTCCTAAGACCAATAAAACCTTGCTGATGTGCAAACGAGTGATTGACTGCACACTGGATTTTTGTAACTGTGTGGCACTCAACCCCAGAAATTCTAGTTGAGACATGTTGCCAAACTCTTGGCATATGGGCAGGGCATCAAATGGATTAAATGAGAGGTCTAAGTGCTTGAGGTTCAGAGTAGGGTGGCAAGAAATCTTCTCCAAATTGTTGTGGGACAAATCCAAGTATTCCAGTTCCTGGTTGAATTTAAAAACACTCAAGTCAAGATACTGGATTCTATTATGAGAAATTATCAAAATCTTCAGCTTTGATAGTGAGAGGATGTCAGGCATCTGAAGCTCAGAAATATAGTTGTATGATATATCTAAGATGGTTGTTTCCAGGGATAAGTTTTTGGGAACATAGGTGAGACCTCTTTTTGACCTGTCAATTAAAAATTCACTTTCATCAGATAATTGAGTTCTGATCTCAAGTATTAATATAAAGATGACGGCAAAATGGAAGATGCTAGAATTTTTTTTAGTCATTTTGTAACAGTAGACATTCCTAAGGGTAGTTGCTATTCTTCAGAGCATCTGGATACAGTACAGATCCTAGGGGTAAAAAAGTCAGCATTAAATGACTATATTAAATTAAGCATGACTGACATTAAACATTTTTTTACTAGAGACTCATTAAATGAAAGCTACATTCTTGGGAGTCACACAACCTGAAACCAGGAAAATACACATATTCATAAACAGTTATACTGCTGCTACTGCTACTGCTGCTGCTAAGTTGCTTCAGTCGTGTCCGACTTCGTGCGACCCCATGGACAGCAGCCCACCAGGCTGCTCTGTCCACAGGATTCTCCAGGCAAGAATACTGGAGTGGGTTGCCATTTCCTTCTCCAACAGTTATACTACCTCTAATCAAATAACTTTTAATATGGATATGTAATGGATTGAATGGTGACCCTCCTCCCAAAAAAGATATGTCCACCTCCTAACCATGTCCTAATCTCCTAATTGAATATTACCTAATTTAGAAAAAGGGTATTTGTAGAGATAATTACATTAAGAGTCTTGAGAAGATCATCTTGGATTATCTAGGACTCGGTGATCCCCACATTTTGGGCACCAAGGATTGGTTTTGTGGAAGATAATTTTTCCTCAGATGGAGGTGGGGGTGGTTTTGGTTTTAATCTCTGTTCACCTCCTGCTGTGCCTCCCACGTCATAAAAGGTCATGGACCAGCACCAGTCCATGGCCCTGGGGTTGGGGACACCTAATCTAGGTAGTCCCTAAATCCAATGACAATTATCCCTATAAGAGAAAGAGGGAGTGTTATTTACAACAGCCAAGATGTGGAAACAAAACTAGGTGTTCATCAATAGATGAATGATAAAGATGTTGTGTGTATGTGTGTGTGTGTGTGTGTGTGTGTGTATACATACATATATATAATGGAATAGTAGTCATTAAAAAAATGAATTCTTGCCATTTGCAACATGAGTAGGTCTAGAAAGTATCATGCCAAGGGAAATAAGTCAGACAAAGACAAAAACCACATCATCTCACTTATATGTGGAATCTAAAAAACAAAACAAACAAAATGAAAACAGATTTACAGATACAGAAAATAAGTGTGTGCCAGCAGAAAGAGGAATGGAAGGTGGGAGAGTGAGGGGATTAAGAAGTACAAACCACCAGTACATAATTAATAAGTTATGGGGTTGTAATACACAGCATAAGGAATATGGTCAAGAGCTTATTATCTAGAGGAAAGACAGAACATAAACATATAATAATTTCATGTAGTAATACCCACTGTACAGAAAAATAAAGCAGGATAAATGAATCAAGAATAGTGGTAGGTATATAACAGTGGTTGGTGGTGGCTTTTTCAGATTGAATAGTCAGAGAGGGCCTTTCTGAGAATATATGTTGGAGTAGAAATCAGAATGAAGTGAATGAATCATCTATCAGAAGATCTAGGGGGGAAGCATTTTCTTCTGGCAAAGGAAAAGGCTAGTGCAAAGGTCCTGAGGTAGGATTGAGGTTGGCTTGTCTGAGGCACAGTAAGGAGGCCAATGTTAGCACGGAGTGAGGTGGGTGAGGGAAGTTCAGGCCAAGAACACAGGGGACAGATCATTGTAAGGAGTTGGGATTCTATCCTGAGAGTGATGAGGGGGTCAGTGACCACTGAAAGGTTTTAGATGGGAGCAGTTTCCTTCTCTCTCTTATTCAGAAAACTTTTCTTCATTCATTTGTTAGGGGAAACACTTACTGAAACCACTTGCCTTAGCCAAGCACCATGGTAACCACCTACAGGAGTTATCTTAAACAGGAAGTCCTTGGTAAGGAATGCAGAACTAACAAGCTACCACCAACTGGAAGATTTCAGGAAAGGTCAAAAGGAGAGAGAAGACACCAGTCCATGAGTCCTACTAACCTCCCAGAATCCTTCTCATTGGAACCCATGTTGGCCAAGTGATGCTCACACCACCAGGAAGGACCCTGAGTCAGAATGATTGGCAAGAGACAACCCGGAAACTAATTCCATCACTAATCCCGTAAAACTAATCCCAGTAAACCTGAGATTTTGAGTCATGTGGCAGAGCAGTCCTCCTGGGTTTCCTTACCTTGATGCTCTCCACCCAGGTGCCCCTTCCCAATAAAGTCTCTTGCTTTGTCAGCACGGGTGTCTCCTTGGACAATTCATTCGTGAGTGTTAGACAAGAGCCCGCTCTTGGACCCTAGACAGGGGTCCTCCTTTCTGCAACACATTCATTCATCAAATATGTATGTATTCCCTACGATACAGTACGTATTGTCCTGGGTTATGTCATTATACCGGCCCACCATTATTCAGACACTATTTTGTTATCAGCATTCCCATAGCATATGAGACAAGAGGGTCATGTTGGTATGAACCCTAGACAGTGAACCCTCTCACCAACAGAGACCCCCTCAGTTGGGGGGCTACATGGCTATGCAGATATTTTAAGGAACTTATTCAAAACCTCCTAGAACCACATTATATAAGCAGGCCATTAGTATCAGCAAAGAGTTAAATTCCTCTTCACATTTCCCCTCAGATCTCTCAAGGAGAGCTGAGGGACCCAAATAATTCATGTCCCAGAAACAATCGTGGGTTGTAAAAGTTCCCCAAGTGAGTCATGCAAATTTATCCAGTTGGGGGAATTTCTTGGACTTAACCCTTTCACAGAGATGCCCAATGATGCCTTGGTGATCCTGACCTCTTCAAACATCAAAGAGGGCCATGTATGCCCCCTTCATCACTGTTCATGAAGACCCTGCAGAGGGGAGGGGACAGAGACATTATAATGTATGTGAAAAGTACAGGTGGTATTTCTATGTCATTGACTGTATTTGGCTGAAAGACCCAGAAATGTCCCAAGTCTCTCTTCAGCTCCCTGAAAGAGCTACCCACACAAGGAGACATTTTTCAATGAGAATAAAAATAATACTCAGTTACTGCCTGGGCCAGTGCCTAATATCTCAAAACAGAACTATCCTGTAGAAGTTAAGTTGAAGCAAGAGCAGCTTGGGCTTAAGGCTCAAATGGGATTCTTTACTTATTCCTAAACCTGAATCCAAATCCAGGGATCTTTTAACCATCCAGCCAAACACCAGAGTTCAAGGAAGCAGTGGTCAGCACCCTCGGGTGTGATGCACAAAGTGGCCAGAGAGACAAGAGGCAGAGACGGACTCCGTGCTCAGACACTAGTGCTTAGCACACAGCGAACCCACCACAAGCAAGGGGAGAGTGGTAAGGACAGCTTGTTTCCTAAACAACAGCAACAACCACAAAAAACTACATTATAAAACTGAAATAGGCTGGAACCAGGGACCTTTTGCTGCCGTGCTATAGTGCTTGCATCTCGGCAAACATCTCCTCAAGCAACAAAAAACAAAGAAAACTACAAGGGACTAAAAATAACTGCATGCATGGGCAGTTGAGACAAAATTCAGGACAAAAGACACTAAAAGACCAAAAAAGCCCATCTGCTACCTCCAAAGAGCTTAGAGCAAAGACAGGGGGTCTGGAGCAAAAGCAGACTGTGTATGCCCTTGCACACAACACCAAAGGGGTCGGCAAACCACCTCAGCCACCCCTCCAGCCCCACCCCTGGACACACCTCTAGCCTCACCCCCATAGAAGGAACCAGCTCACCTGCCCCTCAGGCCAGTGAACAAAGGAGCCTGTTACTTGTTCTCACTCCCTCTGCTGCAGCAGGGGCCCCAGTGAAGCCTTGCCTGAATTTCTTGTCTGGCCTCTAGACAGTTTCCAATGACTGGGGAAGGCTGAGAACCCTGGTGGGTATCAAACTCCCTGTCTTCAAGCATTGAATGAAAGCATGGCTTCAGTTTTCTGCCTAGCTGAATTGGTTGACTCACATATCTTCTATTTGCTCAACTTCCATTTTGCCCTTTCACTTGCAGTCACTATTTGAAGCCCTCAGTTTATTAAATCATTTATATTTCTATAATTAAGAAGTCAAAGTGTTGCATATATGTGTTTAGTCACTTCAGTCATGTCTGACTCCTTGCGATCCCATGGACTGTAGCCCACTAGTTTCCTCTGTCCATGGAAATCCTCCAGGCAAGAATACTGGAGTGGGTTGCCATGCCCTTCTCCAGGGGATCTTCCCAACCCAGGGATCAAACCCAGGTCTCCTGCGTTGCATACGGATTCTTTATCACCTAAGACACCAGGTTTAGGCACTTAAAGGAGATATAAATTTTATATATCAAATTTGCTATATCAGTGAAAATCAATAGTTTTGTCAAGGTCCTAATGAACAGCACAGAATCTCATCTATAGTAGCAGCTCAAAATTACTTTACTGCCTGACAAAATTATTATTTGCAAAGTAAACTAGTAATAGATTGCTGTAATTTGATAGTATAAAAATATCTCCAGATGTGTTTAGGTCTATTTTCATGATTATGATAGGTTTAGCCTCACCTTTTATGATTCAGTGTATCAATAAATGTGAATTGCGTTTGCCTGAAGACTTTGGAGGCATGGAGTCAAGACTTTGACTTGTCTTAATAGCTAATACTCATATAATCAATCTGGCCCATTAAGTTCAGTCCCACAAATATTTATTGAGAGTTTTCTTTGCATGAGGGCAACTAGCTATACATGTAAACCACAGGCTGAAAGGATCAAAACCAGTTCAAGAGCTTTTCTGCTTCGTTTTCTATGTGGTTTTGTGAACTTTTGCTTTCTGTTGTAAAGGAAAAACTCACAACTCTTTGGATCCAATTGGGTGTAGCCTGGGAAACATTTTCAAAACCTGTAATTCCACCTCAATAGCTGCACCCTAGGACAGTTTCCGTAGTCTGAGAAAACAGGAAAAAAATATAAATTGTGGAAATTGCCCAGAGACAAAACTCAAATGCACCTGCCCATAAAAACAGGAGTCACTGGGCTGCATTGCCTCTAGGAGTGGTTTACCTACCACTCATTGTCCTCAGCATTTTCATTACAAAGAGATAAATGGAGGGAATAGGATAAAAAGAGCAGTGCCATCTGAATCAACCACTAGCAGCTCTTATCAGAAACCCGTGAGATGTTTGTGACCCAAATATTCATCTACTAACTCAAATCTCTTGAAAACAAATCGTGCCTGAGATGAGGTTCATTTAAAAAAAAAATCCACACAAACACAAAAACCCTTTCTCTGACTCAGAACAAGCAACTGATAAATAAATGCTAGCTCAAGTCACAGCAAGTACGTATCAGAAATAACACACTTAGAAAAACACCCAGGACTTAATCATAGAGATGTCTGAGATTTTGGGGTCTAATAACTAGTTACACCATTTATTTTATTTTACAGAATTTAAAAAGATGTTGCTTACCAAGTTGGCCTGTTCCTCTGTCCTGTTGGCAGTCTGTAGAAAAATTAAATACTTCCTCAAACATTTTATTTCGCTGGTTTGGTGTTTGTGGGCGGACTGGGGAAGCTCTTCTACGCCACCTACTGAATCCCACTGAAATTACACGACACAGTCAGTGTAAACCTATTTTCTCCTATTCATGTGTAGAAATGGTCTGTGAATCCACAGACCAGCAATTAGATAGAATCACCTCTCTGTGGCCCCCCTTCCCTACAATCAGTTCACTAGTGTCTACACTAACAAAGTGAAGGAGGCAGTATTAATAATCCACAGATGCTTTATTCAGTTCAGTTCAGTTCAGTCGCTCGGTCATGTCCGACTCTGCGACCCCAAGGACTGCAGCACGCCAGGCCTCCCTGTTCATCACCAACTCTCCGAGTTTACTCAAACTCACGTCCATTGAGTCGGTGATGCCTTATTTGCTGAATTCAAAATGCTTGTCACCATGCTGATGGACGTGGGGGTAGAGGTGTTTCGGGTGTTTTACTTCTAACCCTTCAATCAGGCCACTATTAAAAGTGACTGAAGGTGGAAAGAAGCAGCGGTCAAGGTCAAAGCTTTGTTAAAATTCATAAGGGGAAAAAAATCTCTCATGGGCTTTTACAGAATGGATGCTAATCATGTCTTTTCTGACAGATTGGGTTGCAGAGAAAATCTGGTGCTCAAATTTTTCAAGCTTTCTTCAAAAATTGATTTTTAAAATCTCTATGTGGAAAATAGGCTAGCTAACAATCTCTTTTCTCCAATAAAGCTTTACGTGGTTCCTTATTGTTGGCATGCTCAAGGAATCCAACCTGATAGCTCCACTCTGGTCTTTTAAAACAACAACAGTAACAAAATAACAAGTGGGCAAATAGAGCTGGGACATGCTAGCTTTCTTCCTCTGAACTTGTGCTCAGCTTGGTGCTACCAGATGTCCTCAACATCTTGAGGTTGCAAGCTGGTTGCAGTTCTTGCTGGAATCAGCTTTTCTACCACAGGGAACAAGGCCAGCTTCCCTAAACTGAGAACCTTGAGGTGCTTTTTAACTTGTACTATTCTGTCTCTCTCTCGGTTTCCTCCTGTCCCCTCACAATTTGCTCAAGAAGGGAGGTGTACCTATTAATATATTTCTGTGACTGAAGGAATGAACCTCCTTCTCCCTCCACTCTTACCATTACTTCTCCCAGACCTATAACTGGAGATAGGCGTGCTCTTTGATTAACAATTCAGTTTCTGGCTCCCCAAGATCCAACCAGTTCATTCTGAAGGAGATCAGCCCTGGGATTTCTTTGGAAGGAATGATGCTGAAGCTGAAACTCCAGTACTTTGGCCACCTCATGTGAAGAGTTGACTCACTGGAAAAGACTCTGATGCTGGGAGGGATTGGGGGCAGGAGGAGAAGGGGATAACAGAGGATGAGACGGCTGGATGGCATCACTGACTCGATGGACGTGCGTCTGGGTGAACTCCGGGAGTTGGTGATGGACAGGGAGGCCTGGCGTGCTGCAATTCATGGGGTCGCAAAGAGTCGGACATGACTGAGAGACTGAACTGAACTGAACTGAAAGACATTTGACATTGTGAACTAGATCAAGAAAGTGATACCCAGGAGAGAGGTCAGCAGGGCACTTTAGCACTCAAAAAGTCCTGTGTTTCCCTTCAAGCTCATCCCCCCTCTGAGTTGCTCACTCGCCTCTTTTTATTCTCCCTATTATCCAGTAGGTTTGTACTCATGCTAGTGCTCAGTCGTGTTTGACTCTACAGCACGTGGACTGTAGCCAGCCAGGCTCCTCTGTCCATGGGATCTCCCAGGCAAGAATATTGGAGTGGGCTGCCATTCCCTTCTTCAGGGGATCTTCCCCATCCAGAGATTGAACCCAAGTCTCTTTCGTCTCCTGTACTGGTAGGTGGAGTCTTCACCACTGCACCAGTTAGCAGTGGACAAACACACTTGTAAGCGTGTACACCCAGGCAGTGAAATATCCACCTCTTCTAAGGAATAACTTTAATTCTCAAAGAATATACCTCTTTTAAATTTTAAAAATATTTTATTTAACCCAAAATATCAAAAATATCATTTAAAATGCCACAATATAAAACATTATTAATATATATATTTTTCATTCCAAGTTTTAAAAATCCAGTGTGTATGGGACTTCCCTGGTGGTCCAGTGGGTAAGACTCAATGCTTTTAATGCAGAGGGCCTGGGTTCGATCCCTGGTCGGAGAACTAGATCCCACACGCCGCAACTAAGACTTGATACAGCCAAACTAATTAATCAACTAATTTTAAAAAACTCAGTGTGTGTTCTAAATTTACAGCACATCTCATCTGGACTACCTACATTTCAGGTGTTCCATGGTCACGTGTGGCTAGTGGCTTCCATACTGGATGGCTTGCGTCTAGGTGGATTTATCATAACCGTGCAACTAAGTACGAGCCTAAGTCGAGTCATCAGCAACTCAAAGAGCTAACTCAACATAGAGGTTTTGTATCTGAGACTCTAGGCACCTCTTTGCTTCTCTCAACAGCAGTTTTTGCCCACTCTTAATTCCATACCCAGGTGTTTCTTTCTGGATCCATGGCAATGTAAACATTGCCAATTAGATGTGACCTGTACTGTTGTTGTTGTTTTTTTTAACAAAAACTTTATTAAAATATAATTCATATACCATAAAAATTTCACCCATTTGAAGTGAACAATTCAATGACCTAAGGTAAAGTCAGAATTGTGCGACCATTACCACAACCAAACTTTTTCAACACCCTGCAAAGAGCCACACCCCTTAGCTGTCACTTTCCAATGCCCCATTTGCCTCAGATCTAGACAACCACTATAGATTGTATTAATGATCTCTATAGATTTGCCTGAGTATTTCATATAAATGGAATCATGTAAAATGTGGTTATTTGTGCTTTTTTCCACGTAGCTTAATGTTTTCAAGATTTGTCCATGTTGCAGCATGTATCGAGTTTCATTTTTTTGTTGCTAAATAACTTTTCATTGTATGGGTATACCACATTTTATTTATCCATTCGTCAGCGAATGGATATTTGTGTTGTTTACACTTATGGCTGTTACGAATATATAAAAATTCATGTACAAGTTTTGGGGACACATTCTCTCTTGGGTATATATTTAGATATTTAAGCATGAAATTCTACCTCGTATATAAATATGATTAGCCTTTTGAGGAGTTCCAGGCTAGCTGCATCATTTATCATTCCACCAACAGTGTATAAGAGCTCCAATTTCTCCACATTCTTGCTAACACTTGTTATCATCTGACTTTTACTATAGTCTTCTTATGAATGAATTGGTATCTCATTATGGTTTTAATTTGCATTTCCTTGATAACTAATGATGTTGAACATCTTTTCATGTGTAAATTAGCTGTTTGTATATCTTCTTTGCAATCTTGCTGAACTTGTTTATTAGTTCTACTAGTTTTCCAGCGGATTCCTAAGTAGTATTTTCTATAAATAAGATGATGTCACTTGCAGAATGTCATCTTCTTCCTTTCCAAGATGGATACTTTTTATAACACGTTCTTGTCTAACAGGATTCCCTGGTGACTCAGATGGTAAAGAATCCACCTGCAATGTGGGAGACCTGGGTTTGATCCCTGGGTTAGGAAGATTCCCCTGGAGAAGGGCATGGCTACCCACTCCAGTATTGTTGCTTGGTGAATTCCATGGACTGAGGAGCCTGGTGGGCTACAGTCCATGGGGTCACAAAGAATCGGACACGACTGAGTGACTTTCACTTTGACTTTTGTCTAACTGCCTTGGCTAGCACTCCCAGTACAATGTGGAACAGAAGTGATAAGAGAGATCTGATGCCGAGGTTCTGAACCTATTGAGAGCAGGTTCCGAATAGTAGGGAAGAGTTTCGAGAACCATTAAGTATGAGGTTAGCGATGAGTTTTCCATCTATGCTTTTATTTTTTTAAACACCAAAACCATTTTGTATTAGGGTACAGCCCACAAACAGTGTGGTAATAGTTTCTGGTGACCAGTGAAGGGACTCAGCCATACACATACATGTATCCATTCTCCCCCAAACCCCCCTTGCATTCAGGCTGGCACATAACATTGAGCAGAGTTCCATGTGCTATACAATAGGTTTTTGTTGGTTATCCATTTTAAATATAGCAGTGTGTACATGACCTTCCCAAATTCCTTAAATATTCCTTCCCCCCGCCCTCCACCACCACCCCGCCCCTCAACCCAGCCCTGGCAACCATGAGTTAATTTTCTAAGTCTGTAAGTCTCTTTCTGTTTTGTAAGTTCATTTGTATCATTCCTTATCAGATTGTGGAATTTCCCATCCATTTCTAGTTTGTGAGTACTTTTTTCAGGAAGAGGTAGAAAGTATGGTTTCTTTTTCTGTATTATTTTTTTAATTTATTTTTATTTTTATTAATTTATTATTATCTTGGTCTTCATTGCTGCAAGTGGGCTTTCTTGCGTTGCAGCCAGCAGACGCTACTCTCTGCATGGTATGCTTTGCAGTGCTTTCTCGTGTGGAGCACGGGCTCTAGAACACAGGCTCAGTAGTTGTGATGGGCGAGTTAGTTGCTCCGTGGCATGTGGAATCTTCCCACACCAGGGATCAAATGCATGTCTCTTGCATTGGCAGGTGGATTCCCACCAGGGAAATCTCCAGAGTATGGTCTCTCACTCAGCAAGGAAGAAAACTAGTTTGAGGGATGCCTCTCCCAGCAGAGTCAATACAGTTGACCCTGAACAAAACAGGTTTTGGAGTGCCTAGTCTGATTATAACTTTACACTTAGCCCTTTGTAACTGCAGTTCCTCATCCTTGGATTCAACCAACTGCAAATAGTGTGCTGCTACAGTACATTTTTTTTTTTTTTTGAAAAAAATCTGTAAGTGGACCAGTGCAGTTCAAACTTATCTTGTTCAAGGGTCAGCTGTACTCACAGCTGTGTTCCATTCCTTCCATCCCTCCCTCCATATTTTCCCAACAGAAAGCAAAATTCCTCTCTCCCACCTGACCTTAGATTTCAAATTGTGCCCCATAAAGCTGGCTGGGCATGAAAAATGGCATCAATTAGACATCTGGCATTGAATTAATTCCCCCTTAACTGGTTAAAATTTTCCAGAAATTTTTTTTTTTTTAAGTTGCCACCTGAGTAAATCTTAGACCAAAGCCAATCTGTCTCCAGCTACCGACCTGAGTGTTTGGTTTCATGAAATGTTGATAAGCACCTTTGTACGCAGTCTTGGTCCAACTGTTTTATTGTCATCTTAGGATAAATTCCTGGAAAGAGTGAGTAAATGCCTTGGGTGGCTTTTTATGTTTACTGACAGTTTCTGTCACTGTTGTGAATTACTTGTTCGCATCACTGCATATATCTATATCAGGTTTATGTTTCTCTACTTAATTACACATTCTCGTTTGTTACTGACACTCACCCTCTGTCAAACTTTTTGTAAACATCTTCCCTCATTTTTTATCTTTTTATCTCATGATCTTTCAAACCAACAAATATGTACCTTTTTATATAAACAAGTAAGTTGACTTTCTCTTGGCTATTACTCTCAGTTAGTTGTGTGCTGGTGAATCAGGTTGACTTCCCAGGTGGCTCAGTGGTAAAGAATCCATCTGCCAAGCAGGAGACATGAATTCAATCCCTGGGTTGGGCAGATTCCCTGGAAAAGGAAACAGCAACCCACTCCGGTATTCTTGCCTGGGAAATCCCATGGAGAGAGGAGCCTGGTAGGCTACAGCCCACAGGCTGCAAGAGTCGGGTGTGACTTGGTAACTAAGCAACAACAACCTAGGGTAAACCAGGCTACAAAAACCAAAAAGCCTCATTATTTCTTAGCACTTGCCAATACCTATGGTTCAAGTATTTCCACTATACCTGATTTCTAGCTACCAACTGACCTGCTTGCAAAATTCCTTAATATTTAACCACTGGTTCTCACAAGTCTTTATAATCAGCTCCATCAGACTACTGCTACATTTTGCTTTTAGGTTAAAAGAGTTCTTCATAACAAGGTCAGATAAATATATGTGTATGTGTTCTTCTCAAGGGCTTCCCAGGTGGCTGAGTGGTAAAGAATCTGCCTGTCAATGCAGGAGACACGGATTTGATCCTTGGATCAGGAAGATCCCCTGAAGGAGAAAATGGCAACCCACTCCAGCATTCTTGCCTGGGAAATCCCATGGACAGAGAAGCATGGCCGGCTGCAGTCCATGGAGTTGCAAGAGTCGGACGCGACTGAGCAACTAAGCATGCACGTGCATTCTTCTCAAAGGTCATTTTTTTAGTTAATGTTCCATTATCCAAGAAATGTGTTTATTGAAGAAAACTCAGGAAATACAAATAAATAAAGATAAAAATTCAAATCAAGAATAATCTTACCATATAGAGATATAATACATCACTATCATTTTTGTGGCAAACATGCAGACTTTTTAATATTTATATAAACATGCTTTAAGCTCTTGATGCCAGTAACTAAATTGCTAGGCAGTAAATTTGTGCAGTTTACACACATACACACACACATTCCTCAGATGGCATTGGACCAAGTATTCTGTTTTATAATCTCTTAATGTGGGAGACCTGGGTTAGATCCCTCTGTTAGGAAGATCCCCTGGAGAAGGGAAAGGCTACCCACTCCAGTATTCTGGCCTGGGGAATTCCAGTACTCTGGCCTGGGTCGAAAAGAGTCAGACACAACTGAGTGACTTTCACTTTCCTTTTTCTTAATTAAACCAGCTGGTTCTACAGAGTATGATGTAGGGTATAGACTAGAACTTTTCCTATGACTTGGGTCCAAAACAAGGGACTGGGAAGTGTAATTTACCCCCTATTCTAAGGAGAGCTGCCAACAACTGGGGCATGCACTTCCTGAAGCAGTTGAATCAGATAGTGCAAACCCCACTTCCTCGCCATCCTCACATTTTCCCCAGGCACACATGCATACAGGGGAGGCAGTGAGAGGGTCAGCAGCACTGAGCTATCTGTGATGTGAAGCTGCACCCTATGATATGGGGAAAGGAGATGAGCTTAAATGGAATTGGAGATTGAAAATGCTAAGCTACATTGCATTGTTAATACCTCAAAAGGACTGAAGAGGTCAGAAATCTGCTCACAAAAACTGCTTCATACTTAGACTTGACTGTTGAGATGCCTTGTAAACTAACTATAACTAGAAATCCCCAGAAAGTCCCTGGGCTTTAGAAATCCCTTGAAGTCCCTTTCACTGCCTATAATTTATTCTCATTCTCTTCTAATCAAACCAATCTCCAGAAATCTAGAAGAAATGGACTTCCGCTTTTCCCAGTGTGTGGGTTTTTCTTTTTTATTTACTATGTTCTCATTTTCATTAGGGCTTCCCTGCTGGCTCAGATGGTAAACAATCTGTCTGCAATGTGGGAGACCTGGGTTAAATCCCAGGGTTGGGAAGATCCGCTGCAAGACGGCATGGCAACAGACTCCAGTATTCCTGCCTAGAGAATCCCCATGGACAGAGGAGCCTGGCAGGTTGCAGTTCATGGGGTTGCAAAGAGTCAGACATGACTGGGTGTCAAAGCATTCTCCTTCATTTATATTGCAGTCATCCTAGTCATGTCTCTTAACCATGCTCTCACACCCCTCCATCCCATTCTCTCTGCCAATCTCTCCCTTTCCTGGACTTCAGAACTGTGAGAAATACATTACTGTTGTCTAAGCCACCCAGACTGTGGTGTGTGGCAGGGCAGTCCTAGCAGACACATACACCATTCCTCTCAACAATGGTCACGAGTCAGGCAGACCCCTCCCCTCCTTCATCCCGTTCCTCATCCCCATCCTCACAGCAGGTCCTGACAAGGGGCTCAACTTTTATTATAACTGCAAGGGGAGGTCATTAGAACTTTTTAAGCAGGGGGGTGGCTTAAAATAATTTCTATTTTAAGAACAATTTCTCTGATTGCTGTTTGGAGAATGTATGAGGCAAGAGTAAAAAGCAGGGAACCCGGTTAGGTTACTGTAGTCATACAGGTAAGAGATACTGGTGGCTTAGTCAAGACAGATGTCAGGAAGTCAAGAAGAAATCCAAAGCCATCTCCCTACAGGTCTAGAACCTCTACTTAACAACTCTTTAATCACCTTTTTGAATCCAAGCCTCTGAAGATGGGGAACATGAGTTGATAGTTACTGGCCTCTTTCTGCCATTTTTTAGCAGAACCTGGCTCTGTCTAATATCTATTTAAAATGTGGTGATATTTACCACCTCTGTGCAGTTTTGAGGCATTCACCAAAATTCTAACACAACCAGAAACTCCTATTCAATAATCAGTTATAAATAATTTTGGCTCTGAATTTCCTTGGCAAGCAGGAATCATGTCTTTGGCCTCAACAGCCTATAACATATATATATTTATATATAGTTGTTGTTTATTCACTCAGTCACGTCCAACTCTGTGATCCCATGGACTGTAGCCCACCAGGCTCCTCTATCCAGGTTTTCCAGGTAAGAAGACTGGAGCGGGTTGCCATTTCCTTCTCCAGGGGATCTTCCTAACCCAGGGATTGAACTTGCATATCTTGTTTGGCAGGCGGAATGTTAACCACTGAGGCACCTGGGAAGCCCCATATATGTGTGTGTGTAAAATGCCATAAGTTGCCACTGATTAATTCTGTATTTGTATAGCAAGGTCAAACATTTTGTAAAGTATTACTCAGATGTGAAGAAAAAAGGGTCTTTAATTTCTGTATCTGGTCTATTTTCTCCTAAAGTAGAGCAGGATGACAGAGCCGATGACCCCAAGGCTGATGCAGATCCACAGTACTCTCCAAGCACCACTGCATACAGTTCTGAGGCTGACTTTTTCCTTGTGGCCAGCAAGTTTCATAGCCTCCTGCTCACACAACATCCACTTGGGAAAGGAGAGAGAGAGGAAAGGTCCTTGAATGACTGAGCATTCATTCGACAGAGACTGTTTCAATTTGAAACAGAATGGTTAAACCAGAGAGACTGAGTTACCTGTAATCAGCAAGTCTGAGCACTAGCTCGGTCCCCAGCCTGGTTTCCAGTTCAGCTGAAACATGGTTTTCAGTAAGTCTTCCCTGCATTCATGGAAATAATGGAGGCAGCATCCAGAAATAACTTGAAAGCAGTATCCATCAGAATCCAAGTGAATGATGGTTTCTTAAATTGGATTTCAGATGTTTTATTTTTTTTAACCTTTCACATCATCATTTTCAGTGACTAGTCTTAATTTAATATTAAAAGCAGCTCTAATATTAGCCCAAAAGAGTCCATGCTTGCTCTTCTCCTTGGGCCATTCCAAATAAGTTCTCTGTGCCATGAGAGCTCTTAGCTTGTGATATCTATCAGGAATGGTGTTCTGTGGAATGGGTTCCAGCAAGATCAGTATTAAGTTATCAGATCCTTCATGGAAGAGATTGTGGTGGGCAAAGTAGAGTTCATAATGGCACCATTCGCTCTGGACAAAGTTGGGAGACAAAACGAAGATGGATTTGTAACTTTTCTCAATGCAGTTGATGATATTTTCCACGATGCTCTTGCCAGCAACAAAATTTCTCTCATGGAGACAAATTCTTATATCTTCTTTTTCTAGGTTCGGTATTAATTCATTCTTCACCCAGGCAGAGTCATGTTCACTGTATGAAATAAAAGCATGGAACTGGAGAGTTCTTTGGAGTTCTTCCAAGGGTACATTCCTGGCCCTGCGCCGGGTCTGGGTCCACTGACACACCATCCTGAGGTACCAGGGCAGATCCAGGTAGATACAGAGGACAGTCACGGCAACAGCCAGCACCAGCCCAGGGACCACAATGGTGACGATCAGCAGAGCTGTGTTGCAGGATAGCTCAGATACCTGGAAGTCCTTTAGAAGGGTTTCCTTGTAGCTTTCCGGATAGTCACACTTATAAGACTCAGGCCAGCCCTCTACCACATCACTTGATAATTGGCCTACGCTTTGGATAAAGTCTCTTAGCTCACAGGAACATTGGAATGGATTGTTCCCCGCTTTGAGGGACCTAATCTTCCGGCAGCTCTGGAAGAAATCAGCTGATGGATTGGAAATTGAATTATAGTCAATGATCAGTATGGAAAGGCTGCTAAAGATACCACACCCAGGAAGGTGGGCTAAAGAATTGGAAGCAAGGTTGAGTTCTTGCAAAGTTTCTAGACCAGTGACATCTTTAGGGATGCTCCTTATTCTGTTATTGTGAAGATCAAGAACCTTGATCCGAGGAGGTAAACATCTGAAAACAGAGTCAGTGAGTGCATTTGAAGATAAATTTAATACCACTATACTCCCAACCCAAGAGCAATTTCCATTACGTCTGTCATATTCCAAAGAATTCCAGCTAACATCCAGTGTTTCCAAAGAAAGCATATCCTTAGTCATGAGACTTGTTTTGAAAAGGTCTTTTAATTCATTCTTTTGTAAGATAAGTGTCTCCAATCTAGCTAAAGTGTCACAATTTTGAAAGACACTATCTGTGAAACTATTCTGGGTAAAGTTCAAAAACTTAAATGTGCTTGGTTCCTGAGGACAAAGCATGTGTATAAAGCGTGTGTCTGATATGGTTAACATCAGAATGTTCATCTCAGAAAACACTGTGTATAATGCTGTCTGTGAAAAAAGAAAAACTTTGTTTGTAATATGTTCTATTTTCAGTGCCTTCAATGTTGTTTTATAATAAGTAAAAACTTCTTCATCAATGCGTTCAACTATTGTTAAATTGTAAATATTGAGATATTCTACAGGTTTGGGCCAAAGGAACTGAAAAACTTTAACCAAACATTTCCAAGTTGTTTCCATATGGTTGAGGGTAAAATTTAGTAAGGTTGGTCCTCCAGTGAGTCCTGATAAAAATTTAAGTAAAACTTGACAATTGTAATCATTCAATTTAATATTAGTCAGTTGTAAGCACCCTAAACTATTCGCTGATATGTTCACTTGGACAGAGAAAAAGCTATTTGGGTGAAAAACAAGGTGAAGTTTCTTTGTATTCAGAATTTGAAGACTTTCTTTCTTATTTTCTTTCTTATAGTCTTCCAAATCCAGAAGGATACAATTTAGGTGCAAGTGAGCAATGGGTAGTAAATCTAATTGTTGTAACTTTGTAGCACTTAATCCTAAGAAATTCAGTTGGGTCAAGTTGCCAAATTCCTTACAGATGGGCAGGGCATCGAAGTCATTGAATGAGAGGTCTAAATGCTTGAGAGTCGTGGTGATTGGATGGCAGGATATCTTCTGCAACTGATTGTGAGATAAATCCAAATATTCCAAATCATGGTTGAACTTGAAAATACTAATATCAAGGCCCTGGATTCTATTATGGGAAAGTCTCAGAATTCTCAGCCCTGAGAGAAAGCTGATATCAGACAGGTGAAGCTCAGATATGTTGTTTTGAGACAAGTCTAAGACTTTGGTTTTTGGTGGCAGGTCTTTGGGAACATGAATAAGGCTTGTTTTTGACATGTCTACCACAAATTCACTTTCATCAGAGAACTGGATTATGGTTCCAAATACTAAGGCCACAATGTAAACAAAATGACAGCTTCTGATGGGAGATTCTTTGTCTTTGATCATGGCATTGAAGTGACTATCTCCCGGAGGGTTGCTGCTGTTCTTCAGAACATCCTGATGTGCATCCAATTCTAGAAATATAATATATGTTAAGATGTATAAAGATTGGCTGATTACTCTCAGTCCTCAGCTTACTAAACATGAAATCTCAACGAGTTCTTCATTTACTATCAGGATCATTTCTGATCCCATAATTTAATGTGCCATTTTTTTCCAGTTATGCAAGTTGCTGGTGCCAGGAAAGGCAATGAAGACCTTGTTATCAAAGAACTGTGGTTGTATGTTCTACTCAGGAGCCTGTCTTTGTTTACTCCAACTCAGAACTTTCTCAGGGCTGAAGCAGCCTCCTGGACAGTGTTTGGAAACCCTTAAAGGCATGTACACTACCCATAGCCACCTGGAGCCAGGGATAAGGGATGGCGCAGGCAGCACATATACCAAAACCAGAAAGAAAGAAGCTAGGAAAGAAGACACAGGGGAGAAAAAAAGGCTTCGGACAGCTCCATGTGCCAAGCAATCGAGAAGGCCTCATACATGCCCAGGTCTGGATGCACACTCAGAGAAGACCTGAAAAAGTCCTAAACTTCCACCTCTGGTTGACTTTTAAGCTCTGTGCAAGGGAAAAGAAGTAAAGGCTAAGTCCGAGTCGCAAACAGCCTGACAAGCCCTGAAGAAGTGTTTCAACACAGAGCCAATATGCAAAGATTAGGTGTTTTTTGTTTTGTTCTCTTTCCCCAGATGTTTAAGAAAACCTCTGCCAAATCACTGCTGCTGCTGCTGCTAAGTCGCTTCAGTCGTGTCCGACTCTGTGCGACCCCAGAGACAGAAGCCCACCAGGCCCACCCCCGTCCCTGGGATTCTCCAGGCAAGAACACTGGAGTGGGTTGCCATTTCCTTCTCCAATGCATGAAAATGAAAAGTGAAAGGGAAGTCGCTCAGTCATGTCCAACTCTTCATGACCCCATGGACTGCAGCCCACCAGGCTCCTCCGTCCGTGGGATTTTCCAGGCAAGAGTACTGGAGTGGGGTGCCATTGCCTTCTCCCTGCCAAATCACTAGCTGACCACTAAGCCAATGGAACAGAGAATTCAATGGCCACACACAAGAAGGAAAACAGTCTTTACAAAAATAATTTAGAAACATCACTAAACATGCTTCTTCCCTGGTGGTCCAGTGGTTAAGAATCCACCTGCCAATGCAGGGGACAGGAGTTTGATCCTTGGTCTGGGAAGGTCCCACATGCCTCGAGGCAGCTAAGCCGGTGTGCCACAACTACCGAGCCCGAGTGCCACTAAGCCAGTGCACCCTAGAGCCTGTGCTCCTCAACAAGAGAAACGTCCACAATAAGATGCCACAACTAGAGAGCCCATGTGCAGCAATAAGATCCAGCAGAGCCAAAAATAAATAAATAAAAATGTAAAAAAACCTCCAAAAAAGAGGGGGCATATAAATACATACAGCTGATTCACTTTGCTGTACAGCAGAAACCAATACAACGCTGGAAAGCAACTATACTCCAAGGAAAAAAAATTATTAAACAAACAAATACACCCCGCAGCAAGCAGCAACAACAAACCCTGGGAAAGAGGAAAATCTGACTTATCATATTCTAGTATTTCCAGGGTTACCACATTATAATATTCAAACTGTCTGGTTGAAGAAAACAAGCTTGAGGCATGCAGACAAAAAAGAAAGCACTGTCCATTCACAGGGAAAAAAATTAAAAGAACAAACTTAGAGAACTGACACTACCCAACTTCAAGTCTTACATAAAACTATAGCTATCAAGACAGTGTGGTACTGATAAAAGTCTCTTTAACAAACAGTAATGGAACCACTAGACATTCTACACGCAAAAAAGAAAAAAAATGATGCTCTAGCTCAAGATAGATGATAGAGATAAGTGTAAAATACAAAACTATAAAATTTCTATCAGATAATATAGGGTAAAATCTAGGTGACCATGAATTTGGCAATGACTTTTAGACACAACATCAAAAGCACAATCCATGAAAGAAAAAAATGTTAAATTGGACTTCATTAAAATTAAATTTTTCTGCTTTGCAAAGGACACTATTAAGAACATGAAAAGACAAGCCATAGACCGGGAGAAAATATTTGTAAAACACACATCTGATAAAGAACTTGTATCCAAAATAAATGAAGAAAAACTCAACAAAATATAAACAATGCAATTTAAAAATGGGCAAAAGATATTTCACCTAGGAAGATATACAAATGGCAAATAAGGACATGAAAAGATACTCAATACCATATATCATCAGGGAACTGAAAATTAAAACAGCAATAAGGAACTGCTGCTGCTGCTGCTGCTAAGTCGCTTCAGTAGTGTCCGACTCTGTGCGACCCCAGAGACGGCAGCCCACCAGGCTCCCCCGTCCCTGAGATTCTCCAAGCAAGAACACTGGAGTGGGTTGCCATTTCCTTCTCCAATGCATGAAAGTGAAAAGTGAAAGGAAGTCGCTCAGTCGTGTCCGACTCTTATTGACCCCATGGACTGCAGCCTACCAGGCTCCTCCGCCCATGGGATTTTCCAGGCAAGAGTACTGGAGTGGGTGCCATTGCCTTCTCCAATGAGGAACTACTACATACCTATTAGAATGGCCAAACAATCCTGAAACAGCACTAAATGTTGGTGCGGATATGGAGCAACAGGGACTTTCATTAACTGTTGAAATTTTAAAAGGCACAGATACTTTAGGAGACAGTCTGACAGTTTTTTTACTTAAAGCTAAACAGGGCCTCACCATATGATCCAGCAATCACACTCCTTGGTATTAACCCAAATGAACTGAAAAATCTATGTCCACACAAGATCCTGCAGATGGATGTTTACAGCTTAATTCATAACTGCCCCCAAACTGAAAGCAACAAGATGTCCTTCAACAAGTAAAAACAGTTAACAAGCTGTGGTACATCCATCCAATGGATTGTTATTCAGCAACAAAAAGAAATAACCTGTTGAGCCATGGAGGAACCAAAATTCAGATTGCTAAGTGAAGAAGTCAATCAGAAAAGGCTACCAACTGTATCATTCCAACTCTCTGATGTTCTGGAAAAGGCAAAACTAAAGAGGCATTAAGGATCAGTGGTTGACAAGAGTTAGAGGGAGGGATGAATAGGCAGAGCACATAGGATTTTTAGGGCACTGAAACCACGTCCATGTGATATTATAATGGTGGATATATGATCTTATGCATTTGTCAAAACCCATAGGACAATGCAACACAAAGAATGAATCCTAATGTAAAGTATCAGTTCAGTTCAGTCGCTCAGTCGTGTCCGACTCTTTGCAACCCCATGAATTGCAGCACGCCAGGCCTCCCTGTCCATCACCAACTCCCGGAGTTCACCCAAACTCACATGCGTTGAGTTGGTGATGCCATCCGGCCATCTCATCCACTGTTGTCCCCTTCTTCTCCTGTCCCCAATCCCCTCCAAGCATCAGGTTCTTTTCCAATGAGTCAACTCTTCACATGAGGTGGCCAAAGTACTGGAGTTTCAGCTTCAGCATCAGTCCTTCCAGTGAACACCCAGAACTGATCTCCTTTGGGATGGACTGGTTGGATCCCCTTGCAGTCCAAGGGACTCTCAAGAGTCTTCTCCAACACCACAGTTCAAAAGCATCAATTCTTAAGTGCTCAGCTTTCTTCACAGTCCAACTCTCACATCCATACATGACCACTGGAAAAACCATAGCCTTGACTAGACAGACCTTTGTTGGCAAAGTAATGTCTCTGCTTTTGAATATGCTATCTAGGTTGGTCATAACTTTCCTTCCAAGGAGTAAGTGTCTTTTAATTTCATGGCTGCAATCACCATCTGCAGTGATTTTGGAGCCCAAAAAATAAAGTCTGACACTGTTTCCACTGTTTCCCCATCTACTTCTCATGAAGTAATGGGACTGGATGCCATGATCTTAGTTTTCTGAATGTTCAGCTTTAAGCCAACTTTTTCACTCTCCTCTTTCACTTTCATCAAGAGGCTTTTTAGTTCCTCTTCACTTTCTGCCATAAGGGTGATGTCATCTGCATATTTGAGGTTATTGATATTTCTCCTGGAAATCTTGATTCCAGCTTGTGCTTCTTCCAGCCCAGCGTTGGGAAAACCACTAGACCATTCAGGTATGACCTAAATCAAATCCCTTATGATTATACAGTGGAAGTGAGAAATAGATTTAAGGGACTAGATCTGATAGACAGAGTGCCTGATGAACTATGGATGGAGGTTTGTGACATTGTACAGGAGACAGGGATCAAGACAATCCCCATGGAAAAGAAATGCAAAAAAGCAAAATGGCTGTCTGAGGAGGCCTTACAAATAGCTGTGAAAAGAAGAGAAGCGAAAAGCAAAGGAGAAGAGGAAAAATATTCCCATTTGAATGCAGAGTTCCAAAGGATAGCAAGGAGAGAGATAAGAAAGCCTTCCTCAGGGATCAATGCAAAGAAATAGAGGAAAACAACATAATGGGAAGGACTAGAGATCTCTTCAGGAAAATTAGAGATACCAAGGGAACATTTCACACAAAGATGGGCTCGATAAAGGACAGAAATGGTATGGACCTAACAGAAGCAGAAGATATTAAGAAGAGGTGGCAAGAATACACAGAAGAACTGTACAAAAAGATCTTCATGACCAAGATAATCACGATGGTGTGATCATTCACCTAGAGCCAGACATCCTGGAATGTGAAGTCAAGTGGGCCTTAAAAAGCATCACTACGG
Organism: Bubalus kerabau; assembly: GCF_029407905.1. Taxonomy (NCBI): domain Eukaryota; kingdom Metazoa; phylum Chordata; class Mammalia; order Artiodactyla; family Bovidae; genus Bubalus; species Bubalus kerabau. The sequence continues at coordinate 62,248,991 of NC_073630.1, forward strand.
ACAAAGTGGAGGTGATGGAATTCCAGTTGAGCTCTTTCAAATCCTGAAAGATGATGCTGTGAAAGTGCTGCACTCAATATGCCAGCAAATTTGGAAAACTCAGCAGTGGCCACAGGACTGGAAAAGGTCAGTTTTCATTCCAATCCCAAAGAAAGGCAATGCCAAAGAATGCTCAAACTACCACACAATTGCACTCATCTCACATGTTAGTAAAGTAATGCTCAAATATAAAGTATCAGTTCAGTTCAGTCGCTCAATCATGTCCGACTCTTTGCATCCCCATGAATCACAGCACACCAGGCCTCCCTGTCCATCACCAACTCCCGGAGTTCACTCAGACTCGCGTCCATGGAGTCAGTCATGCCATCCAGCCATCTCATCCTCTGTCGTCCCCTTCTCCTCCTGCCCCCAATCCCTCCCAGCATCAGAGTCTTTTCCAATGAGTCAACTCTTCACATGAGGTGGCCAGAGTATTGGAGTTTCAGCTTTAGCATTAGTCCTTCCAATGAACACCCAGGACTGATCTCCTTTGGGATGGACTGGTTGGATCTCCTTGCAGTCCAAGGGACTCTCAAGAGTCTTCTTCAACACCACAGTTCAAAAGCATCGATTCTTCAGCACTCAGCTTTCTTCACAGTCCAACTCTCACATCCAAACATGACCACCGGAAAAACCATAGCCTTGACTAGACGGACCTTTGTTGACAAAGTAATGTCTCTGCTTTTTAATATGCTATCTAGGTTATAGATGTTAATAATATATCAATATCAGTTCATCAATTATAATAAATAGACCACTAATGAAAAATGTTATAATAGGGAAAATTGTGTCGAGTGAAAAAAGGGACATTTGGGAGTTGTCTAACCTATTTACTCAAATTTTCTATAAACCAAAAACTGCTCTAAAAAATAAAGTCCATTAATTTAAAAAAAAAAAAAAAGAGAGAGAAGAAAAGAAGTCAATAGAAACTGTCCCCGAAGAAGCATATGCACTGATTTGCTTGACAAAGACTTTAAATCAATTGTCTTAAAAGTTAACTGCATGACCATGGTCTCTTTTCACTGGACTCAGAATACTTTTTTTCTCTTTCAAAGGACAGGCCTCTTCTCCCCTCAAAATGTTTTACTGGTCAGTTTAATCATCTAAAATTATTCAAAAGGGTAAACAAGGAGCTACTGCCAGAAACTACAGACGTTCTTGAGTCTACATCAGTATTCAATTTGGTACCGCTTCAGCCATCTGCTGCAACCAGAGATACCACCCCACCATGGGTGAGGGGTTAACAAATCCATTTCTCTCCTTATTCATGGACTAATCTGATCTCTTTTCTGAAAACCTGAAACATGGGGAATGTCAGCTGGGTTCTCAGAAAAAAAGCACTTCTGGTAAAGATGACTATTTAAGGGACTCCCCTGGTGGTCCAGGGTATAAAACCCTATACTCCCAATGCAGGGGGCACAGGTTCAATCCCTGGTCATGGAACTAAGATCCCACAAAGCACAACTGATGTGCCACAACAAAGACCCAGCAAGGCCAATGCAAGTAATTTAAAAAATATGACCACTGAATAGTAAGTAGCACCCAGGCTGAAAGAACTGTGTTGGAAACCTGAGCTCTATTTCCTCTCCTGTATCTTTCTTAGTAAAGTGGGACCAACTGTGGCCTGGGCTTCCCAGGAGGCACTACTGGTTAAGAACCCACCTGCCAATGCAGGAGATGTAAGAGATACAGGTTGCATCCCTGGGTGTGGTAGATGCCCTGGAGAAGGAAATGGCAACCCATTCCAGTATTCTTGCCTAGAAAATCCCATGGACAGAGAAGCCTGAAGGGTTACAGTCCATAAGGTCACAAAGAGTTGGACATGACTGAATCGATGGAGCACGCACGCAAGTGTGACCTATTGGAGTCTGTGCATCTGAATTTTGAGATGAGCCTGAGAGGTCCTCCAGGTGAGTGTTGCAGATCCATGCCAACAGTGGGCTAGATCTTCAGATGCTCAACTCAGTTTACCTAAAGCAATATGAAGTGAAAAGGATGGGGAGGAAGGTGGTTGACAAGTCCCTGAGGCCTGATTGGAAGGCCCATCCACCAGCAGCTTGACCCCTAAATGTCTATGGCATATGACCGGGGGTGAATCCTTTTATGAGGGTAGATGAAAATGTGAGAAATCAGAGTTGGACCATAAAGAAGACTGAGCGCTGAAGAATTGATGCTTTCTAATTGTGGTGGTGGAGAAGACTCTTGAAAGTCCCTTGGACTTTAAGGAGATCAAACCAGTCAATCATAAAGGAAATCAACCCTGAATAGTCATTGGAACAATTTATGCTGAAGCTGAAGCTCCAATACTTTGACCACCTGATGCAAAGAGCTGACTCACTGGAAAAGACCCTAATGCTGGGAAAGATTGAAGGCAAGAAGAGAAGGAGGTGACAAAGGATGAGATGGTTAGATAGCATCACCAACTCATGGGATGTGAATTTGAACAAATTCCAAGAGATAGTGGAGGACAGAAGAGCCTGGTGTACTGAAGTCTATGACGTCCCCAAGAGTCAGACATGACTTAGTGACTGAACAACAACAGATGAAGATAAGAATGAGGCCACATTTATGTTACCAGAAAGAACTACTTACACTAACTCCGTAAACTGGACTTCACCAAAACCAGCTGTAGCTGGCCTGGCAGAGATAATGCTATGCTGTGTGGAGCCATTTGAGAAGATACAGTTAATACAGGCCAACCTGGCATTGATGACTAGCTGAGGGGTGGAGGCAGACACACCAGCCCACAGACCCCCTGACTGTGACTGAGACAGAGGGGTAACTAAAGTTAGGCCAAAGGTCAAGCAAGAAGCCAATCCTAGCAATTCAGACACACTCATGAGTCTGTGCCACTCCAGCTCTGATCTGCACAGAAAAACACCTATGGGCACCCACAGGGAACAAGAGTTGGCCAGGACAGACCAGGCCCCACAGCCACCTACCTCCCACAGCAGCGTCCTGAGAGCAGCGGTGGCAGTTGTGATGGCCACAGAGCAGCCTCCTCCAGCTACACCAGAATGCCCACACCACAGCTGCCTGGAACCACCTACAGGCAGAGGTTAGCGGTGCCTTCCCAGACCCACAAGGGGCAGCTGACACAACACACACACTCTGCTCTTCCCATTCACAGGAACATGTTTTTAGTTATAGGATCTTATTTTCAGACATAATTCCCATACAAATGGGTATGGGTTTTTCCAACTCACATTAGACCAGAAGCACCAAATGCAGAGAGGCAGGATTTGGCACTTGATAATCTGGGATCATCAAATTCCTACAGTTGACATGCTGATAAAACAGGAGATGATAGAGAAATATTAAAAAGTATATTGAAGGAATCAGAAGGCACGTCAGAATAAAGTGGGTGCATATAAAAGAGAACAGTCTTCCCAGAGCCCAGAAAGTCTCACCCTTCTACAGTGGATGACAGACATTGCCTCTCATGACAACGATGCAGAGTGAATGAGAAAAGATGACCTGGTTGAGAAGAGGCAGGTGTATGACCCCATGGACTCAATATTTGCTACCAGGACAAAGGGCTAGAACTGCAAAGCTTCCTCAATCCCATTTAGGGTCTGATCTCCACACAAAAAGCATCTAGGGGGCCCCAGGGGACCAGAGCAGACAACCACATTTCTTAAATAGGATCCTGTGTAGCTAGTATAACTGAGAACAGATTTTGACCACTTGTCATTCAGTTTTATTAACAGAAAGACCTACTGTTCATTACTGGAGGGTATACTGGACATTGCAAAATGGTTAAGAGATGAGTAGTTTCAATAAATCATACTTTGGAAGAGTAAAAACTCTTCCTGGTTGGGGAAATTTCATTACAAACTGGCACATAGCAGTGAAAAGTCCCTCCCTGCTGCTTCAACACAGCATTTCCCAACTGCCCATAGTACAGTCATATTTCTGTCTACAAAATAAATTTTTAAAGTCACTTTTAAAAATGTTCTAAATAATCTCTGGATCAAGAAAACCACATTTTCAACTATAAACATTAAAAATGGTGAGAGTCAACAGGGTGATGGGCACTTGCTCTAGCCACCATCTCTTGCCCTAAATCCCCAAAACGATGAAATACACACAGATATAAAATCAGAAAGGGAAGTGTTTAGGGGAACTGAAACCAAGAGAAGTCTCTGAAATCCACAAGCAGATCTAACTATGACAGACAATACCAGCCTTCCAGAGATGTCTACTTCCTAATCCCAGGATTTGTAAATATGCTGTTACATGGAAAGGGGGATTTAAAGCTGCAGGTAGCATTAAGGTTGCTAATCAGTAGATCTTAAAATTTACACGAGTGGGCCCAATGCAATCACAAGTATCTTTAGAAGTGGAAGACGGAGGCAGAAGAGGTCAGAGTGATGTGATATGAGAAGGACATGACCTTCCTTGAGGAAGGGGGCCATGAATCAAAGTATGCAGGCAGCCTCTAGAAGCTCAAAAGGCAAGTAAGTGGATTCTCCCCCAGAGCCTCCAGAAGCAATGCAGACTTGCCAACACCTTAACTTAAACCCAACAAGACCAGTGTTGGACTGCTAGCCTACAGAACTGTAAAATGATAAAGTGTGCTTTTTAAGCTACTAAGCTTGTGGTAATTTGTTACAGCAGCAAAATGAAATTAATACAGACTAGCTTGGTCCACCCCTCCAACAAGCAGGCTGTGAAAACAGATCAACAAGCAGTTATACATAAGCATCCCTGGTGGCTCAGATGGTAAAGAATCCGCCTGCGATGCAGGAGACCCAGGTTCAACCCCTAAGTCAGGAAGATCCCCTGGAGAAAGGAATGGCTACCTTTCCTTGCCTGGAGAATCCCATGGTCAGAGGAGCCTGGAAGGCTACAGTCCATGGGGTCACAAAGAGTCGGACTGAGGACTATTATCTAACTATCATTCACAATTTGGGTTGCACAAACAAGAAGCATGACACTTTCACCAGTAAACACTGTGACAGAAAGGAACCAAACACAAACTATGAGAGACATTAACACCCAAGGAGACAGAGATAAAAGAGAAAAACAGGCATCTGTAACAGACAGGTGTCCTCAGAGAGAGAAAACTCTAAAAAGGAATGGAGTAGGAATCATGAACATTAAAAACTTAATAACTGAAATGGAAGACTTACTGGGTGAGTTGAACTGCAGAGTGGCACTGCTAATGTAAGAATGAGTGAGAGAGAAGACCAAGGAGAGGCATTTTCCCAAAATACAGTCCAAGAAGCCAAAGAGATTAAATATACGAAAGAAATGCTAAAAAAATGTGGAAGACAGACCCACCGTATTACTAAAGGATAGACTCTATGCTCTGAAAAAGAAACTGACTCGAATAAATTGGGAATCAAAAAGGAGCACTTTGAAAAGAAAGTACAAAGTGTATTGCTAAGTCCTAATACAGATTGAAGGGCATTTTACTAACAATCTGAAATTTAAATTGCCAGTGTTAACAAGGGGTTAGTGGATGGTGGAGGGAGAGGGAGAAAGTGGACCAAAAGCATGTTACAATCCTTGCCTGACTAAGAAGAAGCTATATATACCAAGTAACTCAATATTCTGTTAGAAAAATATATGTTTAAGTATGTATATTATAAAATTAAGAGTAATTATTATAAAATACAAATAAAAAAGATACACTCCAACTATTTGGTAGCAGGGAAAAGATCAGATATGAGAAACTCTATTCAATCTCGCTCTGTGCTGAAGAAATAACACACGATGATTAATTCAGATGTTTTGGGTTTGTAACCATGACTTATTATTAGCAAATCCATGACAATTACACAGCAATGGATTAAAGGAAAAAAAGACGAGCATCTCCATAGACATTAAAAATTCACTTGATAAAATTCAGCATTCATCTTTGACTAAAAACATGTTAATTAAAGTATACATGCAAAAGATACTTCTAAAACTTGATAAAGACTATATCAAGTATCTGACTTAAACCAATATCCTACTCCCAAAGCATTTCCATGAAGGTCAATGTATCTGACTTAAACCAATATCCTACTCCCAAAGCATTTCCATGAAGGTCAATGTCAAGGATGCCCACTATTTCTTAAAACTGTTTATTTACTTCTCTGTCTGCACTGGGTCTTAGTTGCCGCATGCAGGATCTTTAGTTGTGGCACGTGAACTCTTCAGTTGCCGAATGAAGAGGCTGAAGTCTCAGTCACTGGACCACCAGGGAAGTCCCTCAAGGATCCCCACTATTATTTAACACTGTTCTATAAGTTCTAGCCATTGTAATGAAGCAGGTGGGGGATGAGAGACAGGAATATTGGAGTGGAGGAAATAAAATTATCATTATTTTTAATTATATGATTGTCACTGTAGAAAATCCAAGAGAAGTAGTTGAAAACCTGTTAGAACCAGTAAAAGAGAACAATACAGGGGCCAGTACAAAATAAATTATTTTTTAAAAATCTGTCCAAAAGTAGCAAGCAGATTGTCAAATAAATTATGGTATCTCCATACAATTAAATACCACTGTGTGGCCTTTAAAAATAATGAAAATCTAACTCCATGGAAAACTGCTCACTATATATATGTGACAAAAGTAGTTTACTTATAAAATGTACAGCAGTTAATACGTACATACATATGGAAAAATACAAGATACATATCAAGATATTAACAGTGGTGATTTCTTCATTGTAAAATTTTAAGGGGGGTTTATTTTCCTTTTAGTCGTTCCCTGTATCTTTCAAATTTTGGACGTTTAAAATTAAGAAGAGCACATTATTTGCTCAGAAAATTTACCTCTTCAAAATCAACAGTGAATAATATGACTAATGTCCAATTTCACAACAATTAAAAATCATATTAAATAAAAAAATATATAACATCTAAATGAAACTTGTGATATTAGACTGAATCTTATTTTAGACAGATCTGCTGTAAAAGTTACCTGAGTAACAAGTGGAGAGAGGATTTTAAGAGGCACCAGGCATTAGAGTCTGTTAAGATAAAAATGCTAACTTTTATAATGTTATATGGATACATTAGGAAAATGTACTTCTTTTAGAGATACAGAATGAAGCCTTTAGAGATGAAACATTAGCATGCCTATAATTTATGATATTTAAGTATGAAAAGATACAGTGAATCAAATGGGATTTTTTTCTTAAATATTTTTTTTAAAGGCATGATTATTTTCACCTACCAAATTGGGGAAATTCAAAAATATAATACCCAAGGTTGGCAGGTGGGACTAAAATGAGAACTCTCATTTAATTCTGGCAGGAATGAAAAATTAGTACAACTTTTCTGAAAAGCAACTTGGTCACATAGATAAATTCCTTAAAAATATGCTTACCTTTATTTTAGCAATTCTACTTCTCAAAATTTCTTCTAAAGAAATACACATAAAAATACTACTATGAGGATGCTCATCAGGATGAAAAACTGAAAAAAAAAATCATAATGACTAAAAGTATAGAAAATTGTTTAATCAGTTATGTACACCCATACTATGGAACAATATATGCAGCCATAAATACTGCACTTTGTGGGGGAAAGTCTATAAAATAATGTTAAATGAATAAAAGAATACAAAATTCTGTGCATAGTAGGACTCTAGTATTGTTGAATATGATTAAAATCTAACATATACACAACGCCTGGGGGAGAAAAGAATGGAAAGAAATAAACAAAATGCTAATAGCGATTATCTCTAGATCTCTTAAATCATAGATGAATTTAATTTTTTCTTGTAACTTTTGTATATTTCCAAAATTTCTAATTTTGAACATCTTTTATAACTTGAAAGACTTGTCTGAAAATATAGCTAATATTAAAGAAACACACTTGTATTATTTGTGTGGGAAAAGAGAGAGAGAGGGAGAATTTCTTCCTCCTGATAGATAATTGACATCTCTGAATGAAAACCCACTGAAAGGTCTCTGGATGGTGTCTGTGTTCAGGGAACTGAAACACAGCCACTATGTGGGAAAGTTGATCAGCTTCCCTTATATTACCCTGCCTCCAAAACACAAAGATTCCTCCCAGATCATTTATACCCTAATGTGGTTCCTAGTGTTTACATTTAAGCCAAGAGTTTGTCTGAAAAAGAAGGGGGGAAAAAGTGAGACAAAAGAACAGAAGATTAGAGAGCTCACAGGTTTTTTTTTTTTTTTTAAGGAAGTGAAAGAGACAAAAAGTTAAAAAAAATTTTTTTTCTTTAATGCATCAAATGAAAGATGGGGGGAGACAGATGCAAGACGCTCTGTATCAAGAAAAAAAAGTAGATAAGATCTATGAAAATCAAAACTATGAAAAATGAAAGACCAGAAAAACTTGAGATTCCATAATCAAATCAACAAATATGCAAGAGAAATATTGTTTTATTTGTCAAAGTTTGGGTGAGAAAGTTGAAAAAGGCAAGTTCTGGGCCGGTCACTGCCACTTCCTTCATTTAATAACTGTTTATTCTGAGTGTAGTACGTGCCAGCCCTGCCCCAGACCGTCAATGCTGGGGCGTATAAATACGAATAGCACAAGTTAAATCCCTGCTTTCAAATGCTTATAAATAAGTGGCAGACACAAATAAATGATTCCAGACCGTGTTACAGCGAGAATCAAACACTCATGTCTAGTATAAAAACATATAACATGCGATAGGATAGTTGTCATGGAACCAGGAAAACGTGAAAAGACAGAATGTAGTAGACAAAAACGGAAGAAAGCAATAACGTCAGTTAGCTTTTTTTCCCTTAAATATGACAAGTGCTAGTTATTTCTGTGTCTTTCAAGATAGCCATATCTTCGTCTTTCTTGTATAACAGAAAGAACGTTTGCAACATTAAAAAAAAAAATCACCTTAAAAGCATTTTGCAAAAACTTGACCTATTTCCTATACAACCGCTAGCATTTTCTTGTTTATTTGAAGTAATTATGCCATAATTTGTAAAAGCCACAAAAGCCTTCTTACTTACCAAGATTTCTTTCTCAGAAGGAGAGAAAAGAACTTCTAAAGGTACGGAAAAAGAGCTTGACAAAATGCAAGTCCTTAGTCTAAGTAAAGCAGTATCATAGAAACGGTTTTGCGCCATCTGTCGGACTTTACTGTAATTACTCCTGCACACGTATTTCCCTTCTAAGGTCCTGAGCAAAGCACATGGATCAGTAGGTTTTTCTGAGCTACAGACTTAAACAGTAATCAAAATTTTAAATTTATATCATCACCCATCTGATAACAATGTCAATGTGAAGAAAAATGTTTTTCTAAGAGAATATTTATCTGTAAGAGTTTGCAACCTGAGTGTTAAATTGTCACCACAGTGGAAAGTTATTCAACTTAGCCTGTTTTATCATCATATTTAATATTTCCAAAATAATTGCAACTACCATGATTAAGCAATTTTGGAGCATTATTTTAGCGACCTGGGAGACTAAAATAAAATAAGCTTAGTTTCCAGAACTGTTTTTTTAAAAATCAGCTTTTAAGAAAGTTTAATAGTTAGCACACCTGGGGGAAATTGCATTCTGTTTCTCCATGTTCTGACCAACATTTGGTATGGCTAGATGTTTTCATTTTTAATTCTAGAAAAATAAATAATAGTGAGATCCTGCAAGACTAATTAAAAATTAATTTTCTAAAGGCCATTTAAAAAAAATAAAAATAAAAAATAAAGGCCATTTAGAATAATTTAGAGCAATATAAAAAAAGGTTGATGATACAAAAAGAGGATGTCTAGTTAACAAGATACTTCAGGCATCCAGGATACCTTATTTCCAAGACGCTCCCTTAAATGAGGTTCTGTAAGGAACTGAACACATGAGTTAAATAGTTATTCTATAATTAATCCCAGTCTTTGGCATTATTTCCCATCATTAAAAAAATAAGTTAAGACCCTACTGTCTGATCCACAACAAAGTTGGACATCAGGATAAGAATCACTTCTGCTTTCAGCAGGAAAGGAAAGGCCAGCTTCTCGAGATTCATTCTTACTCATCAAACATAAAGGGAAGCCTTTGCAGGCCGGGGGAGGATCAGCAAGGAGTGGCTGGGTCTCTGCTAAATGAGCAGAAGAGATGGCTAGAGAGGAGTGGGTCTCTGACCCTTGGAAACCAGCTTTGTGAAACAGAGGAGAAAGGAACCAGCTATGGGTTTGAGGGAATTTCAAAGAACATGGGTCTTTAAGAAATACGCACACACACATCACTGCTGATGTGGCCGCATCACATGGTGACAAAATGTTTGTAAGGTTTGGTCACAAATGCTCCTTAGGGCATTGCATAATAACACCGGTTTCTGGGAACAAGGAGACTATTCTTGTGAGGCTATTATGATTCTGAGAAATGTCTTTAAGGAGATGACAAAACCCACAAAATTCAGGTGATATGGAAGATGGCATGACAGTGGAACAAACAGGCAATGCTGGGCAGAAGTCCTCCCAAGGCTGTGCCCTAGCTGTGTGGCCCTGGGCAAATGACTTAACCCCAAAGACTCCATTTGTTCATTCATAAGATGGGAGTGCTTATGAGTTTTTCAGACTTTCCTGGTGGCTCAGCCATTAAAGAATCAGCCTGCAATGAGGGAGAACTGAGTTCGATGCCTGGGTTGGGAAGATCCCTGGGAAGAGGGAATGGCAACCCATTCCAGTATTCTTGCCTAAGAACCCCACGGACAGAGAAGCCTGGCGGCCATGGTCCATGGGGTCACGAAGAGTTGGACACGACTGAGCGACTAACACTTAAAAGTTTTAGGCAAGACAATAATAAAAAGTGGCTGAAATAGTGATTGTCCAAGAAGACAAGTCATTATAGTAAAGAGTTTTGGAATTTTATGCAAGTCTTACATTTTTTATGCTGAGGTGGAAAGACTTCAGGATATACTGTTAAATGAAGAAAAGCAAAGAAAAGAAGAATAGGAGAGCATGACAGCATTTATATAAAATCTGGTCCCTCAGACACCTGCATAGGTTATCTTTTTGCCAGGAGCAAGACATACACAAAGGACACACACACACACACACACACACACACACACACACACACAGAAAAGGAACAGACCAGGTGAAAACAGAGGCAGAGATTAGAAGTCTGCGGCCACAGCCAAGGAATGCCCGGAACCACCAGAAGCTAGCAGCCCTGTCAGCACCTTGATTTTGGATTTCAAGCATCAAAAAGTGTGAAAGAATCAATTTCTCTTGTTTTAAACCACCAATTTGTGGGAATATTTTACGGCAGCCACAGGCATCTAACACAAGGGTCAACATAGTTATGCTGACATCTGCATAAAAATCTTTTTTTTCTGCTGCTGCTGCTAAGTCGCTTCAGTCGTGTCCGACTCTGCGCAACCCCATAGATGGCAGCCCACCAGGCTCCCCCGTCCCTGGGATTCTCCAGGCAAGAACACTGGAGTGGGTTGCCATTTCCTTCTCCAATGCATGAAAGTGAAAAGTGAAAGTGAAGTCGCTCAGATGGGTCCGACTCCTTGAGACCCCATGGACTGTAGCCCACCAGGCTCCTCTGTCCATGGGATTGTCCAGGCAAGAGTACCAAAGTGGGTTGCCATTTCCTTTTTTTCTGAGGGGATATTTAAAAAGCTGTTACCTTTGAGCAGAAGAACCAAGGGAGGGAGATATTTTTACTCATTCTTTTACACTCTTTTGTCCTGTTTTAGTGTCTTTGCTATGTACATGCATTACTTTTATTTTTAAAAAACAAAATAGCATTATAGCAGGATAAGTAAAATAGTCTAAAGCCAGCAAATATACTGTCCGCATACAGAAGCAAAGCACTACTTTAGTGATTCTTGCTCTTTAAAAAAACTTTCTCTAAAATCAATAAATAAATCACCTACCAACAGCTTGGAAATAAATTATATGAAAATGATCTATATCATAAAATATACAAACCACTTGAAATAAAACTGATAATTCAAATATTAATATTAAAACCAAAATCTGCTGAATTTTTTTTAAAGCCACATTCCAAGAGAAACATGCAACACAAAAAGGTTACTTTTAGAAATATATAAAAAGTTCCCATAAATCCATATTAAAATGACTAACAAACCCAATCAGGGGTGGTGGAATTGCAAAGGATATAAACAAATGGATAACCTTCAGACAACTGAGAGACACCATTTACACCCCTTTGAGGGAAAAAATTAAAATATCTATAATATCCCCTTCGAACTGTGTGGTGTTGGAGAAGAGTCTTGAGAGTCCCTTGGACAGCAAGGAGATCAAACCAGTCAATTCTACAGGAAATCAATTCTGAGTATTCATTGGAAGGACTGATGCTGAAGATGAAGTTTCAATATTTTGGCCACCTGATGCAAAGAGCAGACTCATTGGAAGAGACCCAGATGCTGAGAAAGACTGAGGGCAGGAGGAGAAGGGGATGACAGAAGACGAGATGGTTGGATGGCATCCCCGACTCAATGGACATGAGTTTGAGCAAACTCCAAGAGATAATAAAGGACAGGGAACCCCGGTGTGCTGCAGTCCATGAGGTCACAAAGAGTCGGACACAACTGAGCGACTGAACAACAACAAACATAATACCCCCAATGTTGGTCAGAATGTGAGGAAACAGGAGCTCTCACATATGTCCAGAGATCCTGACTTAAACAGTCTGGGATGGAGTCGGCCATCAGTACTACTTTGAAAATTCTTCAGGTGATTCTACTCCAACCCAGTGAGGATCGGAGACCCTGAGATCTAAATGCCAGACTCTGCTCTTCTTTACACCAGAAATCCTTGAAAGAGTTGTTTCACTCACTGTCTCTAATTATTCTCCTCCCATTCTCTCAAACCCACTCAATGCAAGTATCCTTCCCTTCAGCTCCAGAGAAACAACCCTTGTGAAGGTCACCAATGACCACACTGCCAAATCCAAAGGTCAAGTCTCAACTTTCATCGTAACTACCAGCAGCATTTAACACAGTTAGAGGGATATGAAAAGTTTTCTTACTTGATTGCTGGAGGAATCAGGCATCCTGACTTCAGACTATACACAAAGCCACAGTAATCAAAATGGTATGATACTGGCACAAAAACAGAAATAGAAATCAATGGGACAGAATAGAAAGCCCATAAATAAACTGACACACCTATGGTCAATTAATCTATGACAAAGGAGGCAAAACTATACAATGGAAAAAACCAATCTCTTCAATAAATGGTGCTGGATAAACTGAACAGCTATATGTAAGGAATAGGAAATTAGAATATTCTTTAACACCATACACAAAAATAAACTCAAAATGGATTAAAAACCTATATGTAAGACCAGATACTATAAAACTCTTAGAAGAAAACATAAGCAGAACACTCTTTACATAAATAGAGGCAATATCTTTTTCAAGCTGTCTCCTAGAGTGATGGAAATAAAAACAAAAACAAATGGGACCTAATTAAACTCAAAAGTGTTTACACAGCAAAGGAAACCATAAACAAAATGAAATGACAACATACAGAATGGGAGAAAATATTTGCAACCAACAAGGGATTAGTCTCTAAAATTTACAAACAACTAATGAGGCTCACTGTGAAAAAACCTGAGCGCCGAAGAATTGATGCTTTTGAACTGTGGTGTTGGAGAAGACTCTTGAGAGTCCCTTGGACTGCAAGGAGATCCAACCAGTCCATCCTAAAAGAGATCAGTCCTGGATGTTCATTGGAAGGACTGATGCTGAAGCTGAAGCTCCAGTACTTTGGCCACCTGCTGTGAAGAGTTGACTCATTGGAAAAGACTCTGATGCTGGGAGGGATTGGGGGCAGGAGGAGAAGGGGACGACAGAGGATGAGATGGCTGGATGGCATCACTGACTCGATGGACGTGAGTTTGAGTAAACTCTGGGAGTTGGTGCTGGACAGGGAGGCCTGGCGTGCTGCAATTCATGGGGTTGCAAAGAGTCAGACACGACTGAGCGACTGAACTGAACTGAACTGAATGAGGCTCAATTAAAATAAATAAATAAGAAGACCTAAACAGACATTCTTCCAAAGAAGACATATAGCTGACCAAGAGATACATGAAAAGACATTCAACATTGCTAATTATTAGAGAAATGCAAATCAAAACTATAACTAGATGTCATCTCACATCAGTCAGTATGCTGCTGCTGCTGCTAAGTCGCTTCAGTCGTGTCCGACTCTGTGCGACCCCAGAGACGGCAGCCCACCAGGCTCCCCCGTCCCTGGGATTCTCCAGGCAAGAACACTGGAGTGGGTTGCCATTTCCTTCTCCAATGCATGAAAGTGAAAAGTGAAAGTGAAGTCGTTCAGTCGTGTCCGATTCTTAGCGACCCCATGGACTGCCGCCTACCAGGCCCCTCAGTCCATGGGATTTTCCAGGCAAGAGTACTGGAGTGGGTTGCCATTGCCTTCTCCCAATAGCCATCATCAAAAAATCTACAAAGAATAAATGCTGGAGGAGGTGTGGAGAAAAGGGAACCCTCCTACACTGTTAGTAGGAATGTAAATTGGTACAGTCACTATGGAGAACTATAGGGACGTTCCTTAAAAAACTAAAAATAAAACTTAAAAACTAAAACTAGAACTATCATAGATCCAACAATCCCACTCCTGGACATGTATCTGGAGAAAAACATGGTTTGAAAGGCTACATGCACCCCAGTGTTCATTGCAACCTTGTTTACAATAGTCCAGACATGGAAGCAACCTAAATGTCTACAGATGACTGGATAAAGAAAAGGTGGTACATATACAATGGAATATTACTCAGCCATTAAAAAGAATGAAATAATGCTATTTGCAGCAACATAGATGGACCTAGACATCATCATACTAAGTGAAGTCAGACAAAGAAAGACAAATATAGTGGTGCTTATATGTAAAATCTTTTAAAAATTGTACAAATGAACTTTTTTTTTACAAAACAGAAAGATTCACAGACTTTGAGAACAAGCTTATTGTTGTGGGGGGGGAGGGGGATAGATTAGGAGTTTGGGATTGATCTATATAAAATAGATAACCAACGAGGAATTATTGTATAGCACAGGGAACTGTGCTCAGTATTCTGTAATAACCTGAATGGGAAAGAATTTGAAAAAGAATAGATACATGAATGTGTATAACTGAATCCCTTTGCTATACACTTGAAACTAACCTGACATTGTTAACTGACTATACTCCAATATAAAATAAAAATAAAAATTAAAATTAAAAAAACGGGTGGGGGGGTGGAATGCCTGATTGGGCTGTTGCCTTTCAGCAGGGTAGAGAGGGGCAGGTTTGGCAAAGGAACTTGCTGTGCCCTGTGCTAAGTCGCTTCAGTTGCCTCCGACTCTTTGCGACCCTGTGGACTACAGCCTGCCAGGCTCCTCTGTCCATGGAACTTTCCAGGCAAGAATACTGGAGTGGGTCCGGTTGCCATGCCCTCCTCCAGGGCATTTTCCGGACCCAAGGACCCAACCGGTATCTCTAATGTCTCCTGCATCAGCAGGTGGGTTCTTTGACCCAAGGCACACGTAAGTCACAGTCGTGGTGTCTGTGGTATACCAAAACACACCTGGAATACAATCTGCTAACACCACTGAAGAACTCAGAAAAAAATAACTGCTTTCAAAATTAAGATCTCCTTTTTATATAAAAATATACTATATATTCACAAGAATAGGTTTATACTGTACATGCGCTGTTCTAAGTTTCCCCTGCCCTCTCTTAATATTCGGCTACGGCCCGCCTTCCTTCCATATCAACAAACTGGACTTAGAGTTGTAATTTCTAACGACCACAGCATACCTGGTCGTTTCAAGTTACTAAAAATTACTTCACCAATCTTTTGTTGGGAGGACAGTTTATTTCCGGGTTGTTTTCTCTGGCATAAACAATCACAGTCAACATCCTTGGACATACATGTGTGCACATTTGACTGTTTATTTAGTACACATTCGCAGACGTGGAATTCCTGGGCCAATGCTAACACATTTGAATTTTGATCCACGTTTCCAAACTGGCCTTCTAGAAAGTGTTTTTATTCGGTTGACTGGTTTTAAATCAGATGACACTCTCACAAACAGGGTAAGGGAAAGCTATTTAAAGCACCATGGCCGGAGGGTGGGGGGGTGGGCGCCGGTGGCGGAGGAGTGGGATCGAAAACTCTTACTGAACTTGAGCAACCCTTTCCTGGTTTAACTGCGCAGTTTCCTGGGCGCTTTTAAAGGAAGCAAAGGCAACAGGAGAGCCCCAAGATCCGCCCCGGGCGGGGGTGGCCGCCCCTCCAGCTCACCAGGCGGCACGAAGTTCGGAAAAACCAAGTTTCCGATGGTTGGTCGGAAGTGCGGCCGGGACCCCCCTCCTCGAACCCAGCAGCCTGGGTGAGGGGGTGCCCGGACCTCCGCCGCGCTCCGGGCCGGGATGGGGCCACGGGGGCGGGGCCCTGGTGGGGCCGCGGGGCGGGGCAGCTCGGCCAGCCCGCCCTGTCCCCCTCCCAGCCCGCCCTCCGGCCGCGTCCCCGCCAGCCCTGCCGACGTGGCGGGGCGGGACCCGGAGGCGCTCCCGCGCGCACTCGGCCGCCTGAGCGGTAAGAGCCCCGGGCACCTCTCGCCTTCACCCCCTTCCCCGGGCGGGCGCGGGGGCGGGGAGATGCGGGGACAGCTGCCGCGGGGTGATGGGGAGACCCTGCCATCTCTGTTTATCCCGTTCGGTTCCCCGAGTCGGCAGGGGCTGGGCACCGGGCACAGGATCGGAGGGAACGGCCCTGGAGGTGAAGGTCCGGGCAGGCGCGGGCGGCGCGGCCGAGGGCCCCGCGTGGGTGCGGGCGTGTGAGTGTGTGTGTGTGAGTGTGTGTCGCTCCAGGTCCACGCTCATGCACACACCCACACGCCCGCACTCCTGCTCTGCCCCCTCGGCCCGCGTGAACCTCTGCGGAGCCTGTCTTGTGCTCCTGAAGTATTCGGTCCCAGCGCAAAGCAAGTCTGAAAAAGTTTCCCCCAGGTCCCAGGTCCCAGGTCCCAGTGAGAGGCAGGCTGCGGTGTCTCCGCAGCTGCGGGCACAGGCGAAGCAAGCCCCATCCCGGGGTTCGCCAGCCCTTGGCCTGGAAAAGCCGAGCTCCGGCCTTGCCCTCCCACCCAAGCTCATCATCCATCATCTCTCCCGCTGCAGACGCCGGCACTGCCGGCGCTTCCACCCCAGCTAGCACCCTGAGCCAGCAGCACCTCTATTCACAGCCCCCAGGTTGAGCCCCACCCCCCACCTCAACACCCCCACCCGCCGGCCCAGTCGCTCGTCTTCTTTCCTGGAACCAGGCTTTTCTAACCATCTCAGATCAGGCGCCTGAACTTCACTGCCCTTTCCTGGAGTAGGAAGAACTCTCTGCATGAACTGTCAGGGTGATCTCTCTGTCCTTCGATGCCATCAGTTCTCATCCTAAACGTCTTGAGAGGGTCAAGCGGGTGGCTTTTAAAATCAATGTCTCGAACTCCAGAAGACCTCGTCCACCCTGAGAAAACTAAGTAGGCAGGCTTTCTCCTCAGAGCCTTCTCTGCCCTCGTTTCCTCCCTTGCCCCTTCCCCACCTCACCTGTGTCCATTCCCTGTCTTTCCTTCCTTTGCTAAGCTCAGGAAAAAATCTGATAAACTCCTTAGGGCATAAGTTCTAAGCAAAAGAAGGGAACTTTGAGGGTGGGATCTGAGGCTCCTTGGAGCCAGTGCAGAAGGAATTTGAGGGTGGGAAGGAGCCTTGCTGATTCTCACAGATTCAGACATTATTAGACCAGGCTTACATCACACATTGTTTCTCTTTAATCAATATCAAACAATATATTTCAGTTTAGTAAATACTAGAGTGTCGGAAAACAATCTAGGTGCTTGTTGGTCACAGTTCTGGAGGAGAGACAAATAAATGTCTATTTTTAAAAAATGATACAGAAATAAATACTCCTTAAAAATGTCATAGAAGTCTATGCAATGTATCTTCTAAAACATTGGAAGGAGAGGGGCAAATTTGGGAAAATTTCAAAGTAGAAAGTAACATTGTTGTTCAGCTGCTGAGTCATGTTAGACTCTGCCATCCCATAAACTACAGTGCACCAGGCTTCCCTGTCCTTTACTATCTCCTGCAGTTTGCTCAAACTCATGTCCATTGAGTTGATGAAAGTGATTCTAGACACTGAGAAAACAAAAACAAAAACAGGACTTTGCCAGGCAGTTGGAGGCAGGGCATCCTGGTCAGAAAACCCAGCATAAGCAAAGGTGGAGATATTTATGAGCTGCCTGGGCAGTGATGGAAAATGTGCTGTCTGGTGAGTTGAGAGTTCCAGGAGGCTTACAGAGAAAGTGGAGCTGGACTATGAGGGGCCCCAGATGCCGTGCAAAGGTGTTTAAACCTCATGTTTTTTAAACAGGGGAGCAAAAAGATCCTTATTCGTGTTTCATAAAATTACCTGGCAGACATGTGGAAGCCAAACTGGAGGAAAAAGAGTCTGGGCTCTGGGTACACATACTTGTCAAGTACCATTG
This sequence comes from Bubalus kerabau, assembly GCF_029407905.1. Classification (NCBI taxonomy): domain Eukaryota; kingdom Metazoa; phylum Chordata; class Mammalia; order Artiodactyla; family Bovidae; genus Bubalus; species Bubalus kerabau. Next base: position 62,267,475 of record NC_073630.1, read on the forward strand.
GAACTCTTGCAACCTGGTTAAGATGCTGTCATCCACAGTTTTTGTTCCTGGTCTTCACTGACTGACACTTTTTAAATTTGGAGGCAGTGATCTCACACAGGGTATTTATTGTATTACCAACTTCTTATTTTGCCAAGTGAGACCATTTAACAAATCCATGCACTCCAATACTATTTCATAAAATGAAAGATGTTTTAATACCAAGAAAAGCATGAAGGTTAAACTTGCAAGATGAAGGCAGTCCTTTACGTTGAATAAATTTAGACTGATGAAACACTATCTTGTCCTCACTTTTCTCTGTCATCACAGGCCGGTCCCAGTCCTGCAGTCTGTTATTGGGGAACAAAGTATGCAGATCGTTATGTCCACCCTTACTTTCCAGAGGAGGAAGTGAGGAAGCCCAACGAGAATGAGTGGGCTGTACACCCGCAGAGAGATAGAGAGATCAGAGCACAATTCTTTCCACCTCAGCATCCATCCCTCCCATCCCTTGATATTCCTCCATGTGGCTGTTGGCCCAGCCACATAGCATCCGTTCTGCATGTCTAGATTCATTCCTAGCACATACTCTTTTCCCATCATGCCTTAATAACTGTCAAAGCCTCTTTCCAGGTTCTCCCTTGTATGAGATCAGTCTAGTTCAGGCACTTCTTTACCTGCTGTGATGTGCTGTTTACATCATCATTTAACCATTTCGTGTTAGAGGCAGTAGTTTCCTGGACCTTCACTGACCAGGAATCAGATGGAAACAGATTATTCGTTTTCTGAAGGATGTCTTCCGTTTTAAACTTATTTTTGGAGCCATGAAATTGTTGCTCCAATACCTAGCATAGTTCTGGGAGCATTTTAGGTGATGAATGAATTGACTCATGAAAAACTAACTTATATTCCCAGCCCACAAAGGCTTCTTTATATGCCACTCTTCCTCTTCTTGGAGTTTACTGAAGAAACTTCCTTGTTTCTGTGGCTTGAGGCTCCCTAGCATCAAAGCCGCAGGACACGGCTGTAATGGTCAACATTCCAAACCATAAATCAGGGCAAGTTTAAATCCGACTGCTTCAGGCAGAGATGGGGGCCAACCCAGGACGCACAGCGTGCATCCCGGCCACCAACAGTCCCTACATAGGAACAGCTGTGTCTTAGAACACACAGTTTGTAATGACTTCAGGTGGAAGGGCACTGTTTTAAAAATGACTACCTCTCTCCTGTCATAACATCCAGAGTAGACCAAGGTCTACCAGAATAAAAAAGATCTGGACGAAGCTTTCTTTTTTTGGTTTAGATTCAGGGAAAATATGGACTTGTAACAGAAAAGTTCACATACAATGAGAAGCTAAAGTAGGGCTGACCATTTTGATTATTTGAAAAGATGTAAAAATATAGTCTTCCTGAAATAAATTGTCCATAAATGTCTCCTAACAGTATTGGTTCAACTCCTTACAGCTGAATGTCACGTGTATTTCTGAAGGAATGGCTTCATGTTGATAATTGGATACAGAGTAGCCACAGGGAAGACAGGTTTTGTTGCAGTCATTTTTCCACAGTTGAGGTGACCTGACCTAAGGCAGTTTGGCCATCAGAGATGGGTGAAAGTGGTAGGCTCCTCTGTGCAACTGTAGAACCACAATCCACTCTCAGGAGTTCTGCCACACACTCCCATTTATGTTAGCAACCAGGCTCAAATATACAGCTTGTTCTTGTCAGTTCTAGCTGACAAGAACAAGCTGTATATTTGAAGTTCTAGCTCTCTGTCTTTTTAGTCCTTGGGTGAGGACGGCCCTGGAGGCAGGACTCAGCTAACCCTGTAATCAGGCTTTGACGTATTCCTGCAATGAGCAGAGAACTAGAAAAACTCTAGGGCAAAGCTCAGTAGCTCCTGGATTCAGTATAATCTTTGCCCTGGAAATGGAAGAGCAGAAAGTACCTGTACAGAATTTCTTGCCAATCCAGTTTAAGCACCATTTCCATTTTATCAGTGAAAAATACTTTTAATAGTGTATTGTGTTAGTTGCTCAGTCATGTCCACCTCTTTGTGACCCCATGGATTGTAGCCCCCCCATGGTCCTCTGTCCATGGATCCTCCAGGCAAGAAACCTGGAGTGGGTAGGCATTCCCTTCTCCAGGGAATCTTCCCAACCCAGGGTTTGAACCTGGGTCTCCTGCATTGCAGGCAGATTCTTTGCCATCTGAGCCACTGGGGAAGCTTTTAATAGTACCCCCTGATAAATAGTGTTCAGAGAGAGGGATGTTTGAATCCTCTCACGAGGTGAACAGTCCATTACAGAATCTGAAATGGTAACTAAAGACCTTGAAAAGTATATTCCTTAATAGGACATTTAAAATGTTAACCAGCCACCCCCAGAGCATAAAATAAAACTAATCCATGTAGATGTTCCATGGTATGTGCTGAAATATTTTAGCACTAGGAACAGTATCACAACAATTTAAGGTGAAGCAGATATAAAATGTTTCTAATGCTTTTTATTCACCCATAAATGTTTATTATAACCAGGTTTATTCTCATGTTCCTGCTGATAGAGAAGTGAAATAGTTTGGAACTTCTTAATAATCCAGATTAATAGTAAGGTTTTTCAAATTATCTTACAAAGAAATTAAAATATCAGTGCCTTTGACTAAATGTTGATGAACACAAAAAGGGGAATATAAGTGATGTCCAAGTATGTGCTCAATCTCCTTATGTTCGTACTCCTAGGACCCAGGTGAGGATAAGGGTAAATTAGGAGAACTCTAGGCCATGGCAGTGAAGGAATGTCCTAGACCATGGGTCAGCAAACAGTTTTTATACAGGGCCAGATAGTAACTATTTTAGGCTTTGCAATTTTGGGGGCCATGTGGTCTCTCTCACCACTCTTCACCTCTGCTGTTGTACTCGAGAACCCACAGACGTTATATAAACAAGGGAGCATGTCTGTGTGCCAATAAAACTTTATTTACCAAAACAGAGGGAAGGCAAATTTAGGCACCTGGCTGTAGTTTGCCAACCTCTGTCCAGGCCAGTCCTGACTGGTTTTCACAAAAATTTTATAAGCTTCCACATGACAATAGCTTTTCAATTACCCTCCCTCAATCTCATCCCTCTCCCATAAACCACAGTAACAATCCCTTTTCTGCAGGGTAGCCAGAATCACTCTTTACTCCTTTAACTAGGCATTGACCATACTTACTGACACACCATCTCCAACCTTGAATAGCTGAAACTTAACGTATCCGCCAAAGGGGAGGATGCATTCTTTGCCTTTCCCATCTGCAGACTTGTTTATAGTTGTGTTATCAGAGAATTCAAGTATTTTTGTTTAAAAAGAGACATTCAGAGGGATGGAATGGAGAGGGAGGAGGGAGGAGGGTTCAGGATGGGGAACACATGTAAACCTGTGGCGGATTCATTTTGATATTTGGCAAATCTAATACAGTTATGTAAAGTTTAAAAATAAAATAAAATTAAAAAAAAAAAACAAAAAAAAACAAAAAGAGACATTCTAACCCAGTTATCTTGTAGGTGAAGGAACAGAGGAAAGACAATATGGGTCATTTGAAACCACTTGCTGTAAGATAGCTCCTGAGTAGCGAATGAGGTAAAGGCATTTGCTGCTTACTTTCATTTCAAATTACACTCTAATTTTAAATCTTCCCCAAAATATTAATATAACTCAATACACATGTTTGTTGAGTTTCCTACAGTGTTCAAGAAACCATGTTAAGTGCTGTATAAAATATGAAGACAAAATAAGGAAGACTCTTGTCTTCATATAGTATTTACAACATATTAGGATAACACTCAAACGACTCTAATCAAAGATGATTGTAACCATCCGAACTGAGATAGATGCAAAGCGCTCTGAGAGTTCAGAGGAAGAAAAATTATATCCAGTTAGGAGGAACAAAATATAGAGGAGACAGTTACTCTAAATGGGCCTTAAATTTGTTAAAACAACATATTGAACCAACAGCCACCTGACAGTCTTTTGTGAATGTAATATATTCACAGAATTGTATAGCCATTACCACTATTCAGTTTTAGGACATTTTGGTCACCCACAAAAGAAATCCACATTCATTAGCAGTCATTACTCATCCCCTCTCCTTTCAGCCACTGAAAGTGAAAGTGAAGTCGCTCAGTCGTGTCCGACTCTTTGTGACCCTGTGGACTGTAGCCCACCAGGCTCCTCTGTCCATGAGATTCTCCAGGCAAGAATCCTGGAGTGGGTTGCCATTTCCTTCTCCAGGGGATCTTCCCAACCCAGGGATCGAACCCAGGTCTCCCGCATTGCAGACAGCCACTAGAAGCCACTAATTTACTTTTTGTCTTTGTGGAATGGAGGTAGGTATTGGAGAGTCCCAACATAGAAGTGTGAGAAAGGAACAAGATTCACCAAGGGAGAGATAAAAGAAAATAGCTAGATGATTTAAGGAACAACTGTTTGAAGGGTCAAGAAGGTTGGCAGGTGCCTGTGAATTGTAAGTTGACCGCCGTCATCACGTGGCCAGGATGTGAAATGGCTTCCCACATACTGTGGTTTTAACAGTGACCAGAGATTTGACCAGTTGGTAAACACCGAGGTCAACAAAAATACCCACTGATTAGCCTGCAACTTGGTTTCCTATATAGTGAGGTCATTATCTCTTTTTTAGACTACTGAAATTATCAGGCTTCCCAGGTGGTTCAATGATAAAAGAATCTGCCTACAATGCAAGAGACGTGAGTTCAACTCCTGGTCAGGAAGATCCCCAGGAGGAAGGCATGACAACCCACTCCACTATTCTTGCCTGTAGAATCCCATGGACAGAGGAGCATGGTAGGCTGTAGTCCATAGGGTTGCAAAGAGTTGACATGACTGATTCGATTGAACATAGACACACACACGCAAACACACACAAGGAAATTACACACGCAAACACACACAAGGAAATTATCATCTTGAACTATCTTCTGAATATATGTTATCCAATAAGGTAGCCACTAGCCACACATGTCTATATAAATTTAAGTTAAAATTATTTAAAATTAAATTTAAAAATTAGTTCCTCCGTTGCACCAGCCACATTTCAAGTATCTGATAGCTATATGTGACTATTAGCTACCACATTTGCCATCATAAATACAGAACATTTCATCATCACTGAAAGTTCCATTGACCTGCACTGTTGTACATGGTAGCAATAACTCACAAGCTTCATAAAGAGGTTTCTGTTTTGTGTCTTATTTTGTAATGGCTCCATTCCTCATTTGGCTTAACATGTCACTTTTTTATTCCATTTCATCCTTGTGTTTCCCCATCTAAACTATTGACCAAAGAAAGCTCAGACCTTCATGGGCTGTACCCAACAAGGCACACTTCTGTGTATGTATGTTTTTTTCAATTTGAATTTCTGACCAAATTGCAATACTAAATGTCAAGCATTTTTAAATAAGCCCTCAGGTATTTTCCATGCTTATTCTTATGGCTACAAATATAATTAAGTCATATGAAATAAATACTTTCATAGATACAGATAATACTCTTAGTTCCTATATGCATATTTCCTCATGCCAGGTGAAAGATCCATGAAAGTTTAAAGATAGCACTGTAGGTCTGTATTAGTTCCTACTGCTACTGCAACAAAGTACAACCAACATAGTGATTTATAGCAATACAAATGTATTCTCTTACAGTTCTAGAGTCTGAAGGGAGAATGTTTTCCTGGACTTTCCAACATCTAGTGGCCACCTGTGTTCCTTGTGGTCTGTGGTCTGTTCCTTCATCTTCCGAGTGCATCGCTCCAATCTGCTTCTGTCATCACATTACCTTTTCCTCTTTGCAGTCAGATCTCCCTCTGCCTTGCTCTGATAAGGACACTTGTGATTTCAATTAAGACCCATGCAGGTAATCCAAGATTCTTAATTGAATCATATCTTCAAAGTCCTTTTGGCCATATAAAGTGACATTCACAAGGTGAACATGGATGGAACCTGTGTCTCCTGCATCTCCTGCATTGCAGGCAGATTCTTGACCACTGAGCCACCTGGGAAGCCTGATAATTTCATTAGTCTAAAATAAAGATATAAGGACCTCACTGCATAGGAAGCCAAGTCACATTCCAAGGATTATGACATGGATATTTTGGGGGGCCATTATTCGGCCAACACAGAGGTTGCATAAAGTTTCTTCTTGGTAGAAAAAAGCTTACCTCCACCAGATTTAATTATTCAGGGCTTCAAATTAAAATTTAATAATTCAGATAAAGAGTAAGTTGTTTGTAATCCTGTTAACAGATATTAAAATGTCTGACAATGGCAATGACACGTTAGCCTCTGGAGACAAAGAAGAAATTACCAACAAGCCCAACAGTGATACTTTACCCAAAGATGCAGAAGTGCACTGTGATTCAGCTGCAATTTCAAATGAGCTAACGCCAGCGAATCCCAGAAGAGATGTGCATGAAAATGAGGCTGTTCAGGGTGCAGAGACTGCTGACACTGGACTTGCTGAGGAGCCCAAAGACCGTGGCACCACGGAGCCACCCCTCAACGGAGAAGTGACTGAGGATGCCCTCACTGAGTGTGTTGATGCCGTGAGCCTCGAGGCAGAACCTGGATCCGAAATACCCCTGAAAGAACAGAGTGATCCGGTAGGAGTGGTTCATTTGACCGAGTTCTTACTGATACCTACCATGGGCATAGATTTGTGCCAAGCCGTGAGGTTAGGAATTGGGAATTCAGTATACACTATGACATTACCTCTATCATCAGAGATGTATTGTTTGGTGAGAAAAGGTGTATATGAGAATAATTGGTCATTTTAATATTTTCATTTTGTTGATTGTATTTTTATTAACAATAACCACCACCAAATTATTGGACACAACAGGCACTCTCCTAACTACTCTATATGTTAAGTAATTCACTCCATACAACAGTTCCTTGAGGTTCTAAGCTGGATATTATTAACCCCAAGTTATAGATGAGGCAATCAGGCTCAGAGATCTTAAGCAACCCAGTAAGATATTAAGCTACTCAGTAAGTGAGCTCAGAAGGGAGCTACTCAGTAAGTGAGCGATATTGTAATATTGAATATAACGAGTCCAGATTATTAATGAACCTAATTCCACCCTAAACAAGTTAATGCTTCTTTAACATCACTTAAATTTTGCTGCATATTTACAAACCCACTCTGAAGATCTGAAACCTGCAGATTCCCCTTTTATCATCACATACCACCTTCTGGAGACCACAGCAGAACACCCTTGTGCTTCACTTTAGCGCCTGCACCTGACTCTCTGGGGGATGGTAGGCCAGTATCTCCATGTCACTACCTCATTCCACATCAGTATGACCAAGCTGGGTTTTCCTGACACCTTTTCCTCCATCCACGTGGGGACCGGAAGGGGTGGGGAGGCACTCTGCAGGACTTGAGGAGATGGGCCACTCTCCTCCAAACCTGCCTTCTAGAAGGATGCTACAGTGTAGGGGGATGGGCCCTGCTCTCCTGAGATGTGCCCCACACGTCCCCTCCTTGAGGTGACTCTGCTGTATGCAGGGAGGGAGGCAGGCTAAGTGGGGAGTTGGGCGGCTGGGCTTCCATCCCCCATCTATCATTAACTCTCTTAGTTTGGGCAGGACACCAAATTTCTCTGTGCTTCAGTTTTTCCTCTGTAAAATGAAGAATTTGCCCATGAAGACCACGAGGTATCCTTCTGACTAATGTTTTGTGATTCTTTTACTCAAAAGCAGACTTCTTGGGCCTCAGTTTCCTCAAATTGACTCTCAGAACTATTCTAAGATGAGATGAAAGGAAGGGTTTTCCCATCACTGGAGATGTTTAAACAAAAACAAATGATCATTCTGCTGAATGTCATGGAAAGGATCTGAGGACCAGCTGGGAGTTTGGATCAGTTATGTAAATATACATGCAAAATTTTGTTTATGAGTTCCATGATATCACAGATACTTTAAAGCCATCCATGGACCCCCTGAGGGATTATGAATTCCTAGATCGAGGAGTCTCAGCTCTAGCTGAGCATTTCAACCACTGAGAGAGCTTTGAGAAATAATTGGGAGTGGGGAAGAAAGAATGATGACAGGGTGGATATTAGTCTGAATTCTCCAGAGAAATGTAACCAATAGAATACGCCCTCTACCTGTACTTACCTGTGTGCCTGACTTTGGAACCTGTGTTCCTTCCATGCTGTCTTTCTACTGGGGCGCATTGGTTCCCAGTTGTTATTGTAACTGCTACTATTAATATATGCTTTTGTACATTAAAAAATATATATCTTAACCATGACATTCTGACCGAAGATGATTCAAAGAAGCTATAAAAGCTTCATTGAGTCATGATATGTGTGCTCATGAAGGCTAGATTATACATGCCAGTTTCAGACTTCTAAAAGTTATAACAAGTTTGCTAATAAAGATAGCAAAATAAAAAGTCAGGATGCTCCTACACATCCATCTTCTTACATTTTGAGCCAATTGAATGAATTCTGCGTTTGAGAGCACTTTGTAAACCTCCTTAATGCTACAGAGAGAGAGAGAGAGCTAACTGGCAGACATTCCCCTCCCGGTACCTCCCCTCCCCTACTGATAGCTTTGAAAAGAGGAGCATTTCCTTATCATGAAGCTTCACAAAGTATCTGAATGGAAGTTCAGAAACTGGCCACAGAGTTACAGCCGTGGCTCTGCTTGTGTGTGTGTTGGGGGGGGTGGCGCGTGGGGTGGGGAGCGTTGCATCAGGAGCTCAGATAGAAGCAGGATGTGGGAGGAATTCCTGTGAGCATGTTGGTTCTAAAAAGACAGAAAGCTAATACAGGTGGCTGGAAGGGCCTTGAGAGGAAAGCATATCTCTTTCACCCAGGTTACATTTAAACCTTCTAACTAGGTATAGATATAGTCTCTTCTTAATAATTACTTGAAAAGGGGATTCTACTCTCTCTCTTGGCAATTTATCCTTTTGTCTTAAGTTGATATTAGAAGAATTCAGTTGGGTGCTTCATCTTCAAGCATTGTTCATTTGCTCTATTTTATTGGTTCTTCATTGCACACTTACAGGAAGTTCTTTTGCGGTGATGAAAACAACCATTATTCTGTTGATCCAGAAGAGAATAAATTCTGCAAAAAATCTTGAATCAAAAGTTCATTTGTACATTGGTTGATTGGATCTTGAACACAGGTCTGCTGAGGAATGACAGGTCCTTCAGGAAAAGTTCAAAAGCCTGTCTGGTCCTAGATGTATTTGAGTTTAAGAGAATCTCATCACCTCTTAAAAAAAAGTTTCTAAGGGAAAATGCCTGTTTTTTTTAAAAACCTGGCAGAATAGTCATTGAGGGAGTCGTTTCTTCTAGGACACACTAAATTTTTGTGATAATGGGTTTAAATGTATATGTTTTTTCTATAAGTGGTATCTAGTTACTTTGGGTCTTGGTGCCCTTAAAATTCACCTTATGAGCTTCCCCTTTGCCTGAGTCAGCATGGCAGCTATCACTTGGCAGGCAGGACGGTGTGACCAGGAGGCACTCTGGGGCCAGTGGTTCTGCCAGCTACTCAGCTGGCACGTCTTCTTTGAAGGGTCACACCATCACAGTTGATGCACTCAGAGAAGCTATCTCTGTCTTTAGGGCCCCTTCTCTTTGTCATCCATTCTGATGTACAGACTCAGAAACCATTGAGTTAAGGCTTCTTTCAGGAATCCACACCACGACATCCATTAAGAGATGGTCCCCAGACCCCCTTGAACTTTGGAGGTTGGACTAGAGTCTAAATCTTCACCAGCCCCATGACACCATGTATTATGCTCCAGAAGCTGGGTAGTGTAACTATCTTCAGGATGCCTCCCATCTAGTTGGGGAAGGAAGTGTTATATGAAAGCAATTATAGTATGTCTTGGACTTCCCTGTAGCTCAAACAGTAAAGAATCTGCCGGCAATGCAGGAGACCCAGGTTCTATCCCTGGGTCGGAAAAATCCTCTGGAGAAGCAATCCACTCCAGTACTCTTGCCTGGAGAATCACATGGACAGAGAAACCTAGTGGGCTACAGTTCGTGGGGTCACAAAGATTTGGACACAACTGAGCAACTAACACTTCACTTCATAGTATGTCTTAGTGTACTAGATATATACTAGATGGGCCAGGCACAAGGAAGCCTGAGATGGAGCACCCAGATCAATCTTAAGGAGTTGGTGAAGTCTTCATCCTCAGTTCAGAGATGTTTGTCGTGGGTGCTAGGTTGGAATGAAATTTATTCCCAGAAATCTTGTGGGACCTTATTATGTACTAGTCTCTCCCTCTCTCTCAAAGTCACTCAGTCATGTCTGACTCTTTGCAACCCCATGGATTATAGCCTGCCAAGCTCCTCTGTCCATGGAGTTTCCTGGCAAGAATACTGGAGTAGGTAGCCATTCCCTTCTCCAGGGAATCTTCCTGACACGGGAATCAAAGCCAGGTCTCCCGCATTGCAGACAGATTCTTTACCCTCCGAGCTACGAGGGACGCCCATGTGCTAGTCTATCAGCCCCTAAAAGATCTAATCTAGTTCAAATTTCCCTAAATTCTTAGCATTAAGAAATATTACCCAGACTAAAAAAGTTTCATCCCTACTGTCCTATATCAATGCATTAAAAAGCCAATCATGAAGAAGGTAAAGAATGCAATGTTACCACTCAAAGTACTCAAAGAAAAACACAGACTACCACTCACTAGTTCTCTCCCTAGAAAAGGAAAAGCAGGGTGCTTAAGAACAGTAAAATTGCTATCAACAGAGACAAAAATGAGAGAACATAGGCCAAGATCTGCTGATGACAGATTTTTGCCTCTTAAATGAGTGAGTAGAGTTTGCTCCAGTTCGGTTGGAGTGTTTCTTTTTTATGACTCTCCACGTGAAGACATCTGATTTTTCACTTGAGCAACCAGATGGTAGCTGTTACATTTTGCTTGTATTGGACGTGCATATGCATGCTTCGGAGAAGGTGATGGCACCCCACTCCAGTACTCTTGCCTGGAAAATCCCATGGATGGAGGAGCCTTGTAAGCTGCAGTCCATGGGGTCACAAAGAGTCGGACACGACTGAACGACTTCACTTTCATTTTTCACTTTCATGCATTGGAGAAGGAAATGGCAACCCACCCCAGTGTTCTTGCCTGGAGAATCCCAGGGACAGGGGAGCCTGGTGGGCTGCCCTCTGTGGGGTCGCACAGAGTTGGACACGACTGAAGCAACTTAGCAGCAGCAGCAGCATTCGTGCTTAGTCTCTCAGTCATGTCCGACTCTGCAACCCCATGGACTGTATCAGGCTTCTCTGTCCATGGGATTTCCCAGGCAAGAATACTGGAGTGGGGTGCCATTTCCTCCTTCAGGGGATCTTCCTGACCCAGGGATCAAACCTGTGGTTCCTGCACTGGCAGACAGATTCTTTACCACTGTGCCACCTCGGAAGCTCAGTTGCATTGGACAGTGCTTCATAAATCTGGTGGTGTGTTATAATCACTGGGGAAGTTTGTTAGAAGTTTGGATTCCTGGGATCTACCCTGAAAGGTTCTTATTCTTTAAAAGATCACAGTGGAAGCTAAGACACTGTATTTTTGGTAAGTTCCCCCAGGTAATACTCTTAGTGTCAGACTGTGGACCAGTGTTTGGGAATCACTAATATTGGTACACAGAAGAACTAGTTGAGGATTCAGGTGAGATTGAGAACATGGTGAGCTCAGTATGGGACATACCATGAGACATCCTTGTGAAGATATTTTGTGGATAGTTGATTATAGTGGTCTGGAGCCCAGGGGAGGTGGTGGGGAGAGATTTGGAGGACATTAGCCATTGGGTGTTAATGGGAGTGGGTCAGATTGCCCAGGTGTTATATATAAATAAAATCAGAGGCCGGGGACCTGGCCCTGAAGTCTATGTTTCTAAGTCAATTTGGTCATCGACAGCTCTTAGAGTCTGTTTGATAGGTTGTGGTTGCCAGTAAAGTTCATTCTATAAATTAAATTTCAAATCATGTTATACCACACTGACATTTTTTAATTAAACATTAATTAACAAAAATGTTTAAAATAGTTCATGAAATCTTATGTAGACTTGAGAATGTTCCGTTGATCTGACCTTTTACATGCCTTGACCACTACTCCAAGTGAAAGGTTCATTCAAGGCAAATGCCTAGAAATCTAGGAGCAGAGATTTCGTCCTTTATACTTGGCATTGAGAAACCAGAATTCTCCAGAGTTCAGAGATGAATAGAAGACCACTTAGAAAGGGTAAAATCCTTTCTTTTACCCTCTTCATGTAAAGGTAGGAAAAGGCTCTAAAATATATTTAATCACCAACTAGTGTTGAATACCTTTAATTTCACAATCTAGATAGAACCCCTTTCAGATATTCAAAATGCTAGTTACCAGTCTACCATGTTTACCAGTTAAAGCCCATGTCTGTAATTCAGTATGCTAATTTGCAAAGCCTCAGATGTTAATAGAGATGTGAATAATAGAAGTGCTCATTATAGCTGCCTCTGGAGTATGGCTTTCCTGATTAGGATACCAGCTGACCACCTGGACTATGTGTACTTTATTGGAATGCTTGAAGCAGTTGGGTTGCAACTTAAGGAGCTCCCACAATATGTGTGGAAACTGAAATCATCATAATAAGGGATAGATAAAAAAAGCAAGAGTAAGAAGATAGGGCATGGGAGCCAGGTCACGAGAACAGAATCTTTTAAGGATTGAAAAGTGGTTAAGCTTCTGGTGCTACTGAGAGGTCAAGAAATAAAGTGACTATAATGAATCCATAGCTCTGACCATGAGGGAGCCCTTGTGATCTTGATAAGGATGGTTTCATGAAACAGTGACCATGGAAGAGTCACTGTGGTGGGTGGAGGGAGTGGATTCAGAAGGTAGGCACCTTTTTTAAGAGGTAAAGAAGAAAGAAAGACATGGAACAGAAACCAGACAAGTTGGAAAAAAAAAAAATTTTGTCATCATGATTTTCATTTGCTTATTTTAAGATGGAGGATGGTGCACATAATTAAATGTGGGAAGCAGCCAGTAGAGAAAGGTTGAAAAGCCAGAAGAAAAGGGAAACCAACCTTCCCAGGCCCAGAGGAGATCAGATGGCGGTGATAATTACAACCAAGAGGAAGATACCACTTCCATTATGATAGAAGGGAAAGAAGTAATTGTGAGTGGGGGATACAGTAAAGTTAGACTTGTGTTGAAATGGGGTTTTGATATAGGCCAGTGTTTTGTCCATAAAAAAACACTACTCAGACTTTCAACTTGGTTTGAACAATTAGTATTCAATTTATTAAGGTTATAGAATCAAAATGTCAATTCTCCATAGTATTCATCTCACAAATCTTACTCTATTTAGAAGTCTAGCATAATTGAACACTCATGTTCAAGGGGCTTTTGACTAATGCTTGGTCCTTTATGCCAACTTAAACATGGTCAAATATTTTTTATCTACATCTATAAATTTAATATACTCTATCTACTTTTTAAGTACCTCATTTACCTACTTAAACAAGATCTTGCTGAGTACTTAAGAATTGTTGTAAATCTTAAATTTATAGAGTGGACTGAATGACCCCTTAGGTTCCATCAGTTCAGTTCAGTCACTCAGTCGTGTCCAACTCTTTGCAGCCTCATGGACTGCAGCACGCCAGGCTTTCCTGTCCATCACCAACTCCTAGAGCTTAACACAAACTCATGTCCATCGAGTCAGTGATACCATCCAACCATCTCTACATCTGTCGTCCCCTTCTCCTCCTGCCTTCAATCTTTCCCAGCATCAGGGTCTTTTCCAATGAGTCAGTTCTTCGCATCAGGTGGCCAAAATATTGGAGTTTCAGCTTCAACATCAGTCCTTCTAGTGAATATTCAGGACTGATTTCTTTTAGGATGGACTGGTTGGATCTCGTTGCAGTCCAAGGGACTCTCAAAAGTCTTCTCGAACACCACAGTTCAAAAGCATCAATTCTTTGGCTCTCAGCTTTCTTTATGATCCAACTCTCACGTCCATACAGGACTACTGGAAAAACCATAGCTTTGACTAGACAAACCTTTGTTGGCAAATTAATGTCTCTGCTTTTTAATATGCTGTCTAGGTTGGTCATAGTTTTTCTTCCAAAGAGCAAGCATCTTTTAATTTCATGGCTTGCAATCACCATCTGCAGTGATTTTGGAGCCCCAAAAAATAAAGCCTATCACTGTTTCCATTATTTCCCCATCTATTTCCCATGAAGTGATGGGACCGCATGCTATGATCTTAGTTTTCTGAATGCTGAGTTTTAAGACAACTTTTTCACTCTCCTCTTTCACTTTGATTAAGAGGCTCTTTAGTTCTTCTTCACTTTCTGCCGTAAGGGTGGTGTCATCTGCATATCTGAGGTTATTGATATTTCTCCTGGCAATCTTGTGTTTCATCCAGCCCCACACTTCTCATAATGTACTCTGCATATAAGTTAAATAAGCAGGGTGTCAATTGCAGCCTTGACATACTCCTTTTCTGGTTTGGAACCAGTCTGTTGTTCCATGTCCAATTTTAACTGTTGCTTCTTGACCTGCATATAGATTTTTCAGGAGGCAAGTAAGGTGGTCTGGTATTCCCATCTCTTTAAGAATTTTCCACAGTTTGTTGTGATCCACACAGGCAAAGGCTTTGGCATAGTCAATAAAGCAGAAGTAGATGTTTTTCTGGAACTCTCTTGCTTTTTCGATGATCAGCAGATGTTGGCAATTTGATCTCTGGTTCCTCTGCCTTTTCTAAAACCAGCTTGAACATCTGGAAGTTCACAGTTCACATACTGTTGAAACCTGGCTTGGAGAATTTTGAGCATTACTTCGCTAGCATGTGAGATGAGTGTAGTTGTGCAGTAGTTTGAACATTCTTTGGCATTGACTTTCTTTGGGATTGGAATACAAACTGACCTTTTCCAGTCCTGTGACCACTGCCGAGTTTTCCAAATTTGCTGGCATATTGAGTGCAGCACTTTCACAGCATCACCGTTTAGGATTTGAAATAGCTCAACTGGAATTCTATCACCTCCACTAGCTTTGTTCATAGTGATGCTTCCTAAGGCCCACTTGACTTCAAACATTATGCATAAATTTAGGTACATTTCAACTTAAAAATCAGAAGTCTGATAATTCAATTATTCATTTTTAATTGATTTTCAAAACATTGTCACTCTAATCATTCAAATTCCTTTAAGCATCAGTAGTACAAAAAAGAAGAAATATGCACAAAATGATTAATTGTATGACTTTCATGCTTTAAAACCTTTCGATACTTAATTTGAAATCTCCCTGGAGTTGAATGATGCATACTAACCAAGAAAGAAAATTCCTTGGGAACAACTGAGGCCATTTTTTAGCAAATATTTTAACAGAGGTGCTGGCATCTGAGCAATTTACATCCTCCCAAATGTCACACTGAGCCCCTCCTTAGAACAGCTGTGTCATGAGTTACAAAACTTAAAGAGGGTTTGGTCTCACAACTTCTTCTGTCCATATCCCAAGACCAAAGCTATATACATAGTCTCTAAATCTTAATCTAGTAAAGGAAATAGGACTATCAGGTTGGTCTTTATCTTTTAAAAGAGGTACATATATTTTCTATCTTAAGTGCTGAAAACCTTTGAATTTAATGGAATTCTAAGATGTATACATATTTTTCTACTTGATAACTTAAAAATAAATAAATGAATTTTCTATTTAACGATAAAGACCTTTAAATGGAATACCCGATATCTAAATGTCTTTTCTATTTAAAGAACTTGGAACTTGGTAGAATCTTGCACTCTTTCATCTTCTTAGGTGCACACAACACTTATAGATGTATCAGTGATCTCCAGTTGAGTTTTGGAGATCCCTCCTGATCAAGCCAAGTCTGATTTGCTGTTACAATATGACTCTTATTCTTCTGAGAGTTTAGGGGGAGGGGGCAGGAAGTTGACAGAGTTCTTATCAGATGGCTTCTATTTTCTCTATGGATTAGGATATAAAGTCGTCTGTTAAAGGAGGTGGGAGTTACATGGGTGAGGATGAGGAGAAAACTTTAAATTTTTCATATATGAAAATGGGATACCTGAGTAGATCCATGCTGCCTACTTTATAGTCTCATAAGCATGTGACATTAAAGCCACTTAAAGTGGAGACAGTACTCCACTGGATATATTTACAATCCATGTCAAACAGTTTATATGGCTTTTATGTTAAATGTACACATTTTGTTATTTGAGTATTTGCCATTCTTTGTAGCTGATCAAGAAGTCACAGCTCAATGTCAAAGAAGCTTTATTAATAAAGCAATTGAAGTAGTCACTTATACTGCAAAAAGTTCTAGACTCATTTAACATTTATTTCCATTTGCTAGTCAATTACCAGCTGTCAGAACATATTAAGTATTGTAAATTTGAGTCAGAAGCTGTCACCCCTAAGTGTATTAACTTTCCCTAATCACATAGGTAGTGATTTATCCCATGAAAGAATTATATTAATCACCAACTTACATCTGTCTTCATCATGGTATAAAATTGCCACTGGCTTCATTGCTCAAGTGAAGTAAATCAATGTAGACTCCAAAAATGAAAGCAGACTGTCATGAATCTTGAGTATTTCCATTCACGTTAACAAGCTTCTCATTGTTTCCAAACAGAAAAAAAAATGTCAGCCAACTTTCATAGCTTTTTGCTTCTTAGTGTTAAAACTGTAGTTAATTATTATTAACAGTTAACATTTCTAGAGTATTTATTATGTGTTAGCACTATGCTCACAGCTTTATGTGAATTATTTTTATTTTCACAATAAACCTATGAGGTTATTGGTTCTTATACTCATGGCTGCATTTTGTAATGTCGATGATGACTTTAAAAGACTTGAGTAATTTACTCGTCCAAAATGGTAGAGCCTAGAGTCAAACCCAAGCAATTTAATTGCATAATGTTTACACTTAACCAGTAGTCTACACTGATGGATGGTGTTTGATATTAATTAAGTGAATCAGTTAGGAATAGCATTTGGGATCGAATCTGCATTGCAGGCAGATTCTTTACCATCTGAGCCATCAGGAAAGCTCAACTAAAATTTAACATATAATGGCTTACAAAATAGTGATTTTTTTTTAAATTTCTCATTTAACAGAATGGCGATAAGCAATAACTCATTTGTTTAGTAGCCCACCAGGGCCAGAACTAGTGTGATTCCCTGGCCTGTCCCTTAAGGCAGCAAAAATGGCTGCTTCAGTTTTGAGCACTGGGTTAAAAGGAGAGGGGAGAGTTGCCACCAGCTGTAACTGTATAATTTATCATGACAGTGAACCCTTTCTCATTTATATCTCATTGGTCAAAGCTGTTTCACATGGCTGCTCTTATCTGAAAGGGTGGAAGACTGCGGGGGGAAAGTAGTTGGGGAGGATGATGGACCAGCCTTGGGTCAAAAGTTGTAGAATCTACAAACTCTGTAGGAATTTTTCACTTCCTCCTTAACTTCTTCCTTTCTTTTCTTGGAATGAAATCTCTGTAATTCTCTACCACCTAATGTATTTTTGCCTCATTTTGTAAAATGTATTCCTGGATATTAAGGGAGAGGGGTGATTCTTTTTTTTTTTTTGAGTCAGGATGCATTGGTCACAAGTTACAGAAACTATTACACACCTGAGAAAATCGATGAATTTCAGTCATTTATTCAACAGCTAAATTTAGCTGTTGAATAAATAAATAAGCACTCATTTACACCATGACCTCTTCTATGCTCTGTGGATATATCAGTGAACAAAAATATTGAGAGAAAGAGAGAAACACTGTGCTGGAATCACATAGAACCCAAAGGTAGGAAAGCCACAGAGCTTTGAAGACAGACAGGAACCAGGGGTTGAGAAACTACCTGGAATCCAGACAGCTTCCCTGAGCTTATCTCCTTCATTCTGCTCACTCTGCTTTCTCTTAATTCTTGGTCTGCATGGTGGATCTTCTATTCAAGCTGAACAAGAATCTGTGTCCCAATCCAAATATGTAGGAAAAAGAATTTGAATCAACTGTGCCCACCGACAGTGAGAGATACAGTTCCAGGGGTCATTGTGAGTGGGGTGGACACCTTGTAAGTTGTCTCCCTCAAAAGGCTTCCTGTTGCTGCTCCACATCTTCAAGTTTACTGATGCTTTTGTAGACAGCTTGCTTGCTACCATCCATGCCAAAGCTCCTCCTACCACCCTAAAGATTTGAAAGTTAACTCTATCTACCTTGAAGAGCACATTTTTTTCTAGTTCTGGGGAAAAAATTGCATGAGTCAAGGTTGTTTTGGAGTTTTTCAAGTCACTCTGTGCCCAAAGGTATTAAATCTTCCCCTCCCCTCCACAGCCCTGTCACTGTCTTCCAGATAATGGGAGATTTGGGTCTTGGTTGACATCAAATTCCCTTCTCACTTTAAGCCCTCAGATGCCAACACCACTACACATAAGTTTGATTCCAAAGTACACATTGCAGCGTGGATTGGTTTATTTTTTTATGGTCCTTATAAACTATAATCCAGTGAGATATGGCTGTTGGTGATTTGTTTAACCTTCTCTGTGTTTCAAACGAATGGATATTTTCCCATCCAGGGATAAACGAATTGCTGACCTTGTGGCTAATCTGGTTTTTTACAGGCTGTGGATTCCTCTCCACGTGGAGGGGGATGGGCAGGCTGGGGCTCCTGGGGCAAATCTCTGCTCTCGTCAGCATCTGCCACAGTGGGTAAGCATTATACATTGCGTTTGAATGGATAAAGTTCAGGGGCCAAATAGGATATGACGTTTTGATCATATCATGTACTGATAGAGTTTAACATTACCTCATGAGATATTTGGGATTCCCAGGTGGTGCAGTGATAAAGAATCCGCCTGCCAATTCAGGACACACAGGAGACGTGGGTTCAATCCCTGGGTTGGGAAGATGCCCTGGAGGAGGAAATGGCAACCCACTCCTGTATTCTTGCCTGGAAAATTCTATGGACAGAAGAGCCTGGCAGGCTGCAGAGAGATGGACATAACTGAGGGACTAAGCACACACACACACACACACACATGAGATAATAAGAGAAAATTGTTTTTAGTGTTTACCAAGTGCTTCCTGTATATTGATACATTTATTCTTCAAAATAACCCTATTAGGAGGTACTCTTATTTCCTCCATTTTAGAGATAAGGAAGCTGAATCACAAAGAGGTTAAACTTTATCCAAAATCAAGAGTAGCTGAATTGGGCTTTGAACCGCACAGTATGGCTTTTAACTATTTTATTATATTGCATCTTAGAATATAAGATTTGGGCTTTTATAATATGTTCTTAAAGCTTTGTTTATCATCCATTTGAACGTTTTAAAATATACAAATAGGCTACTCTCTAAAAAGGCATTCATCACAGCATATTGAAACACAAATAGAAAAGATGCAGGTAGGAAGAAGATACTTATCAAGGCTAATAGAGTTACTATAATTGAACATTGACCTTAACTCTGAGATTCTTGCCTGCCAGTAGATTATCTTTCTCACTGAATGATAAAACAAGACTTACGTTATTTAGGGGCTTCCCGGGTAACACAGCTGGTAAAGAATCTGCTGCAATGAGGGAGACCCCAGTTCAACTCCTGGGTCAGGGAATTCCCTCGGTAGAAGAGACAGGCTACCCACTCCAGTATTCTTGTGCTTCCCTGGTGGCTCAGATGGTAACGAGTCCACCTGCAATGCAGGAGACCTGGGTTCAAACCCTGTGTTGGGAAGATTCCCCTGGAGGAGGGCATGGCAACACACTCTAGTATTCTTGCCTGGAGAATCCCCATGGACAGAGGAGCCTCGCGGGCTACAGTCCATGGGGTTGCAAAGAGTTGGATATGATGAGCGACTCAGCACAGCACAGCACAGCTTATTTAGATAACTTTATTTTGGCTGCCAGTAGAGTGTCTTTCTCATTGAATGATAAAACAAGACAGCATATTTACATAACTTTATTTTCTTTGTATGAAATTTTTGAAGAAATGTCCTGCATTGGCTCTTATACTAAGAGAAAACATAATGACTGTGTCCTCATGAGTGAAGATTTGTCACAGTTATTCTTCATGTGACCATTTCTCGTGTATACTCTTCATGAACACTGAAGACATAGCATAAACATGTCTAAGATGACCTAGCCTCGACATTTCATCTTGAGGGTGGAGACTGACAGGCAGAACATAGGAAGCCACAGGTAACACCGCTTGCAGATCATCTAACTCAGGTGTTCTCATATAGTCTGTGGCATGAGGCTCTTGTGATGGGCCATGAATTGGTCCAATTCACTGTTACTCCTAAGTCAGTAGTCTCTGGCCCTACTCCAATGAACCGTGGTCACAGACAGCTGAAGGGGCAGGTATCTAATTTGATAGAATTTAGATGCCTGGAAGAATGGATTCATTGCATTCTCCTAATTCCATGCCTGTCAAGTATCAGGAGAGCTGTGGCAAGGAGTAGATGGTGATCAAATAAACATTGCTCTCTGCTGAGAGCCTGAAAAGCAGATTTTTTTTTTTTTCTTTTGCTAATTGAAGGGCCAGGTATACTGTGGATACTTTGGGTTGGCCAAAGACACAAACGAACTTTTTGGCCAACCCAATACATATGCAGATGGAAAAAATGAGTCAGATTAAAGTCGAGGAGCCTGTTTTGTTTTCTGAACAGGGCAGAGTCTCTTATTAGAGTGAGGACAGGCACTGCAAGCATCTTGCTTTCTAGCGAAAATGTTTGAGCTTTCAGTGACTCCCAAATGGATCTTGCCACTGACAGTACTCAGGACTGGCATGCTTTCTGAACCAAAACTAAAAATTTGGAGTCTAAAAGTTTCTGAAATTGTGATGTCATGGAACAGTGTATTACTTGATCACCAAGTTATACCACTCTCTTCATGCTTTATGTCATAAAACAGTATAATGTTTTGGGTGCTTCCAGTTACAATGGTGTCCAGAACTTCCTGACCCAGGGATTGAACTGACAACTCCTGCAGCTACTGCGCTGGCAGTCCATGGGGGTCACAAAGAGTCGCACCCGACTGAGCGACTGAATTGAACTGAATTATGGGAGTGAATCCCATCATATTCACAATCCTGTTCACTCTCAAAGACTCTTGTTCTCTAGAAGGAAAACTATGACAAACCTAGACAGCATATTAAAAAGTAGAGATATCGCTTTGCCAATGAAGGTCAGTATACTCAAAGCTATGGTTTTTCCAGTGCTGATGCTGAGTTGCTTCAGTTGTGTCCAATTCTTTGCAACCGTATGGACTGTAGCCCACCAGTCCTCTGTCCATGGGATTCTCCAGGCAAGAATACTGGAATGGGTTGCAATTTCTTTTTCGAATGGGAGAGTTGGATCATAAAGAAGACTGGGCGCTGAAGAACTAATGCTTTCAAATTGTGCTGGAGAAGACTCTTGAGAGTCCCTTGGACAGCAAGATCAAACCAGTCAATCATAAAGGAAATCAACCCTGAATATTAATTTAAAGGACCAGTGCTGAAGCTGAAGCTGTAATATTTTGGCTTCCTGATACAAAGAGCCGATTCATTGGAAAAGACCCTGATGCTGGGAGAGATTGAAGGCAAAAGGAGAAGAGGGTGGCAGAGGATGAGATGGTTGGATGGTATCACTGACTCAGTGGACATGAATTTGAGAAAACTCTGGGAGATAGTGGAGGACAGAGGAGCCTAGAGTTCATGGGGTTGCAAAGAATCAGATATGACTCAGTGACTGAACGACAACCACCACCCTCAAATTGGTGGTCGTGGGGAGACATGGGTGTATATGCCAGGGGTGAGAATCTTGGAAGTGATCTCTCAGTTCTACCTACCACACCTCCCTTTTCTGGTTGAAATTCTTAACAGTTACACCACCAATTCCAGAATCTTAATATTTTTTTAATGGCTCTAGCTACATGCTAGAATTTTGAAAAGCATTTTAATCTTGGCGTTTTCCTCTTGTTTATACCCACAACAACCAAAGGGCATATGAGGGAGAGCAAATAAATTTTGAAATATCGATACTCTAAAGGTCCCATTGGACAAACTGGAGCCATCTTTAGAGAAGTAGAGACTGTGTTCATCATCACTGGTCATCACAACCCGAATGAATGCAGTAGCAAGATAGTTGAATACCATCCCTAACTCATTCACAAGGTGTATTTTGGGGATTTCTGATTAAGATGGACTGTAACTTTACAAAGGAATAGTGGCTAAAATGATAGCAATGCATACTTTAAGATAAATATTTTTGTGGACCTGGTGGAGAACTAAAACTTGTAGCATGAGGGAAGGCTGAAGTCATAGGTTCCCAAGGCTGGAAACAAGCAGTGGAGGTGATTGGTGATTTGATTCCCCAAAGGTAACAGGGATCATGTGTCCCACAAGTGGAGAAGTGTAAGTTTATTATCACAGGGCAAAGAAACTTACTGGAAAACAGAGCACTCGCAACAGCCGACAAGCTCTTGAAGGTTTATAAATTGCCTGTGGAAAATAAAGGAAGAAAATAACCACACCTTCTATTGCAATTGATTGCTACTCAGAAACCTCATGTTACCCTCAGGGTAATTCCAGTAGCAGCTAAAACTGTACAAGACACAAAGTCCCTAATGAAATTCAGAGCTGTCGATTGAGCATTACAAATAGAAACCAGTACTGTTACAGTTGTTGAAAAACTGCAGGCACAATTGTTAGAGCTGTTTAAGAGTCGGCAAGAGAGTAATTAAAGAATGGAAAGATTTAGAGGTGGTTCTTTCTTGGAAAATTCATTGTATCAAGACTCATAAAACCTGAGAGCCCTGATCCCGACTGCCACTAACTTGTGATCACAAATAAGTGTCACTAACTAGCTTCACTATGCACTGAGCCTCTATAGGCTCAGCTTCCTTACTTGGAAAAGTATGTGTGGAACGACTTGAGAAATTCTAAGATTCCCTCCAACTTGTGAAATATAATGATTCCATAGACTGGTTCCATGTAGCAAGAGAAAGATATTTGTAACCACTGTGCTGAGTAGAAAAATATAGAAAATTGACTTTTTCTACACTGTATTTTTATACTTTATCTTTTGACTCAGTACTTTGACCCCCAAGATTACGAGGAAATGAAAAAGCAACCTTCCCAATGCTTATATAAAATCAGACATCTCTCAGCCAACAATTGTTTTTGGAGAGGCCATAACTCCTGTGTTGGTTTCATTTACAGCCACACTATTAATCACATTCTAAGAAGACTTGATCAGCTGCCACCCATGCCTTTGGATGAATTCATAAAATGCAATGAAAATGGTTATTATTTAAGATCCAGGCAGAAAACAGAGGCAGAAGGAAAATGTAAGGAAAAAAAAAAGAAGAAAAAGATTTTATGATAATTTCAAAGTACTATTGTGAGAAATAGATATGATTTTCCACAAGCACCATAGAGACTTGATTTATGTGTAGAATATATTGCTAAGTGATAGACTAGTAACCAAAATGAAAGTCGACAATGCTGAGACATATACAAATATGCCAAGGTAAAAATTCTGTAGTAGAATAGAGCAACTTATTTCCAGATACTACAAAAGGCCGACCTGTTTATTTAAAATTGTAGTTTTGACAGTTTTATGAGTCTCAACACCTTTATGCTAGGGTACCTGAGAAGGGCAAGGGAGAGCTGATCTGTATGTTTACCTTTTCAAAGTTATCATTGTTCTCCTTCCCTATCCACTCGTGAGGTACGTGGCGTTTTCCTTCTGCACGTTTTAATGAACACCTTCTACCAGCACTGTCAGAAGTAATGACAGTGTTTATCACAGAGAACGGCAAACTTGTCAGAATGACGCTACAGTAAGAACCCTTTGCCAGGTATTTCACTCTCCGTATCACATGGATTTGTTTTAAAGGTGATATTGCTGATGATGTGACAGTTCTCAAATATCAATACAAAAGATCATAGGATTAATGCTTGGAGTTTGTTCACAATCCTTTCAAACTATGAATAGGGCCCAGGGATTAATGAATTCCTGTGTGGTGGCAAAGCAAACACTGTGAGTTCAGAAACTCTTTTTGTAGATTTTGATCCCAAAGAGAAGTGAATACGTGATTACAGACTGGACATCAACCAGCATAATGGAGAGAGAAGACTTTCCCGAAAGGAAGGTTGACAGGCTCCACTTTTTCTGCCATGAAGTTTACTGCCATGAAGTTTGCTTCATGTTGAGTGCAGCAACACCATCTGTGTGTTTTTCTAAACAGCTACTTCTCACAACTGTTTATAATATCTTGAATTCATTGATAGTAGAGTCTGAAAGGCAGTTAATACTTTTAAATTGTTCTATTTCCAAAATTCACCTGAAGAAGAGTAGAAATTGGTGTAACCCTCAGAAGAGCAATTAGCACTACAGATGAAATCCTAAATTCATGAGCCTTCTATCCAGCAGCCCCGGTGTTGACTCTTTACAAACGTTTATTAAGATAAATGTGTAAAGATGTTCAATATGGAATATACTCATCAAATAGTTACCATGCCAGGCACTATTCTAGACACTTGAGATAAAGTAGTGAGCAAGTAAGAGAAGACCCTGTAGTAGAGCTTACAGACTAGTGGAAGGATGTGGACAATAAGCAATGCACATGCTGAGTAGGAAAATTATACAGAGGGTTATAGAGTGGGAAGTCTTTGAAAAATATAAAGTCAGGAGTACAGGTTAAAGAGTGGTGAGGGGTAGATCTTAATGAGGTGATATTTGAGCGAAGACCTGAAAAAATAAGGGATTCCATCAAGAATATAAGAAAAACCAGAAACTACTCGTGTATCCATCCGTACAGAATGTGAAACATGACAGAGTCATTCTGTGAAATGTTCTACATAACCATTAAAGAGAATGAGATAGGTCAGTGTCCCCAGTTGGATGCTCAGGGGAGAGACTGAGGCAAGAATGAGTGTACTGGAGTTTTACTGGGAAGGGCTCTCAGGAGCAAGCCTTGCAAAGACAGTGAAGGACTGGGAAAGCAGAACTGGGCTTTGGGGGCTTCCCTGGTGGCTCCTGCCAATGCAGGAGACAAGAGTTCGATCCCTGATCTGGGAAGATCCTACATACCATGGAGCAACTAAACCTGTGCGCCACAACCGTTGAGCTTGTGCCCCAGAGCCCGCAAGCCACAGCTACTGAGCCTGTGTGCCTCAGAGCCCATGCTCTGCCACGAGAGAAGCCACCACAATGAGAAGCCTGAGCACTGCAACTAGAGAGCAGGTCCCACTTGCCACAACTAGAGAAAAGCCCTTGCAGCAACAAAGACCCAGCACAACCAAAAATAATAAATAAATAAAAAGAAAAGTTTCTTTTTTAAAAAAAATGAAAAAGAACAGGGCTTCGGGAGAAGATGAACAATGATGCAGTTGCAGCCCATCCCATAGGAAGCTTGAGGGTTGGGGTGACTCTTCAGAGATGTCCTCTATTAATGCACAGGGCCAGGATTTTATATCACCAGCTCCCTCACTGACTAGTCCCTATAGTATAGTCTTGAGGGAGCCAGTGCCCTCTGGCAAAGGGCATTGCAAAGCAAGGTGTTGAGCCAAGGACCATCAGCAGGAGAGAACAAACACCAGAATCCCAGCAGCACACACAGCCTCCACCACCATCTGCTGAGCTGAGACCCCAGTGTCTATGGTGAAGCCAGGTCTGGGACACTTATATATAAGAATGTGCCTTTAAAAACTTGTTGCTGAAAGGAATCAGCAAAAAACAAATTGGACTTGTTATCTTTAAAAGGGAACAGGGTCTGGGGGTAAGGTTAAGGAAGACAGGGCCACTTACTTTAAGTTTTTAAGAGCCCCTGGCACTCCTCCTTGGAAGTCCCTCTCATATCACAATAATAAAACACATCCACACCCTTCATTAAATATATAATGTATATATAACTACAGAAGAGTTAAATTTACTTGAACTGTAGTTGACCAGTTGACTAATATTCCATTTTTTAATACATGTAAGTAAACATTATTTAATTTTTAATTTATAAATTTTCTTCATTGTCTTTTAGGACCAATACTTTTTCAGGTCTTAAATTCTTTCACATGTACTAAGTTGCTTCAGTCGCATCCAACTCTTTGCAACGCTATGGTCTACAGCCCACCAGGCTCCTCTGTCTGTGGGATTCTCTGGGCAAGAATACTGGAGTGGGTTGCCATGCCCTCCTCCAAAATCATTTCATAGGCATTTGTAAGTTCATAGACTCTATTACCTGTTAGGTCAATGGATGTTGTCTAGGGAAAAAGAGGCTAGCCCACCTTCTATTGTCTGTGTTTTTATAATCTGATTTTGCTAACATTATAAGTATCTATTTTTTAAAAAATCAACCAGAAATCTTAAAGGAATGAGATTATGGCATTTTTTATAGATTTTTTTTTTTTTACACATTCACCTTTTAAAAGAAAAAGAAAAAAATAAAATGAAAAAGAAGGAAATGTTATGTTAGAATTATAGCAATCTAAAAGGCGAGAGCCTTCTGAACAAGTTAGCTGCTGCCCTCGCTGGGGACCCTTTATCATGTGGGACCAGTGGAAGTACTCTCAGGGCCACCCAGTTATCCAGGGTGCTGGCATGAAACTGCTGTTGCTCCCCTAACTTACCACTTGGTCAGAGAGACCCTCCCACCAACAACAAATTATTTTCATCTTTCAGAAAGAGGGGAGACTTCCCTTCAAAGGGGTTTGATCTTGGTGGAAATCATAAGAAGTGAGACTGGCAAAAATTTTTGAGAAAAAAATTAAACTGAAGGTGGAAGACAGCACCATACAGTGTCTTGGGATCCATGCCTGAACAGAAATGATCCTAAGAGCATCAGGCTGTATCACCCCAAGGCATGGCTGGACAGGGCAGGGTTAGAGGAAGGTGTCACTGCAGGGTGACCTTCACCTTGCTCTTTGGTCAAAGTAAAATAACTCAAGCTAATTTTAGTGTAAACCAATGTTCTAATGGGCTTCCCTGGTGGCTCAGATGGTAAAGAATCTGCCCACAATGCAGGAGACCTGGGTTTGATCCCTGGGTTAGGAAGACCCCCTGGAGAAGGGAATGGCCTTTCACTCCAGTATTCTTGCCTGGAAAATCCCATGGACAGAGGAGCCTGGCAGGCTACAGTCCATAGGGTCACAAAGAGTTGGACACGACTGAGCGACTAACACGTGCAATGTTTTAAGAATGAGGATGCTCCTGATTAAGTGTCTGATTTGCAAGGAGTTATAGAAATAGGACTAAAATGACATTTAATCAGCTACAAATAGCATGTAAGACTTTATTAATATAACATTGTGATGGAGCATGTGAGAGTTAGAGTCAGAAAGATTGGTTTCAGATCCTGCCTCTGCCACTTCTTGGCTTTGGGATCTTAGGCAAGTGTTTTCACGTCACCAGGTATCAGTTTCCTCAATCATGAAACGAGTAGAATAATATTCCTTACTTTATCATGGAAAGATTATATGAGACAATTTACTATACTGAAAATAGGTTCCAGTGCCTGGGACATTGTGCTCAATAATGTGGACCCAGTACCAAGGGTTTCACATATTTCTCCTCAGTAACCTAACAAAACCCTGGGAGGTAGATGTTATCACCCTCCTTTCAGGAAAGATGCAGCAGCAGAGACTCAGCAAAGTCACCAAATCCACATGGCTAATAACTGATGGAACCAAAATTCCTCCACAAGACTCCTGACTCCTACGTTTAGGGCATTTTCCACTAGAGTATAGATGATAAGTTAAATACCAGACAATCATTTAGCATTTGTTTCTAATGATGCAGTATCACAGCATTATTATCTTACCTTTTTTGCTTTATGCACCTTCTTTTTACTGCAGTAAGTCAAAGGGTAGAGGATATTCATCTTTCGAATCATGGAATTTGGACGGGTTCACTTCTGGGGGGTTCATGATGTCATGTGAAGAATTCATGAGCTATACCCTAGACTATTACTCATGCTGGTTGTTTTTCTCTGTTATTGATAGACCCAAATCAGTATCTTTGAGAATAATTACTCTGTTAAAAGGCAACAATGACTCCATCTTATTCCTTGTTCTGGTCACTAGATGTCACACTAAGTAAAGTTTTAGAAGTTATTCTTCAAAGTAGGGTGTGGCATAGAGCCTAAACCTTAGCTATAAAAAACCATAGATTTATATTTCTAGTAGAATGTTGTAAAGACATACTTCACTAACAAAAGAATTCAGAAAAAAAGAATTGTTAGTTAGAAAATATAATTGGAGGAAATTTTAAGTATGTGCAAATCTATGTATCGATTACACCTAAATAGAGCTGTGTGTGTGTGTGTGTGTGCATGGTTGAAGTAGCAGCCTATTGTCATGTCCGTTCAACAAACACATTCTTATTATGCACATAGAATGGTATTTCCTTGCTGAAACAAAGAGGCAGGTGGTGTATATATATCCATGATTGTTTGTGTTCTGAGATGGTGAGAAGCAGTTCTTCCCCAGGCAAAGATTCAGACATGGTCCTAACCTGCAAGAGGTGGAGAAGGTGAAAGAGAAGGTAATCACAGTGAGGTTCGTAAACTGTGTATGATCTCGGGGAAGGATGTGAAGTCATCTCTCTTGAATGATTTCCACAAAGAAGATGTAGCAGTTGCCTCCTAGCCTTCTGAAATTTATTTATTCCTTGGTTTTAGCTCCCAGAAATCTAAATGAGAATCATGGATTGAGATTTGAATGTATGTTATTTCCTTTGGAATATATATGTGTTATATACATATATATATATATATATATATATATATATATATATATATGTTTTTAAAGGATGTCAAGGAATATGGTTTCAGTATATAAATGTTAGATAATTATATCCTGTGGGCTTTCCAAGTGGCTCAGTGGTTAAAAAATCCACCCACCAGTGCAGGAGATGTGGGTTTGATCCCTGGGTCGGGAATATCTCCTGGAGGAGGGCCTGGCAAATCACTCCAGTATTCTTGTCTGGAGAACCCCATGGACAGAGGAACCTAGCAGGCTACACTCCATAGGGTTCCAAAGAGTCAGACACGACTTAATGACTAAACAACAACAAAATTATATCCTGTAACTTAAATGTGTTACTGAAACTCCAATAAGTTTTCACTGAAATGCTTTAAACTAATTGAAATCAATTCAAGTCTTAGTTTTGGCAGTTATAGTGCATCTTTTTAAAAAGTAACAATAATGAATTCAAACTGTGTCTAATGATCTACACATGAGTATAGTTACATATTTCTGTATGTAATTAATGTTGTAAGCATTGTAAATAGTGTTTCCTAAGTTTCAGTGGTTTCTAGATAGTGTATAATACCAGGTGATTTCCACTGGATATAATTAATCCTATATCAGTTTGGTAAATTTCAGTGCTGTGATTAAGATTCCTCTATAAATAAGGTTAAAATTGATAAAATATGATTCTTTGGGTTTGAGGTTCATCCGTATCTTTCTCTCACTCAGGAGATGACAGTCGGTCATTTCAACAGTGTCCTCTATGACTAGACAGTTCTCTTTGGCTCTCAAATCATGTTGTGACTTGGGATTTCCCCGCCCCCCCCACCCCCCACCGCCCATGTATTATTATTGCTGCTGTCTTGGGTTTCAACAACCTGAGGTTGCCCAGGTCCCGAGTGACATTTTCCATTTTCTCCCCAGGCCCTGGGGGAGGTGAGTGCTGTGACGATGGCAGCCCAGGCTGCTTCTCCTTCAAGAGCTCAAAATAGCCACTTAAGACATCACTAGACGATCAGGGCTTTTTTTGTTTGTTTGGTTTGAGAATCATGGGATCCTCTAAAGAGAAAAAAATATTGTGCCAAAATAAAATGTAGATAAAACTATTTTTCTATCAAGCCAAGCAGTGTGTGTGTGTGTGTGTGTGTGTGTGTGTGTATTAGTGGGAGGGTAGATGGGAAGGTCAGCTCTGTATTCACTAAACTGTTATTGATTACCCACTGTGCTGAGCTCCAGGAAATACAGGCATTGTCCCCACAAAGATGGAGTAAGATCAGTGCCCCTCATCCTGACTATTCTTGTGTTTGGACTGTTACTGCTAAAGACAAATGTCAGGGCAACTGCAGTGTGCCCTTCCTGGTTTTCCCACCGGCCTGCCTTTGGATCTCGACATATCTCCAGACCGGGTTGTCACACACAGAGACTGTACTAAACAGATGACTAGAGCTTTGAAAGAGCTTGTTAAGGCGCAACTGATTTCAGTTCAACAGTAATTGAGCACCTACAATGGGATAGGCATGCAAAAAATCAAAACATAAATGATGCATACTCACCCTGAGAGACTTAGAAAAGAAGAAAGAGGGTAAGACAGGAATACCGTTCACAGATAATATCTTGGGCTGGGAACCCCAGGTTGCTCATTGGATAGTGTGAGAAATAAGAGGAAAAAATAAACGCTTTACATGTGTTTATCATATTTGCTCCTCACAACAGCGTAGTGGAGAAACTGAGTCACAGAGAGGTTGAGAACTTCTCAAAAGTCCCCCAGCTAGGCAGACATGAAGCTGAGCTCAGACTGGAGCCCATGCCCGAGGGCTCGCAAAGTCTATGCTGTTAACCACCACATTCTCCCACAACTGGGATATTCTCCTCCAGCTTACAGGAGCTCTGGGACATGAGTTATGGAACCTGCAGACCGTGGGCTTCTATTGTATCTATGAGTCGTATTTTCTTTCCTGACAGGTCATGGATTGACAGCAGTGAAGGAAAAGGCAGGAGCCACCCTCCGGATTCACAGTGTGAACTCTGGCTCTTCCGAAGGGGCCCAACCTCATGATGAAAATGAAGTCTCTCAAAGTGAGTGGTGCGTTTATTTGGGTGTTTCTTGGACTTGGGCTATATTATACCATGTGCGCAAATATAGATTTCCAAGTTCAGATCAGCAAAACAAACTCTAAAAGGGTGTTTTTCTCTTTAGTAGCCGATGCAGCCGCAGATCAGAGCCCCGCAGAAAGCCCACCCACTTCTCCTTCCTCGGGGTCTCGGGGCATGCTATCAGCCATTACCAATGCCGTTCAGAACACAGTGAGTCATTAGCTGCTTCCTCTGTTTTCCCTGAGGTCTGCCTGTGCCTTCTTTTGATATTTCTATTTACCAGTGACCTAGATACATCAGAGAAAAGATGGCCTTGCTCAAAACTTTTGATTATGGTTTTGTTATGCTTTCTCTGACAGAGTAGGCATAACCTTGGAACCAAGATGATAAGAACAAAAAGAAATATACTTTATGTTTAAAAGAAAAGAGCTGCTTAGAAAGAATATTTTTCAGTCTGATGTAACATTGCCCTTTCCAACAGCTGCAAGGACAGTCTCTGTTTACCAGGGAGGGAGGGCTCTTTCTTAGAGCTGGGACAGTTATTTTTCTGAAATGTTCTGTGTCTCTTAACCTTCAATCTGAAAAATTATGAAGTAATTCTAAGTATGTATATACACATACCAGTAAAGAATCAGGAGCATCCCCAAGATGTTTCTAATGTGTTTCCAGATAATAAGACCAACATTCTTCCTCCATCCCTACCTCCCAGTTCCCACTCCTCTCTTTCCTTGAATAGCAGGCTCCTTCCCTGGCCCCTTCCTCTTACAGAAGCTTAAAAAGCTTTTTACTGACAAGACACTGATGAATAATGAAAAAAAGAAGGACACACCCCAGCTGAAACGAAGCAGCTAACTAGTCTTCAGGATCAGAAGAAGAGATTTACTTTCTGCTTTGTAAAATCAAACAGCTAGTTTTTCATAAACTATGGCTCATTTCCAATTTATTCATTCATTCACTTTTTTAAAAAAGGTAGTTAGCTCTCATTATATACCAAGAGCTATGCTATATGCTGGGCATAAGCTGACAGACAGGAGGGCATAATAACATCCTGGAAGATGAAGGCAACTCAACAGTTATCAGATGCAAAGGCATATGAGATGAGGGGGCTATGGACACATATGGAGGCGTCTTACTCAGACTTCATGTCAGGGCTTGCCAGAAATAGGAAATGGCTGTTCCTCTCCTTGCTACTTGAAGTACTCTAGACTAAACAGGGAGAAGCAGGTAGCTAATATGTTTTAGGAGTCAGCTAATATACTTTGGGAGTACAAGTTCAGTATGTCCACGGCAGACGTGCAGAGAGGATTGTAGAGCTGGGAGTTGAGTGGAACGCTTTCATTATCTCTGGTACAAGGAGTGAATTCATGGTCTCTCTGAGCTACGACCCAGGCCCTCTGAGTCTGTCCTCGGCTTCCTCACATTCCTTTCCGTGTGCTCTCCAACTTTCCAGTTCTCCTTTTTCCCAAGCTCCAGCACCCCACCCCCACCAAATCTGCCAAAGTCCCTCCATCCTCCAGTTTTATTCTCCACTGAAGTAAGCCTCAGGATGTCAGGAGAAAATAAATTTTAAATTATGCCAAAGTGTAATTGCTATTATCTCCTAGTCTTCCCAAAATATGTGCATTTAAAAAATTGTTTTCTAGTGTGATTATTGATTGGCTCCCAAATCTGAAAACAAAGTCTAAGTGTCCAAAACAGAGAAGACTAATAAAGTATATTAATCAGTGAAATAGAATATTGCTATTGAAGTGATAATTTTGAAAAATGGATAATGTATATAAATAATAAAATAGTAATATTAAAATATAATTTATGCAAACTCATGTAAGGTGAGAAAACACAGATATATGCAGATTGTAATTGTAGTTGTGTAGTTGGGGTATAGACAAGGTGTTGCAAAGAAATGTACGCAGTTCTATTTGTTATGTACAGTTCATCTAAGTTAATCTTGGTTGTTTTACTCTTTTTTAAAAAGGGAAACAGTGGCTGGCAAAGCGATTTGCAGAGGATAACTATATAATAGAATAATTTCTAGAGCCCAGAAGCATGTAGAAATTAACCTGTCTTATTCCATGAATATACTAATTATAGGCAGTTATTGCTAGTTTCTGAAAGTATGCAAGAGCCATGGAAGCAGCCTGAGGGTCCTACACTCTAGGGCCCTAGATTAAAAAATTCCCTAAATTGGCACGACTATTTGACATTTTTATAGACTGCTCCAAATAATTCTGTTACTTGGGTTAAAATTGTTTCAAACAAAATCAGGAACTGGCTCATCTATTAATTTTTTGTCTTAGAAGCATACCTATTCACGCACACCAATAAAATTAATCCTTAAAATGTTTTGGTTTTCTTAAGCACCTTTTAAAAATAACATTGTATGTCCTACAAATTATATGATATATGCTCTTCCAAGGAAAAGAAAATAGGATTAAATCAATGATAAATCTCCTGATGAGAAAAAATTGTGACTTCATATTGCTTTTAATATTTGAAGATAGTGCATTCTAGGAGGTATTGACTGCCTCGAAACAGCAAAACGTAAAAACCTAATCTCATGCAATTACCTCACTGGCAGGGTAAAAGCGTCTTAACTGGTGGTCTTGATGCTTTGGAATTCATCGGCAAGAAAACCATGAATGTC
Organism: Bubalus kerabau; assembly: GCF_029407905.1. Classification (NCBI taxonomy): domain Eukaryota; kingdom Metazoa; phylum Chordata; class Mammalia; order Artiodactyla; family Bovidae; genus Bubalus; species Bubalus kerabau. Next base: position 62,300,944 of record NC_073630.1, read on the forward strand.
CTTGCAGAAAGTGACCCAGGTTTTAAGCGGACCAAGACACTCATGGAGAGAACTGTTTCTTTATCTCAGGTGGGATTATGTACTTTTGTGATTTGTTCTTTCAGTCAATAAAGTAAATAAAATTTTATTTATCTTCTTTAATAGATATTTTAAAGCACATGTCAAATTCAAAGACATGAAATAGCAGGGAGTAAAAATTGAAATTTTAATATGCTACTTTCCCCAGCCACTCTTCATGGGATACAACCATTGTTAACCATTGTTAACAGCTTCTTACAGATTCTATCAGAGACATATAGACAGGTTTAGATATAGATATGGCTGTATAGGTAAATATAGCTAAATATATATATATGTATATGCACATGTATACATACAAATTTTTCAACCAAATGCTAGCATACTAACCAACTCTTTTGTATCTTGCTTTATTAAATATAAATTATACATACTTAATAATTTCTTAAAGATAATTCCATTGATACCATTTGTCTAAGTCCATTCAGCTGCTATAGGAGAATACCATAGACTGAGGGGTTTATAAACAACGAACATTTATTTCTCAAAATTCTGGAGTCTGGCAAGTTGAAGGTCAGAACAGCAGCAGATTGAATATCTGGTTAAGGGCCTGCTTTATGATTCAGAGGCTGATGTTCTCCCAGCTTCTTCACATGGTGGAAGAAGGTGGAGGAGCTCTCTGGGTTTCTTTTATAAGGACCTGAATCCTGTTCATGAGGGGTCCACCCTTGTGATCTAATCACCTCCTGAAGGCCTCACCTCCTAATGCCATCACACCAGGGATTATGTTTCAACAAAAGAATTTTGGGGAAACACAAACATTCAGTTTGCAGTACCATCATATTCTGGCTCTACCAGGTTCTAGCTCCATGACCTTGAGCAGATGACTTGACCTTGAGCAGATGACTTAACCCTTCTGTGCTTCAGATTACTCTTCTGCACACTGGGACCATCAATGCCTATTAATAGCTTTGTTGTGAGGATTACATGAGTTAGAAGAGAACCTGACTCATAGTTTGCACCCAAGAATGTTAGTTCTTATCATTGCCTTTTTTATGTGTCACGATGATAGGTAAACATGCTATGTCAATGGAATCTTAGTTTACATTTCTCTTACTATATGCAAGGTTGGACTTCTCCTGTCACACTTCCAGCTGTAAAGTTTTCCTCCTTGAGAAGTATGATATGAAGAATTTAATTTATGTTTTGCTTTACTTACAGTAGTCAATTAAATTAAAAGTAATATTTATCTTATTTTCTAAATACAAAACTCTAATATTGAACTTGCTCCTTCATACAGCACATGCCCAGCTCAGACCCCTAGTGTCAGTCATGCCCCTATACCTCTTCCCCCTTAAGAGTCTGACACACCAGGTCTCTCTATGTCTTACCAAAATCAAAAGCAGCAGATGCAGGATTTTATAAATTTCACAGGCAGGACAGACACGTCTTCCCATGACTCAGTGCTAGAAAGCCACAAAGGAGATATCACTGAAAACAGGTGATATCAGCTGTGGCAGCTCCTAAAAAATTTGATTTCTAGGTGATTTCTTCTTGGCTCTTCCACTGTAGGGGCTTCTCCGGTGGCTCAGGTGATAGGAAATCTGCCTGCAGTGCAGGAGACCCAGGTTCAATCCCTGGATCAGGATGATCTCCTGGAGAAAGGAATGGCTACCCACTCCAGTTTTTTGCCTAGAGAATCCCATGGACAGAGGAGCCTGGTGGGCTACAGACCATGGGGTCACAAAGAGTCAGACATGACTGAGCAACTAACACACACTTCCATAATAGCCCACATGTAAGCACTCTGATATTATAGTCCTGGTAGAGACTTGGCAGAGTCAGCTAGACCATTAACCTCTTGATCCTTATAGAATAAAATAGATTTTGTAGTAATCAGGCCATTAACATTAGATGCTGTAAAAATGCAAAATAAAACAAAACCAATAATAGTAATAATAACCCAACTATCAATGTGGCTTAGAATGAAAAGGGTTTATCTTTCATTCCTACAGTGTGAGCATTCCTGGGCAGCCCAGGGTCAAGAAGATCCCCTGGAGAAGTAAATGGCTACCCACTCCAGTATTCTTGCCTGGAAAATTCCATGAACAGAGGAGCCTAGTAGCCTACAGTCCATGGGGTTGCAAAGAGTCAGACATGACTGAGTGACTTTCACTTTTCCTATATGTATAAATTGATACCCTTATATATTCAACATATATAGAAATAAAATATATCTGTATATTAATGTATATAATATATATAGACTTGTAGTTACATATAAACATGTTATATATGTATACATAAATGTGTATATATATATATATATATATATATATATATAAATTCGATTATAGTCAGGAAGGAGGCAGTGTGGGAGGGAAATGTGACCAAGTTCAGAAACCAAGTCTGTGACTCTCTGGCCTAAATTGACACTCCTGCAAAGTGAAGAACTGGACCTGGTCCAGTTCCCAGGTTACCATAGCTTTTGTGCCACCATCACAATTTTTTGTCACCTCTGCGTTCCGTGTACTTACTAAAAAAGTAAGTAGCACTGCTCATAGAAATGTGTCACCCAAGAATACACACTTGCCATCTGCATTTGTTTGTAATTACACATCTAAAAGTGAGAGGGAAAGTCACTCAGTCGTGTCCAATCCTTTACGACCCATGGACTATACAGTCTATGGAATTCTCCAGGCCAGAATACTGGAGTAGATACCCATTCTCTTCTCTAGGGGATCTTCCCAGCCCAGGGATCAAACCCAGGTCTCCCACATTGCAGGCAGATTCTTTACCAGCTGAGCCACCAGGGAGCACTCTGGGATACATCTCAGCATTGCACCCATGATTCACATGGCCAGTTTACACTGGATGGCCACATTACCCCCTTCAGCTTCCTTCCAAACAGTAATTATTCATGCATTCAATCATTCCACAAATGCATTTTGAATGTCCACCATGTGCTATATACACTGTTCTAAGCATTTGAGACCATCACTGGTTAAAATTGGAGATTTTGTTCTAGTGAGGAGGGACAAAAAACAATACACATCATCTCATATTTTAGAAGATGATGAGTGCTGTTAAAAAAAAGAAAGAAAAAATGGACCAGAAAGAGGGTAAAGAATAATACCAGCTCAGTCATGTCCAACGCTTTGTGACCCCATGGACTGTAGCCCACCAGACTCCTCTCTCTGTCCATGGGATTTCCCAGGCAAGAATACTGGAGTGGGTTGCCATTTTCTTCTCCAGGGGATCTTCCTGACCCGGGGATTGAACCCACGTCTCTTGCATCTCCTGCACTGGCAGGTGGACTCTTGGCCACTAGCACCACCTGGGAAGCCTGGAAAGAGGGCAATCAGGAAGCAATTTCAGTGTCACTTTGTTACTTTACTTCACCACAACCAAGCCAGTGAGATCAGTGAGGGTAGTTGGCTTTTATTGTGTAAGTGTTAAAAATTCCCAGAGGTGGTTTTGAAAATTTTAAAATTCAAACCTTGTACTTATTCAGTCTTGAAAACAGACGGGACGGTGAATTCTTTCTGTAGCCTATTGGATTGTGGGCTAACAACCTCAGGAACTGAAAAGGAGAATGAGGCTGATTGTTTTATTGACACCTAATCAAAACCAAAATCTATTCTTTTATGATCTTCCCCTCGTGACCTTGCAGTGGCCAGTGCATTTATGGTGCTCTTCACAGATGTTAAAGAACCCTATAAACAGTGTCACAGTGACCTTGATGAGGAATCGAACAAAAGGTGCTTAGAATCAAAGAAAGGAAGTGCAGGAAATTATGAGTAACTGGTCAACTTGTGTTTACTGTCTTATTATTTAATCAATAGAAACATAACTGGAGAAAAATGATCAACCTGAAGAGGAAGTCAGTTCACAGTCATTTTTCTCAAAACCAATCTAAGAATTGATAAGCTAACATTTATTTATATTAATATTTACATTTATATTAGGTATCTGGTGAGGAATATACTATGAGCTTATATTTTATTATTTTTTTAATTGAAGATGTTTAATTGCCACACACACAAAATTTTTAAATAATTCAAATAAAATGAGATAAACTTATTTTTTCTTTGAAGTCTGCCTAGGTGTACAAGTTGCAATTAATCCTTGCAATTGCAATTAATCAATGCAATTGCAATTAATCAATGCAATTAATAGATTCAGCTTTCCCAGTGTACATTAAATTTGCTCATATAGAAAATCTGGACATTAAAAAAAATAAGATTAATCACACACACAGAAAACACTTCAGTGGAAACCACTGTTTTGCTTTCCTTCTTTTCAATCCTATTCCTGGGAGTAGAATTTTTCCTTTGTTTTGTTGTATACATATGAACATGAAGAATCCAAAGTGGAATATTATGTGGAAAACTGTGGGTAAAATTAATCCAAAAAGTCATTATAGGAGAATGTGAGGACAGTACAATGGTTAGGGCTCCATGCTTCCATTGCAGGGAGAATGAGTTTGGTCCCTGGTCAGGGAACTAAGATTCTGCAAGCTGTGTGATATGGTCAAAAAATAAAGAAATAAAAACTCCCCTACCTTTTTTTTTTTTAAAAGTCATTTTTGCAGAAATTCCAAAGTGACTAAAACCCACTCTTAACTACTACCAAGTCAGTGTTCATCTCCCCCTACATCTTGCAGTAAAAGGGGCTTTTAAGCATACATCTAGTGTACAAATGTGTATTTGTGCAGATGTTACGGGAGGCCAAAGAGAAGGAGAAGCAGAGGCTGGCACAGCAGCTTACGGCCGAGAGGACTGCACACTATGGGATGCTGTTCGATGAGTATCAAGGTTTGTCACACCTGGAAGCCCTGGAAATTCTGTCCAATGAAAGCGAAAGCAAGGTATGTCTGTCCTGTCATTGGAAGTAGCGTGTTCATGAATCTGTTTTCTTAAACGTGAAAGAAAATCTGTTATTAAAATACCTCATTTTTAGAGCCTCGTTTCTGTGCTGAGGTCACAATCACTTATGGCCCGATGAGCTGCTCAGGCTCCATATTATTTCCTCTCTGTTCCTTGCCAAGCTGTTCCCTGTCACAGTCCCAAGAGGGCCATCATGATGCGAATCATCACTACCCCCACCTCTCTGCGCAAAGGGCGTGCAGAAACCTGATTGTCGGCACCTGGCCTGTGCCTCTCTTTGGTGCCGTGGTACCCAGATCAGAGGTACTGGCCATGTCCTCATTTCTACCCGGTGGAAACAAAGCAGCTGATGTTTCTACCAGACTGCAGGGTTTATTACACTTAGTTTCATGGGTGGTATGGTTATTTATTCACTCATTTGTTAGAATGCATGGGCCGTGAAGGGCAGGACTGTCTTACTGGGCATTAAAGCTCTGTTTAGGGATGCTCCTGAACAAAACTCTGGGAAATTACCTCACAGCCCTGCACATTCACACCCTCGCACTGTGATCCCAGAGAAACAAAATATGAAGAGTGGAAGTCAGCAGAGCTTGTGATTTCTTTTTTCTTTTTTAAAAAAGGATTTATGCGGTATGCGTGTCCATATCCAAATGTGTTTTTACTTAATACTTACATGGCATTTATATAATGACTAATCTGAGCACTTCAAAACTATTGACTCATTTAATTGTGTATAGAACTCTTTTGTGTGCACCTCAGGTTGACTGTGCTCTGGGGTGTTTTTCCAATGGAGGCCACAGGGCAGTATCCTCTGGACCTCCTATGAGAAGCCCAGTAACATTCCCTGGGGAGAGGCAGGGCCTCAGACAGGAAACTGAACTTCGAAGGAAGTTCAAGTTCCTTCCAAGTAAAGGAAGAAGGAAAAAGTGATATTTGACTCTCTCTAGGCCTTGTCTTCTTACATGTGGAATTTGGGGGGTTGAGACATTCATGAGACTCACTTTATCAGGGAAAGATGACCTCTGCCATATAACAGGCAACCAAGAACCAAACAGGATGGACACCACCCCACCCTCCATACACACCCAAGATTTTACAGTTACAAGTTACAATGTGTTTATTTCCTTTTTAGTTATCCATCAGCCATCACTGACAGTCTTGTGGTTAAACTGTTAACAGATAATTTTTTTTTAAAGCAAAATCATGACTCATGAAGATACCTACCAAATGAACACAAATTAAAGAATTTATTTAGCTCATTAATTAAATGAAAGAACCAGTCAGATGTTATAACCGGTTCAAAGGAAGAGCCAAATAAGTACAAATTCATATAAAATAAAGCAATTTTGAAATGAATATGCAAATGGATACAAATCTGGTTTTCCATAGGAGGGGAGCTTGTGCCTCCACTGGACACAATTTGTTCCCATGTCTATAGACAAATTATTTTGCACTGCTATCAGGTATCTACAATTTACAGAGTTATAAAACTGCTCCAATGGAATCAGAATCTGATAATCTGCTAAACTGATCTAGAAAATGCCATTTTCCACTGAAACACCAACTTTTCCCTACAAAAGCAAGGTTTGAGGTCAGACAGTATGTGATCAAATGCCACTTAGTAGCTGTAGTATGATTTTGGACCTATCTTACCTCAATCTCCTTATCTATGAAATGGGAATGATAATAATCTGCTTCATAAAAGTATTAAAAAAATTAAATGAGATAATCCATGTGAAGCTAGCTGCAACTTGCCTAGTACGTAATAAGCAGTCAATGAATGTTAGCTGCCATTTTATGCATATATATGAATATGCATATATAATATCAATGACATTTTATTTTTTATCCATTCTTACATATTTATTTGTTATTATTATTGAAAACATTACAAGGAAGCACATCGCCTCAAAGCTATCATGGTAGAAGAAAGACATAAGCTGCTCCCACTGTAGGTCAGGCTACGAAAGAGCCCTGGGGTCCAAACAGCCCCAAAGGACTAATGTTGCCAGGAAGGAGGTTTAGTGCCTGGAGGGGGGCATTGCCCTCTTTTTGCAGACTGCTCCCACATGCTTATCTCTCTTTCCCTAGCCTGGAGATTTTCATAGTTTTTCATTATGAGAAATGCAGAGCTTTTCTTGTCTTAGTAATAATACCTGTTGTTGTTATTGTTGTTTAGTTGCTAAGTCCTGCCCGCCAGGCTCCTCTGTCCATGGGATTTCCCAGGCAAGAATACTGGAGTGTGTTGCCATTTCCTTCTCCAGGGTATCTTCCCGACCCAGGGATCAAACCTGAATCTCCTCCATTGCAGGTGGATTCTTTATGGCTGAGCCACCAGGGAAGCCCTTAATAGTACTTACTGGATGTTATAATTAATCGTTCTAAAAAATATGGGTCAAAAACTATAGAGATCCCCACCCTCTTGAACCTATATTGCAAAGCAATTATCCTCCAATTAAAACTTTTTTAAAAAGCTATAGGGTTTCTCCAAGGTATGAGTGTCTGGTCAGCAGGCAGCTTTCCGGCATTTAAGGATCCATAAACCAGGCTCTGTCCATCTTCTGGCTCCACTAGTTCCGTCCTAATGTTCGCAGACTTCTGGCAAGAATACAAATGGAGACCCTCCTGGGGTTGTCAGATTTAGCAAATAAAAATCAAGATGACTAATTAAATTTTAACTTTAGATAAACAATTAGTACTTTTTTAGTACAAACATGTCCTGTGTAATATTTAAGATAGACACTCATACCAAGAAAACATTCATTGTTTATCTGGAATTCAATTAGACATCTTACACTTCATCACGTAACCCAACACGTACCACATATTTAAAAGTTAAAGAGCTTTTGGAAACAAACTGTTAAAGAAAATATTTTCTGGGACTTCCCTGGGGGTTCAGTGGTTAACAGCCATCTTTGTCCATTCCTTGGGCTTAGGGGTATATCGCCTGGTAGATGGTCCCTCCGTAGGGAGCACAGCGTGGGGAAGAGGTCCATACAGACTTCAGAAGGAAACCTGCAGTCACCTGGAGAGTGATCTAGACGAGAGAGTGCGGGCTTTGGGCAGTCACATACTTTTGCCTCTGTGGCTTCCCCTATGTCCAAGTCTAATGTGTTAGATTTCATTCTTCTCTAGGAACTCATTGTCTTCTTCATCCCATCAGCATGAGGAGAGAGAATATAGAGGAGAGTCCTCAGTTTTTAAAAGCTTTAACCCGGAAATGATACACATTTCCTCTGCTAACATGCCGTTGGCTAAAACTTAGACAGGGCGTACAGAATGATAAGGCATCTTACTACGTACAAGACTGATACAAGGATGGCAATAGGCATGCAGTGTGGTGTACTATGAATCTTAAGGGAAAACTAATATTTTTATGGTATTTTATATACCCAATAGTTAACCAAAAGAGTAAACAAGAATCCTCAAAATGACACCCCCACACCAGACTTTCTACCCTTGTGTCCCCGACAGCACTTAGGCATGGGTGCCAAGCATATAGTCAGCATTCCATGAATATTTATTGAGGAGTGCATAGTTATTTATTATTTATTATTGGATTGAAGTAAAGATTTAATGCACATCATCTTGGCATAATGGAATGATCTAGGAGGAAGCAAGAGAGATGCTGTAATAGAAAGATGCTGACCAAAGAGTCCTTTACTAAAAAGAACCCTTCCTGGGAGATACCCAAAGCATAAAACCCCAATGCATTCACTCCTGGGGGATGGCTACCCTCAGAATACGTGGAGAAACCAAGAGGTCCCGCATGTGCATATGCATTTCCACTCAGCATTGTACTTTATTACCCATTTTTCTTTACTCTGAGAAAAATGCTATTTAGAAAATATGCTGTTTAAAAAAAAAAAAAAAGAATCCACCTTGCAATGCAAGAGACACTGATTCCATCCCCGGTTGGGAAGATCCCACACACCGTGGGGCAGCTGAGCTCACGTGCCACAATTAATAAGCCCATGCTCTGGAACCCTCAAGCCACAACTACTGAGCCCATGTGCAGCAGCTGCTGAAGCTCGCGTACTTCAGGGCCTGTGCTCTGCAACAAGAGAAGCCAACACAATGAGAAGCCCATGTACCTCAACTAGAGAGTAGCCCCGCTGGCTGCAACTAGAGAAAGCCCTCACACAGCACCAGCTTCCCTAGTGGCTCAGACTGTAAAGAATCTGCATGCAGTGCTGCAGTGCAGGAGACCCCGGTTTGATCCTTGGGTTGGGAAGATCCCCTGGAGGAGGGCATGGCAACCCACTCCAGTATTCTTGCCTGGAGAATCCCCATGGACAGAGGAGCCTGGCGGACTGCAGTCCATGGGGTGGCAAAGAGTCGGGCACAACTGAGCACAGCATAGCACTCACACAGCACAACCAAAAATAAAGTAAATTTTAAAAATCCACAACCCAAAGACTATGGCAGCTTCTTTGCTGGCTCTCCTTCCAGAGCAAGTGTTAACCTACAGAATGAGAAATTTAAAACCTTCCTACTTTATAGTCAGACTTTACTTTTTGTATGGTTCTCCATTCACTGTGACCATTTTGGAATTTCACATCGGTCTCTGGATTCACAGAGGTTGCCTGGCCATCTATCCAGGTGATTTCTAAGAGTTTCTGAAGGACGGTTGCAAAAGAGGAGTTCTGAAGAACAGTGAGCGGGGAGCGTGTCAGTTCAAGCAAGATCCTCTGTGCAGTGTCCCTGCCCACCCTCTCGCTTCCCCAAAGGGCACTGCAGCCCCTCCTTGGGAGCACCTACCCCATTACTGCATTCACACTTGGTATGGCTGTTGTCGGTTCATGTGGGCCTCCCTCCTTCAGACTGCAAGATCTCTGAGAAGAAAGATATGTCTTGTTACATTTTTGTAACTCCTATACAATAAAACATCTAGCAAGTGTATTTGTATGTATATCTGTGATATACATATGTCTATTTGTTTATGTATTTGTTTACATACCCATTTTTATTGAATTATAGTTGCTTTACAATCTTCTGTTAGTTTCAGGAATACAGCAAAGTTATTCAGTTATTCTTTCGGATTATATTCCATTATAGGTTATAACAGGATATTGAATACAACTCCCTGTGCTATGTAGTAAATCTCTGTTGTGCATCTATTTTATGTGTGGTCATTTGTATCTATTAATGACACATTCCTAATTTGTTCCTCCCTCTCTCCTTCTCCCCTTTGGTAACCATAAGTTTGTTTTCTGTTTTACATATATCTTTATTTTCATTACATATATAATTTATTGACCACCACAATAACTACTCTTGAGTACATCATTTAACCTTCAAAACAATCTTATGTGGTTGATGCTATTTATTCTCACTTAGAGATAAGAGGACTGAGTCATAGAAAGGTTAAGTAAATTACCCAAAGTCACATGATTAGTAAGAATAAGAATTAGTAAGATATCAGAATCCAGGGTTGACACTGAGGTGTGTTTTTAGCCTCTTTGATGGAGCTACCACCACCATTTACTTAGCATCTGCTATGTGCGTTTGTACAATGTTCTTCACATTCATTATTTCCTTATCCTGCAAAGGATCACAGTGAAGTGCGGATCTCACTTTAAAACAGAAAACTTCCTTTGGGTGTATACCCAGAGGTAGAATTGCTGGATCATATTATAGATGTATTTTTAATTTTTTGAGGAAGCCAGAAACAATACGTCCAAGAGATACCAGCACTCCCATGTTCATTGCAGCTCTGTTCACTATAACCAAGACACAGAAACATCCTAAATGCCCATAAACAAATAAATGGATTAAAAAGGGTGTAATATATATACACAATGGGACATTATTCAGCCATGAGAAAGAAGAACACCCTCCCAATTATGACAACATGAGTGGACCTTGGGCTCCTTATGCTATGTGAGATAACTCAGAAAGAGGAAGACAAATGTTGTATGTTATTACTTATATGTGGAATCTAAAAAGGTCAAACTCATAAAAAGCAATAAAATGGTTAGCCCAGGATAGGCGGGAGGATACGACTGATATTGTTTAAGGGTACAAACTTGCACAAGTAGTAACTTAGCCGTAGAGAACTAATGTGCCGTATTAGGAATGCAGACAGCAATTTGGCACTATAATCACCAAGCTTGCTAAGAGACTAAAATTTTCATTGTCTCAATGACGAAAAACAAAAGATAACTATGTAATGCAATAGAGGCACGAAATATAGCTACAATGGCAATCATATTACATTATACACATCTATCAAATTAACATGTTGTACATCTTAAATTTATCTTTGACATTTGACAATGTTATCCGTCAAATACATTCAATTAAAAAATGAGAAAACTGAGGCCCAAGGGAGTTTATGTAACGTACCCGAAGTTACACAATTAGTAGGCAGTAAATCTAACATTCAACCCAGTGTTACCTCCCACACCACAAATCACCTGGGAGAAGTGGGCACAACTGTATGTAAACATCATTAATGAGAAGAAAAGATGACAGTTATGCTGACCTATTTCTTTTTTTCAGGTTCAGTCATTTTTAGCATCACTTGATGGAGAGAAGCTGGAGGTCTTAAAAAATGACCTAATTTCCATTAAAGACATCTTTGCAGCCAAAGCATTCGAGAATGAAGAGAATCAAGAAGTGCAAGGTAAAGAAAAATAACCAGATAAAATAGCAAGACAAACTGTTGGTGTCATGCTTATGAAGCTGCTGTTAATAAGCACAGCCCTTTAAACAGGGCAGAGGCACTAATTCAGCACTCCTCTAACTGAGCACTCCTGCTCACTTCCCAACTCTGTGCCCCTGCTCTTGTCACAGGAGCTGCTCACACTGACCTGCAACCCTCCCTTCCTCTGGGTGGGAGCGCCTGAGTCAGGCACCTTTACTTCTCTGATGTCCGGCATGTCACAGGCACACAGCAAATGCATCTGGTCGAATGATCAAAGAGCACAGTGCACTCAACAGGGGCCCTGATGGCTAGAGTTTATGCTGCAATGTCGAATTTTTTGTCTGCACGTGGAAGTCGTTGAATGTGGTTGGCATTGATGGTGGGCAGTCTTTGAGACTTCTTTTCATATTTTTCTTCTTCCTTTTAACTTCTGGGTGTAGGAGTTAGGGTGTATTTGTAAGTGGCCTACCCTTCCCCCCGAAAGTACAGTTCTGACAAAAGCACACAGAACACCAGGGCCTGGAGGGTCAGGTTGTCAGTCACTGCAGTGAGCCAGATGCACCCTCCCACGATACGCTTCCAGCCAGATGATGACATGACCCAAGGAGACTAGAAGCGATCTTGTGAGAGGCGAGGCTTCCTTGAGAGGGGCCAAGATGTTCTCCAGGTTGGATGTGCTTAATGATTAGGTTGTCCATTTGGGAGCAGAATCTAGTAAAGCATTTGCTATGTACATGGAGAGTGATTGATGCCATCACCATGCACTGCACTGCCATCGTTTTGTGTAGGTCATGCTGAGAATTTAAGCAACCAGGGACACACAAGGCTGGCTTCTCTAGGATCCTCTGAAGGGTCTTACATGCAACAGTTTTACTACTTACTTGCTACTTGGCCTTGAACAAGGTATATAACCTTTCTGAAACTCAGTATTTTACCTATACAATGGAGACAGTGATACCTATTCCCAAGGGCTATTGTAAGGATCAAAGTAGATAATATATGTAAAAATGTATATTACAGTGCCTGGCACATGGAACTGCTCAAAGTGTTAGCTGTTCTAATTATCAGACATGCTAATACAATGCCAGGAAAATAGCAAAGATGCAATAAGCTATAGCTTTTATTTACAATTGTACTTATGATAATGTACATTCATATCATCCAGTCTCTGGAAGTATTTTGTGCCCAGACATGATACATACCTTTAAAAAGAAAGTCACTCAGTCTGTCCGACTCTTTGTGACCCCGTGGACTATACAGTCCATAGAATTCTCCAGGTCAGAATACTGGAGTGGGTAGGCTTTCCCTTCTCCAGGGGATCTTCCCAACCCGGGGATCAAACCCAGATCTCCCACATTGCAGGCGGATTCTTTACCAGCTGAGCCACAAGGGAAGCCTAAGAATACTGGAATGGATAACCTATCCCTTCTCCAGGGGATCTTCCCAACACAGGAATCATACCGGGGTTTCCTCCATTACAGGCAGATTCTTTACCACCTGAGCTATGAGGGAAGCCCGATACATACCTTTAATCAAAGCTTAGACATAGGTGCTCAAATGCTTCAGCCTAGATGTTCAGGGCAGTATCATCCTAAGCATTTGCAAACTGTCATTTAAAAAATATCTCCCCCCTTATTCCCACATACTGACCTTATGTGCCTTCAGTTTAATGAGATTTATGCTCATTGCATCAAGATAGAAGAATCAATTACACTGCAGCATAGAAAAAGGTCAGTATCAAAGAGACAGTTGGAGAACAACGTTTCTGAGCATTTGCGTGTTGCTATAAAGTCACAAAGGATGACAGCCTTGTCTTTGCTTTAATAATGAAGAAACTAAGACACTAGCTGTCAAAGATCCTATGGTTTGTATTATGGACCCAAGATGAACTAATATAGATGCCTCTTTTCCAGAGCAACAATCACCAAAAAATTCAGGCTGTTTTTCTTCAGCCTCTGTCCTACGGGGGGCGTCATTCAGAACAGATAAAAAGAGAATCCCTAACTTCAAAGAAATATTATTGCCTGTGTAAGTTAAGGCAGCATTGCATCCCCAACAAGTACTATTTCTTGGAGAGGACACTTGATTCAAACTGTTAAACAGAAAATGTTACTCCATGTGTTGTGTTCCAGTCTTAATACAGAGCTTCAATAAATGGAGATTTTTGAATATGACCAAAAAGCAAATTTCAGTCTTGAACAGCTTGCTTAGGAAATGGTAGATTCGTCTCTCTTTAAGTGATGGAACCCTGTTACCTCCCATAATACAATATGTTCATTTTCCTAAAGGAAATCTCCAGATTATCAAAACACTACTAATTTTAATTAATTTAATAAATAGATGTCATTTAAATGCCTAAAGAAGAACAGGAGAGAAGAATAGCAGGGTTGTCATTAAATCAATCCAGGTATGATGGAGTGTTACAAACTCCAGAAAGGTGAGGGATTAACTAAAAGCTGTCAAGAACAATCTCGTCAGTGAGAGCAAGTAAACAATCCAGGAGCCAAATTCTAGGAGAAACCAGAGCGTTTTCATCATATTTTTTCTTGTAAGCACTTATATTTCTATAATACCTCTAACACCTAAATAATTTATTTGATCATCTCAGAAAATGTAATAAACTGTAATTTTTAGATAAATTTAATATTGGGCTCCTCTGTTTTTAATAATGTTAGCTAATGATTTGCATGTTTGTCTTTCCAGCAACATGTAATTTTATTACACTGCCATGGGTCTCTAATTTGGTTTTCCACTGTTGTAAAGAGATTTTTAAAAGCTATTTCCTCTTTTCACTGTCTTGGCGAAAAACTTCTCAGCAACATGTACAGACCAAGAATTGTAGTAATAGGTCTTCTTTGTTGCAACACTCTTTATCTTCTGTGTTTTTATCTACTTTCATTTTTCTCTGTGATGATTTTCCTAAAATGTTTGCTCGAAGTTATTGGTATATTTCTCTGTTTTATGAAACAAATGTACATTTAAAAACTGGAGATACACAGAGTACATATATCCTAATTTAGTATGGATTACTTTCAAATATTTTTAATCTCCCTATGTTTATATCTTTGTAGCATATAACAATATCATTATATAAAACTTTAGTGTTTACAAAATACTTACACATTTGTTTTATTTGGTCCTTACAATAACACTAAAAAGAAGATGGGTGGGTTTTCTTATCCTAAATTTACAGAAGAGGAAGTGGAAGCTAAGAAGCCTTGTGACTGGCCCCAGTCACAGAGCCACTAACTGCAGGAGCTAGGGAAGAACTCCAGCCTCAAGTCAGGCTCTTTCTGCCCACACAGATGAGAAGGAGCACGCAGTTGGGGAATGAGAACCTGTGGGAACTGCCCTTCTAACTTTGCCCACTTAGAGAGGGTGAGACCAAGACCTCTGACCAGCACAGATCTCAATTTTTGATGGAATCCCATTCACTTTCTCTCTAATTCTCTCTTTGTAGGCCTCCAACTCTCCCTTTTTCTGCTTGTGACTAATGCCTTTCTCATCCTGGAAGGCTAGGTTCAAGCATCACCTCCTTCTGGAAGCTTTCTTAATACCCACGATCAAGCTTTGCAACAGCCTGCTCTATCTGAGCATTCGCCTTACGGATTTTTATGATTTGCTTATATCACTTCACCATGAACAAAGACAGCCATCTCTCGACCCCAGGGCACATGCCTCCCTCTGCCGGCCACAGCTACCCTGGCCCCCATCCATGTGACTCACTCCCCTCCTCCTCTGGGCTCTTACTCAAAAGTCACTGTCTCAGATGCTCTCCACTGGAGATTCTTAACCCCCAGCTGTCCCTATTCCTCTTCCTTGGTTTCTTCTTCTCCATAAAGCTTCTTACCTGGCTTATATGCTTTCCATCTCTAGTATCTTTATTGATCTGCTCCCCGGTGAGAATAAGTATATAAATTCTAGGGGATGATAAACTGATACAGGCCTGGCTATCTTGACAAGCTGCTGATTAACCATTTTGTCTCTAAAACAGAAACAAAGACAGGCGGACAAGTGTTAGCTACAGAATTTCTCACACAGCTCAGGCCTCTCTGAAGCTGCCATCTTCACCCACTAGCATAAGCCAGGTATTTCCTCCTCAGGGGCTTTTGAGATCATGTAGTCAGGCCAGACAAATGATGCTTTTATACTGTACCCCCTCCTCACCCCAGACTAGTGATACAACCCACAGTGGAATCAATTCTTTTATTGATTTATTTTTTATTAAGGTATAGTTGAATTACAGTGTTGTGTTAATTGCTGCTATACAGCAAAGTGACTCAGTTATATATACATTCTTTTTCGTATTATTTTGTGTTATGGTTTATCACGGGATACGGAATGTCATTCCCTGTGCTGTGCAGTAGGACCTTGTTGTTAATCCATTCTATTCATATATATACCAATTTGCATCTGCTAACCGCAAACTCCCACTCCTACCCTCTCCCACCCACCTCCACCTTGGCAACCAGTCTATTCTCTATGTCCTTGATTTTGTTTCCGTTTCACGGGTAGATTCATTTGTGTCATATTTTAGATTCCACAATAAGTGATATCATATGGTGTTTGTCTTTCTCTTTCTGACTTACTTCACTTAGTACAATAATCTCTAGTTGCATGAAATCAATTCTTTAGCACTAATCAGAAACTTTAAAAATGGCCTCAACTTGTAGATTCAAATGAGAGATAGAAGATGGTAACTTTTAAAGCTCTCTCCTTTTTATTGCCCATCAATGAGATTAATTTTATTTCATGTATATGACATGCTATATAATCAATATATTAGTAAATATGGTACAACTGATTAGTAAATTATTTTTCAATAAATATTCATTTTATCACCTGTTATGTTCCAGGCACTGTGTTAGATTCTCTGGATTCAAGAATGAGCAAAACAAATACCATCTGTACTCTTAGGTAGCTTCCAATCTGGAGGGAAGACATACCATTATGAAATATTGTATGACCAGGCAGGTCCTAGGAAACCATGAGAAGTTTCTCCAGAGATATGTTGTTATAGGTATTAAGATAAAAGTAGATGATCCATGGAGACTAATTCTGCTTGCTCAGCACTGTGGCTCTGTGGACACAAAAGGGCGCCCTGGGGTATCATTAAGGGTTGCAATGCTAAGCATAACAATACTATAAGCCTTAAATACAGTGTTGTCCCAGGGCTCTCAGGCCTGAGAAACGTCATTAATTTGTTTATGCAGTCATTCAACAAATTGCTGCTGACCATCTATACCTGTTATGGTATACATGGTCCCTTCCCTGCCTTCATGTGCCCTTCAGTCCAGCCCAGGGGCGCCCCAGCTAGAGCTGTGAGCAGCAGGGCTTTACCAGCCCCCCACCCAGCTGCAGCCTGCTACCTCGCCACTGTGCTTGAATATCCAGGCACGGCTCATCTTCGCCCGGCAGCTGGAGGGCGGGCTGCTGCCACCCCCTACTTGTACTCTGACCGCAGGCTGTAAGTTTGGGGGAGCTGCCACATTCTGCAGGATGAAAAATAAATCATGCTTCTTACTTCTGTCATTCTCTATTTCCAGGCATAGAAGAAAACAAAGAAGAGTTTGCTAGCATGCTTACAGAGCTTCTCTTTGAATTACATGTTGCAGCCACACCTGACAAACTCAATAAGGTCAGCCCCATCTGAGTCTGAGTGTTTGTTTGTTTGTTTGTTTAAAAAGGTCTTGGTTGTAAAATTCCAGAGATTCACCTGAAATAGAAAAAACCCCAAGCCCCAAATGGCACGTGGTGGGAGAGGAGTCCCAGGCCAGAAATTAAGATTTGATAAGGCAACATCAGGAAATGTAACTGTTAAGAACATATTAGGCTGTGTGATGAGACCTGCATTTTAGTTGCAGCTTCACTGGTGTGATCTTGAACAAGTCACTTCTCCACAAAATAGGATTTTATTCAAAGCAGGATTATCTCCAGCCTACAGGAGGAAAGAGGCTGAATTGCCAAAAGGCTTTTGCAAGTTCCATGTCCTTTTGCCTCAAAAGTGACATGCCAGAATCAGGCAGAGAAAGCACACCAGCCAGAGCCAGGTCACCCGCATGACCCTTCCCACTGGAAAGCTGGTGCCTCGTCCTGTCTAAGATCTAAGGCCATCCGGGCTTTCACGGTCTGGCTTCCTCCGATAGTAACACAGGATGTTTTGCAAGTTCGTACAGGTCTTGCTATAGCATTTCTTAATGAGGTCACTGAGCATTAATTACTTAAAACAGTATCATTTCCCCCCTTCTCTCTCTCTTTCTTTTTCTTCTTTTTAACAATGAGTGATTGACACAGATCCTCACTCATCAAGGTGAGTGAGGAAAGGGCAGACTGAGGCAGGGAGGTGCAGAGATGAGTAATTCTTTATCTCTGATAGAGGTCACCAGTTCTGGCAGGTCAGTGACTTGAACACAGTGGGGAAATTGCTTCATTCATCTCCATGCAGCAGCTGCCACTGCTCAGACAGTGTGTGTGTGGTGCCTCCAAGGTCTCACTGGTTTACTTACATAGTCAGGTAAACCTTTGTCCCTAAAAGAGGACACACCAAGGATAGTTTTGTTGGATTTTGTCTCCCCTAATCTTCTCCCTGTTAACTTTCCATCAACACTCTGTGTTAAACTTTGACGTGCAAGCTTTCAAATGAGAAGTCAGCTTCACACAAGCTCAGATAAAACTTAAGCAAACAGCTTAAACTGCAATGCAAAAGCTAGTGATCTGCCCTTTGAAAATCCAGGGAATAATACATAGGGAAGGTGGTTTCTGCTTGGTCAATAACTTTAAAGGCCACATGTTGCTCACATTGCACTCGTGTGAAATGCAATTAATCATAGTTCTCTCCTCCCCCACCACCACCCTGAGGTCAGAAGACCTGGCTTGGCTAGAGAGGAGCAGAGCCATCCTTCATCTTCCCAGTGTGATACATGGTTAGGTTCATGAAACACTGAGGTCATGAAACATGGCAGAAGAAGAAATTTGCTTTAGCAATGACCCTGGCTAAATTTCATTTATTTGTATGTATATATTCTATCATGCTTTTATAGTTGGTCAGGAAAAGTGAAAAGTATACTACGGCTTTTCCACAGTGACTATCTGAATATCATTTTAGAATGCTTTCCAAAAATTGCTCTGGCCCTGAGGTATTCTCTCCATGCATTCTTTCTATTATGTCCCTTTTCTTACTGTATTTTACCAGAAAGCAACAACAAGGTGTTTTTAAGGAGGTTGAATAATTGCCCCACCACTTTAAACGTACCGAAAACCACCCTTAATGGATTAGGATTTGATCCAAGTCATGGGATTGGCTTTTGTGTCTCTGTATTTGTACAATAGACATATTGCTTTGGTTGCGGGGGGGTCATTTGCAGGCCATGAAAAAAGCTCATGACTGGGTGGAAGAGGATCAAACTATGGTATCAGTAGATGTGGCTGAAGAGTCAGAAGACAAAACTGAGAAGGAAGAAAAGGAAGAGAAACCTGAAAACCCTGAAGAAGACAAGATGAAAGAAAAGACAAATAAGACAGTCGAGGTAAATATGTTACAGATCATCCACCTAAAGATCAGTAATACGTTTCAATGCCATTCTCCCAAACATGTAAAATATCATGTATGAAATGAGTTGCCAGTCCAGGTTCGGTGCACGATGCTGGATGCTTGGGGCTGGTGCACTGGGACGACCCAGGGGGATGGAATGGGGAGGGAGGAGGGAGGAGGGTTCAGGATGGGGAACACATGTATACCTGTGGCGGATTCATTTTGATATTTGGCAAAACTAATACAGTTATGTAAAGTTTAAAAATAAAATAAAATTAAAAAAAAAAAAAGATCAGTAATAGGTACATTTTATTAGCAGCTTAATTGTAAGTGAGGCAAAGCCATTTCATTTTCATTTGTACCCTATTCCACATTAATATGAGTATTAATGTAATAAACACTAAAATCCCTCTATGCCAAGACATTTCATGACTTAGCACAGATATTGTAGCCTTCCTCCATAGCTTTATGATTATAATTTAAAGGAAAAAAGATCTTTAAGAACATAGTTGATTTATTCTTTAGGGTAAAATTCCATCCTGTATGCAAATTTGTAACCATAAAATGTCTTTATGCCCTTTAACTAATGAGGTAATTGAAGCTTTTTTGAAAAAATTTCATTTCCATAGTTTTTATTCTGTAGTTTAATAAATTTATATGTGCATAATTTAGAAGCTGCCTGTGTTAAAAAAAATGCATTTGCAATAACTTTTACATTGAATTTTAGATAAAATGCATTTGCAATAACTTTTACATTGAATTTTAGATAAAGAAACTTACAATTTAGATCACTCTAAAGAAAAGTATATACTGAGGTCTATTCATTCAGCCATCCTTCTACACGCTTTCTTGCATATCTGCCTGTTATGTGCCCAGCATCACACTCAGAACTGGGGCGTGTACATGTGTGTGCTCAGTTGTTCAGTTGTGTCTGACTCTTTGTGACTCCATGAGCCTAACCTGCCAGACTCCTCTGTCCATGGAATCTTCCAGGCAAGAAAACTGGAATGGGTTGCCATTTCCTTCTCCAGGAGATCTTACCTACCCAGGGATCGAACCCGTGTATTTTGCATCTCCTGCATTGGCGGGCGGATTCTTTACCAGTTGGGCCATCAGGGAAGCCCGAGAACTGGGGACCCGGCTATAAAGAAGGATTGTCATGTCCCTGGGGCCTGGTGACACTTCTCTTTTATGGCAGCATTTCCATTTAGAATAGTCTACCCATTAAACTTTGGGTAATTTTTTTTCAGGTCATATTTGTTTGGTTTTCTTCCCAAGAATTAATTTTTTTAATGTCACAAGATCTTTTAGAAAGTATCTGCTCAGTGAATAACTTTCTGACGTATACTTTTTGCTTTCAGGAAGTATACATGCTGTCCATTGAAAGCCTGGCAGAAGTAACAGCTCGCTGTATTGAGCAGCTTCATAAAGTAGCAGAATTAATTCTTCATGGACAAGAAGAAGAAAAATCAGCTCAGGACCAAGCAAAAGTTCTGATAAAGTAAATGTTACTTTTAATTCTTATTCCTCAAATTTTATGTACTTGTGTCATTCAAACGCACACACAGACCCATGTACACCTTAGGCTACTAAAGATTCCAGCTTCATGTCAACTAGTTCCATTGTTCTGTGGTCATCTTGAGAAATAAGGACTCTCTTAAGAAATGAACATGCTAGGGAGAATAGTAATAGTTAGCTAGACATTCCAAGAATTATTTTTGCAGAGATTTAAGGAAAGACACCCTAAATCATTCAGAGCTAAGTATTTGTTTTAGTAGGTCAGGGTCTTGGAAGTACAAACCTTTGAAGATAATTACATTTTCAACATGCCACACAAATAGAGAAAAGACACCTTAATGGACTTCTCAGTTAGTTTCATAGAAATATACAAACCACCCCCACTGTTCCTAGGGACGTACACCAGCTCTGCATATTCTGAATCTGGCAATGATGGTCACTATTGTCAGCCAGGTCACTGTGGATTGCTTGTGTGTGCATATTTGCTGTAATATGTTTGTTCTTCAATAAGCTACTGTTATTAGTTTATCTAGTGAAATAAAAATGTGTATATATGTAATGTTATATACATGAAAATAGCTGGTATCAAGTGTTCATTAAAATAGTTGATTATGGAAGTGAAGAATAAGCCATTAACTTTTAGGCACATGACTATATGCTGTGATATAGAGAACTAACACAGATCCAAATGCCCTCTCATTATTATAAATATATAGACACAGCAGCCAAAATAAAGAGCCTCCTAAAATATATGGGTGCACGCGCACGTGCACCCACACACACATCTGAACACTTTCACTCAACTAGTCTTCTCTTATTACTAAATTCAGCAATGTAGGTTGGGGAGAAAATTTTTAGTGGAAAGACCTTCCCAAAACTCATTCTTAGTGCCTTCGGTGGCATTTTTCCTCACTTGTCCAGATTTGGCATCTAGTTTAGATTTTCATATCTAAATATGTGGAAATCAAAGATATTATAAGCCCTGCACAATCCTGCCCATAAAATGTGTACAAAGAATATGTACTTGTCTCAGTGTAGAGGGAAAAGGAAACAGTAAATAGGAAAAGTTTAAAGTATTGAGGAAAAATCTGAGTACTATTTACGTTGCTGATTTGAAAGAGGAGGGCTGAAGTCAGAGGTTTCTGAGTATGGAAAGCAGAGCCGTACCCTTAGCTCCTTTCCTATTCCCAGCCCCTGACTGTCCCAACCTTACCAAGCTGCTCCAAAAAAAACGTAGTAAGGCCTCATATATGTCTGTATAATAAGTGCCTTACCATCCATGTGCCCAAGAACATAGGCAGAACTACTCTTTGCCATCTCCAGCCTTACTCCTGACCCTTTTTTGCAGATAAGTCTTGGATGGGTGGATGGGTGGAAGAGGGGATAGATGGATATAAGGCAACATACCTGAATACATAGTTTGGACACAACCCCTTATTTATCAGAATGAAACTTACTCCCACTGACATCTCTAAATCTTTTAATGTGTAAGATTCTTAACCTGGAGTTATTGTTTTGCTAATAGTATTTTAATCACTGTTCATGTAAGTATATATACTTGTTAAAAGCGGGGGGGATGATTTGGGAGAATGGCATTGAAACATGTGTAATATCATATAAGAAACAAATCGCCCAGTCCAGGTTTGATGCAGGATACAGGATGCTTAGGGCTGGTGCATTGGGATGACCCAGAGGGATGGTATGGGGAGGGAGGTGGGAGGGGGCTTCAGGATTGGGAACACATGTACACCCGTGGCGGATTCATGTTGATGTATGGCAAAACCAATACAATATTGTAAAGTAAAAAAAAATTGCAGTCATGGGCTTTCCCTTAGGGATTCTGTTGTATAGCATTTTGTTTATTAGGGAAACAGTAGCTACTATAAAAAATAAATCCTTAAATTTTAGTGGCTTAAAAAAAAATTGGGCAATATGCACATTGTTAGGTAATTAGGTTTTCAGTTTTTGTCATCATCCTCTATATTATGACAAATACTGCTTTGTTAAATATTTGTATCTACCTTGTGTTATTTTCTTGGGGTAAAGTCCTACACATAGAAAGGC
This sequence comes from Bubalus kerabau, assembly GCF_029407905.1. Lineage (NCBI taxonomy): Eukaryota > Metazoa > Chordata > Mammalia > Artiodactyla > Bovidae > Bubalus > Bubalus kerabau. The sequence goes on from NC_073630.1 coordinate 62,323,613, forward strand.
TGGAATAAACACAGAGTTTTGATGTAAGTCTTAAAAAACATATTCTACAGTATCTTTGATCTGAGGCGTCTCATAAAAACATAATCAAGATATAAAGAGACATCTGAGTTTGAATTCCAGCTCTATGATATTCTTGTCCTAAGCAAGTTACTTAACCTTCTTAAATGTCAATTTCTTCATTTATAAAATGGGAATAATCACAGACCCTAATGAAGCCACTGTGAGGATTTAATGTGATTATGCATACAAACGCACTTAACATGGTACCTCAGTGACTGTTCATTATTATTTTCAAATGACCAAAATGCTGGTCCCTTGGCAATAGTCTTAAACCCCTACACATGTGGAACTCAAGCCTGCTAATTTCCTGCATATGTTTTTGCTTCTAAAAAGAGGTAGGGTGAGAATTAGATTCAACTGTGACTGCGAGTCATGGAAGAATACTGAAGGAAATTTCTACAGAGCATCTTCAAACTTGTGTGCCCTTCTTTTAAAGGAAATGCTGTATTAGTATCAATAATTGCATTAACAATCCAATTATTTTCCTTTACTAAAAATCCCCAAATATCTTTTTTTTTCCTTCTTTCAGATTAACTACTGCAATGTGCAAAGAAGTGGCCTCCTTATCAGAGAAGTTTACAAATTCTTTAACCACTGTTGGGGTAAGACTGTAATACGGGCTCTTTTTTTTCACCTTTTTTAAGGGAAGGTCTGTTAGGGGCTGTGAGATGAAGTAGAGGACGGAATGCCTTCTTTGATAGCTCCACAAGCAGAAGTGCAGCCAAGACATTTACTAAAATGAGGCTTGAGCGTCTTCTTTGGCAACAGGTGGCTCGAGGCTCTCATCCGATTGAGTTCTAGACACAACCATATCAGTTATACAAGATATTGGGTGGATTTTCAAAACCTCTCTGGGTCTCATTTCCTTCATTTGTTAAAGAAAAAATATCAAATGAAGATTCCTTCTATTACTTAATATCTGTGATATATAATACCAAAATCTCTATTAAAATAATTCATTCTTAATATTCACATTCACTTGTCCTCAAAGCCTATTTTATAAGCCACACAAGCTTTATTGTTACATTTCAACTTTAACCAAAAGAAAAAAATATTATCAACCAATCTGTAGAAGTGTTTCTGTTCTCAAAGTAACAAATTTGGGAGGTTTGGCATTCCTTGGAGATGTGGCTTCTGGTTATTGAGAAATCAGTCATGTTACATAACTCAACCTAGTGGGACTGGAGGAGACGGTGGAAGTTATTCCTTTTCAAGCTTTCCACTTCTCCTTTAGGGCCCTGGATGCAAGGGCAGATGGTTCTTTACATGAGAAACAGCAAGTTTTGCTTCCTGTCTTAGCTAGGGTGTTTGGATAATAAATGTATTAGTGTCCTAGGGCTGCCTTGACAAGTACCACACACTAGGTGACCAGCACAACCTCAACTAATTAAATCTGTAAAGCCCTATCTCCAAATAAGGTCACATTCTGATATACTGGAGGTAAGGGCTTAAACATATCTCTTTGGGGGCCACAATTCAATCCATGACAGGCAGTAAAGGAACTTTGTTAAAGGTGGTGGAGATGTATGAGCAGCTGTGGGGACTCCTCAGCAGAGCTCATGTACCTTCTCTCTGGAGCGTTGCTATTAATATTAATGCGACTCAACTTCAGCAGTTCCCAGTTCTCTCCCTTCAAATTCCAGGATCCTGGGTGAGAAGGTTTGAAAGGCTCAATGGCATGCCTCAGATATCCATCTGGTGTCACCAGTAGTGACTGAGGACAGAGTCATTTGCATGTAGACCTACCTGGCTGCTGCAACACACCTCCCCTCACCCCAGGAGAAGGGCAGTTCTCAAAAAAAACAAAGCAGAAATGATTGTGGACTGACTCTCAGGAGATGTATGCCTCCCACACTTCTGTAAATGGCTTAGTTAATAAAGGATGAGCTACATACCAATGATTCATTCTGCTCTCAGAGAATATGGTCTGCCTCTCCTGTTTTACAAAACACCAGCTTTTAATATTTGTCTGATTTTAAGCCTTCAGCAGCAGAGCTTCACTGTAAGCAGGTAGAGTGAAGGGGGGCTGCAGGTAGAAGCTTATTCATAGAATAGGCTTGATAAAATGCATTTATGTGCTCAGCATTGCCTAGGTTAACTGATGCTTGTGGACCTTGGTGTTACTGCTAGATTTACAGAGAGGTGTGAAGTCTTAATCAGAATGGAATGACCTTGGCGACTTGGCTTCCTACGGCTCTACTGTATCTTCTTCTCACTCTTTCCACTTTTTTCCAGTTTACTACCTGAGACACTGAGTCCCGGAGGGGTGAGCTAATTCACCCAGACTTCTCAGTTAGTCTCTCAACTCCCAGTTGGCTGCCCATCAGACTCAGGAGGCAGACAGATCCTAGTGACGAGGATATATATGTCTTTGTGTATATGTGCTATATGTTTTTTATGATTCATGTTAAACATGAATTTATTTTTTAAATTTATTTATTTTTAATTGAAGGATAATTGCTTTACAGTATTGCATTGGTTTCTATCAAACATCAACATGAAACAGCTATGGGTATACCTATGTTAAACATTAATTTATTTACATTGATTGGTAATATTCATGGTATTGCTTTCCATTCTCTTTAAGGTAGTGTATTCCAACACAATGCTTCTCAAACCTTAATGTGCAAGCAAATAACCTAGAGATCTTATTAAATGCAGATTTTGATTCAGTGGATCTTGGATGAGCACTGAGATTCTGCATTTCTAATAAGCTCCCAGGTGGTAGCAGCGCTCCTGATTCATATCCTACTTTTTGAGTAGCAAAGTTCTAGCAGATAAGTATGTGTACTCGAATGAATATACACACAAAAATGAATGAATATACACATATATACACATAAAATACACACACACGTGTGTCCAAATGTTTGTATATACAAAATCAGGAATACACAAATTATCATTTTGAAGAAGGAAAAAACCAGATCTAAAGATAGTTTATGAAATGCCATCTCACCACAACAGTACCTCTCGTCTTGTGCTGTAATAAATCATTCACATCAAGTCATTGTTTCTGTTCTCTAAAAGAGCCATTATTCATAACTTGAAGTTAATGAGTGTATATTGCTCTCCAGACTCTATTTAAATTGGTGCACATCTCATTGATTCTGAAAGCCAATGTCATTTTATTGCCCTCATTTTGATTATATTTTAGAGGTTTATTGATAATCAAATAAACATGAAAGCAAACCATAATGGATTTTCTGGTTACTTACTAAAATGACTAGGTTTTTAAAGGGTTTTTTCCCAAGACTCCATTATGCTTTCCCCAGTAAGACATTACTTAGCCCTCAGTAGAGTAATGTCAATGAAAGTGGGCTGCTCTGGGAAGATAGACTTCATTTATATCCTTTTGTTTACCACAATAACATTTTTCAAGTACCGTGAGAGAAAACAGCCTATTAAGATTGCCGTCTCTCTTTCTAGTCCCTTTAATTATTTATTGTCTAAGAGTAAATTGAACATTTTAGATAGAGAAGACTGTTGATTAATGGACCAATAGCAGACATAATAATAATGGTTACATGGACACTAACACTTTTTGAACACCTGCTTAACACCAAACTCTGTATTCTGCACTTTACGTATATTCATGTTTTGCAAACTGGAATCTGCCAACCTGTTTGCAAGTTATATTCAAGAGTATTTTAACTTTGCTGCCAACCTAGAAGACATACCCTAAAACCAAGTACCTGTGTTTGCATTTAAAAGAAAAACAGACAGGCTGGGACCAGGGAGGCAAGTAAAGGTACTTAACCTGTCTACCAAATTTAAGGGGACCATCTCTCAAAAAGAGACAAAGAGACAACCTCAGTCATCTAGATAGATGCAATATTTTAAAATCAAAATGAACACCAGAAGTCATGATGAACAAAATATAAAAATTTTAAGTAAAGACTGAAGCTGACTCTGTCCAACTCAATCTCACTCATCTCCCCCTAATCCCAGACCTGTTACAAGATTTGAATGGTTTAAAAGGTCTGAGTTTAAATTTCTAGCTACATGACCTTAAATAACTTGCTCAACCTTCCTGATTCATATTTTCTCATCTGTGAATCAGAGTTATCGTGGTCCCTGCCTACCCCCTAAGATTTCTGTGGAAATTAAATGAGATCGTGTAGGGGAAGCACCAAGTATGAAGCCTTTATGTATAGTAAGCATCCCACTTCTCCCCTTCTTCTCTAAGAGATCCCTCATAAAGCCAGCGTCTTAACACTTTGACAAGCCTTGGAGTATGAGCGCCTAATCTGTCAATTTCATACTTTTGATTCCACAGAGCAACCAGAAGGCCGAGGTCCTTAACCCCATGATCAATAGTGTATTGTTAGAGGTAAGTGGCTGCCCAGAGAGAAAATGCTTCTGAATTAAACCAAATGTTAGAGCTACACGTTTTGTCTTTCTCCCAGGCAGCAAGTATTACTGCAATTCTAAATTTTATCATCTACAGTCTTTTCTGAGTACATTTGTATAGTTCAACCAGCTGTAAACCCTCGAGTGAAACAACAATACCTAATTTTCAAGAATTCCTGATTATAAAGAGAAATGCTAAGCTTGCACATTATTTCTGTCGCTGTTTCCTCTGGCAGAAGCACATTTCTGCTGCCAAGTTTGACACCAGATTTAACACTGTGATTATTGGCTGCAACGAGGGATTCTTGCTCAATGGTGATTTTTTGTAAAACTGGGAACTTCCCTCCATTCACAATAAACTTGGGTTTAGCCGGGTCTAAGCTCCAGACTGGCAACAAATGACAGGTAAATATTTAGCATCTGCCCATTCACTAACCAGAGGCAAGATCCTCTGTGACCACTCACTCCATGGCCTGCCCACCCACCAGGACATTGTAACATGGACATGCAGCTGCCCCACACAGCTGTGGCTCTGCCAGAAGCAACGATGTAAAATAAAAGAAAAGGGACCTAGGACGCCTCATTCTTGATCCGTAGGCGCTGTGGTTCATCTGTGGCTAGTGGAGGAAATGCTTCTATTACGGATCAGCCATAAGTAACTGGCATTTCTGTAGCCCCACGGCACCCAACTGAAGCTGCAAGGTGTTGACAAGTTAAGTCTGAATATAAGCAGTGTATGTACAGTGGTTTCTTGCTCTCTGAAGTACCTGTCAAATGCAAAATTTGGAAATTACAAAAGTGAGGGAGGGCTACATATAAATATATAGCAATGCACTTAGGAATTGGGTCTTACCTTTAAGGAAAACTACCAGGGTACAGGAGTAACGGTGGTGACCCTAAGTGTTATTGCTTAAGACACAGCCTCGCAGAGGGATGGAGTTGACATGCAGGGAAGATTCTGGAGGATAGAGCTAAAGGAAATCCAGGCAATCAGAGGCAGAACATGGAACCTGAAAACCTTTTCCTTGGCCACCCAAAAGGCCTTAGCAGATGAATTACTGTTGGTCATGAAGAGTATGAAGTCAAATCGTTTATTCATTCCTTTGGTGGAAGTTTTCTCCTGTTTTAATTACCTGAAACTTTAAGTGGTTGCTTGTGGAATACTGTCTGTTAGAGCACCCATGAACATGAATAGCAATGTCAAATATCCAAACCAAGTGGAGGGTACCAACATGAATGGGAAGATGACAGCATTCAAGGATTTGCCATGAATAATTGCACAATATCTCCAGTAACCCATTATTGTTTATTCATCTATACGTGTTAGTCACTCAGTCGCGTCTGACGCTTTGCCATCCCGTGAACTGTAGCCCACCAGGCTACTCTGTCCATGGGATTTTCCTGGCAAGAATACTGGAGTGGGTTGCCATTTCCTTCTCCAGGGGATCATCCCAACCCAGAGATCAAATTCAGGTCTCCTGCATTGCAGGCAAATCCTTTACCATCTTAGCCACGAGGGAAGCCCTTCTTCATCTATAGGTTAGGACAAACTACAGCCTCTTTCATGCTGTGCTTTTGTATTATTTCAGGGCAGTGGGATTGATCTGGAAAAAGGATAAGTAAGACTGGACATAATGGGTATTGACTATACACACATAATATACCCTAAAGTGTAAGTGTTAGTCACTCAGTCATGTCCAACACTTTGCATCCCCATGGACTCTGTTCATGGGATTCTCCAGGCAAGAATACTGCAGTGGGTTTCCATTTCCTTTTCCAGGGATCTTCCTGACACCAGGGATCAAACCCGGGTCTGCTGCATTGCAGGCAGATTCTTTACCATGTGAGCTAAAGGAAATATACCCTAATATACCCTAAAAGCCTATGGAAATGGCTTGCCTCATTATAAGTGAATTCTTCTCTCTGTTAGTGTAGATAATTCAAAGCTGGTTGCAAGCCATCCAACAAAATGTGTTTATATCTGCTTTAATCAACAGCATTAAAAGAAAAATATTCTAAAATAGTGTGGGGTTTGAGGAGAAGAACATTATCAAATGGGAAGAATTGTCAAGCTGGAACTCTGACAGTAACCCTTCAATGACAGTTTTCTCCATTCCCAGGGCTGCAATAGCACCACATATATACAGGATGCCTTCCAGCTGCTGCTGCCTGTCCTGCAGGTTTCACACATCCAGACCAGCTGTTCCAAAGCACAGCCATGACCTGGCCAGACTTCATCGTGTTAAAGGAAACAGTGGGCCCTGTTGCTCCGATGTGCATTTCATGGAAGTTTTCCATGCATCCAGCCACAGACGCCTGTTTGGAAACACTACAAGCAATTTTGCACAGACAGTATTGAAAATGCAAGTTTAAAGACAGTATCATTTCTCTTAATGTATATGGTTGTTTTTACAAATAATTATGTTTCTTTTATGTTAATTTAAACTTTCACAGCTTTGTATTGATAATTTCCTTTAATCTAGAGTTCACTCACAAATATTCATTTCCATTTTCCTGGTTAAGCATGTTATCTTTGGCAAGTCATGAGCGGACCCTAGACTTTAAATTTCCACTTTAAATTTTCCCATTCTTATAGTATGACTTTAAATCAGTTCTTATAGTGGACTTAGTTTTATTATATAAATGCCATGGGCAGAGATAACACTACTTATAGATTTTTACCTATTATAGTGAAAGGGGAATATAGGTGTCTCTTTATAGTCATTCATTCTTCAAACAAGCGTATATTGAGCTCCTACTGTGTGCTCACAGTAGAAGAACATGATCTCACCCTGGTAGAAACAGATATTCTGAAAGAGGACTTCCAATCATTCTGAAAATGCTTTACAATACTAATAACTTTTCTAAACCTTAAAAAGTTTGATGAACAAGGTAAATAAGTATTTTTTAAAATGTTCTACCCCTCAGCAGATTGGATTTTTTCACATTCCTTTAACTTTTTATACATATGGGATGAAAATATATATGATAAGGGATACTAAAGAATATTTTGTTTAAAACTGACTTCTTATGACCATAAATACATAATGGCATAATCATAGAACTTGAAAGTATTTAGATAGAATATTAGAGGGATTACAACACAGTAGACCCCCAGGACTGCACTTTAAAATCTACTAAAGTTGAGTCAAGCTATTCCATGAATACACAGATCACACTCCCTGGTGGCAAATGCCATCATTGCTTCTAAAGACAGGAAATATTGATGTGTGGATAAGTAAATGGTATTACAATCCAAGAGGCTGCACCGGAGACCCTGCAGCCAGGAGAGGCATTGTCAATGTGCAGTTCTGCCCTCCAGCCCCAGTGTTCACTCTGGGTAGGGGTTTCATACAACATTCTTGTCTGGGAGCCCCAGTGACATCCCTCCCAGGTACTATCACCAGGTGTCTTACTCAGTGGCTCTCTTCTGGTGAAACAAAGCCTGTACGTTAGCCTCATTCATATTTGCTTTTATTCCCCTGGTAGAATAGACCAACTTTTGTTCCATATAGGTAAAGTAGGGATCTTTTCATATCATCCTATTCTTAGCAACTTATTTTCCAATATCCTGCATTTCATTTGTGTATCTCCTGAAACAGCCAAATGGAAAATATAAGAAGTTATTTATAATCTGGAAAAAAATTCTCTGTGGAATCAATTAAAGGTGGTTTTCCCTACTTGCTTTTTGATTGCCTGAAATGTTTCTGCTGTTAAATCTAGAGAACAATTAACTGATGAAAATGTTGCATTTGCCTCTTCATAAATTTTAGACTTTTTATGTATAGAGCAGAGGAAAGGGTTGAGATTTACAATTTCCTCATATCAGAGTTTTTTTTAGCATCAGATGAACTTATAGATGTTAACAGGAAATGTAAAAGAAACAGTTGCAAAGGAGCTAGAAATAAGACTTTAAGCCTTCACTCATTTAGTGCATAGCAAAATTGTTAATCATGAAATGAAATATAAATCTACAAAAGAATAAGAGAATTCTTTTTTAAGTGGTGACATTATTTGTATTGCACTTATATATCTTTTAATGATAGGATGTGAGGATTGCCAAGTGAAAACACAGGCTGAAGAGATGATTCCTGGGGCCTAGCTCCATGGCCTGTGAATTACATTATTTAAGAGACAATCATCATTTAAAATATATCCACTCTCCAGGATTGCTCTCTTTCAATACTGTTTTTCACCATCACTTTTAAATAATTTCTTCTTTGCTTTGCTTTAAAAGCTAGCAAAGCACATGATCCAGATCTGAGCAAATATCAATCAGTTACTGAATGAATGATTTAACAGACTTACTCTGGAAGTTTTATATTCCTTCAATAATCCTTTACAGAAATTGGGTTCATTTCAATCTATGCAATTACCCTGAACATGCATGCCAGCCTTTTTTTTTTCCTTACATCAAGTGCAAAAGAAGTTCTAGTCTAAATAATGAATGTAGTCTTGTGCCTATGCTTGTGCCTTATTAAATAAAAAGCTTCAAAAGCATATTTCAAATTCAAAGCAAAAATGCATCCAAGAAAATTGCTTTGGGGTATTGATACATGCAGCTCTAAAGGGCAAAATCCCAACTCTTAGAGGAAAGTATTTAATCCTGAACTTCAGACAGAAGCCTCCCTTTCCTCCGGGTCTCACACTGGGCTGTACATCAAGCCCATGGTTAAATGAGCTGTGTGGCTGGCTGGGCAAAACCAGGGATGAGCCGCTTCAGCTGCACCCACCAAGGGGTGGACCATGGACCTCAGCTGCAGAACTCCAAGGGGAAGAAGCACCTTGGACAGATTATGTGCAGATTACGTGAGAGAAATCTGAACCCAGAAATAAGTGTCTCCTGTGCTTTGTATTAATAGAAGTCAGCTGCCCCAAGGTGATCCCATATCTGGAAAGTTAAATTCTGCCCAGGCCGCCAGGCTGTGCTGAAGTTAGAAACAAAAGCAGGCAAATTCCAGTCACAGCCATCCCAGAGCTCTAGGACATAACGTCTTAGGAAGTAATTCAGCAAAAATGTGAAATAAGCATGTTTCCCTTCTTTCCTAAAAAAAAAATGTATACATTTGTAGTATGTATGTATGCTGAACAGATGGGGTGGATCATACACATGACTTTAATTCATATTTAATTTTATAAAAGCAGTTTTTTATAAAAGCAGTTATTCTTCAGGGTCAAGCTAGTTTTTTATAATGTCAAAATTGCCCTTTCATCTTCCTCTTAAGTGTGCCCTACATTCTGATATTCAGATCCAGGCTTCAACTTCGTTTCTCAAACTGTTGGTTTGTAAAATCACATCAGAAGAAATCATAATGAAAATTCATTTCAGAACTGCAATTTTGCTTTGATTTTGTAGTTGATTAAGATTCAAAAAGCCATCAGAGTGGATTCAGACCAGCCATTCTTCACATTGAAAAAAAAATCATGTAGTTAACCATTTGTTGTATTTTTCTAGCTATCTCATAACTTATTCAGGGTTATGTTCATTTTCTGTGTATTTAAAACACTTCCCTGGTGGCTCAGACAGTAAAGTATCTGCCTACAACGCGGGAGACCTGTGTTCAATCCTGGATCGGGAAGATTCCCCTGGAGAAGGAAATGGCAATCCACTCCAGTACTCTCACCTGGAAAATCTCATGGATGGAAGAGCCTGGTAGGCTACAGTCCATGGGATTGCAAAGTCGGACATGACTGAACAACTTCACTTCTGTATATTTGCCTATAACAGATGCTCCACTGCAATGTCTGCTGTTAAACAAATCTGAGTTCTTTTGTGTGTATATGCGCTTAGCTCCTGAAAATAATCTGAGCTAGTCTACCCTTTGGGCATTTTACTTTTAGCAATGATTAGCTTATTACAGCCCAATAGTAAGAAATTGATGGTGTTTCTGATATTTCTGGTGTCTAGAGCCATCATAGACTGGGAATAGAACCTGATTTTGTAGGATAAGAATTTTGTGTTGGAATTGAAGCTGTTACCTTTGTCTGGATCAGAGTGTTTTTTCTCTGCATGAGCTGTCAGCCAAAAAGCAATAGGATTATGTCTGTCTGTGGTCACTGCTGACTCACTTGAAGGCCTGTCTCTTCTATTAGTCTCAAAGAAATTCCATACTGCAAAAGAATAGTATGTACATTTCGTATATGACTCCCCTGAGAACAAAAGTTTAGGGTGATTCCGAAATGGTCTGTCTCCCTGCCCTGGGTTTCACCACTAGGTTTCTAGAGCTGCCATTTGGCGGGAAAAGTCAGCATAGAAGCCAAGAGCAGATGGATGAAACCTTGGCAAAAAAGCAAAACTAATTCTCTGCCTTTGAGTCCCTGCCACCTTTATCCTTTTTCTCTCTCAGGACCTTCTTGACAGTCATTAAGTGCCTCTCTTCTAAGATAAGCTTTTCACATCCTGACTCTCTTTTTCATGTCTCCTCTTCTTCCCTTTCTCCTTCTCTACATTTATATTCTCCTTCCCCATTTACCTCACCAGAAAACAACCCAGCCAAAAATCTTCAATAATAATCATTAATGTGTATTTACTGTGTGCTGGACACTGTGCGGATTGTTTTGTATGTATCATCCCATTTACTCTCCATAAGTACCCTAATGAGTAGATACTACAATTTCTGCTGCCCAAATGAGAACATTTAGATGCAAGGAATTTTAGAACTCATCTAATCTTACACAAGTGGTAAAACAGAGCCAGGATTCAAACCCATGTCATTTTGGCCTAACCAGTTAGTATTATAAACTCTTCTGTAGAGCCTCTCAACAAAAGAGAAAACTAACATGTTCTTTTTAGAGATAGCTGAATACTTATGTGTTTAGCTCTCTTTATACCGTGAGGTGGATTAGTAGCTGAAAGATTTGGTCATCTGCTGTGGTTGTTTCCATGCAACTGAGAACACACCGGGGCCAGAGAGACACAGAATGAAGCCATGCGAGGTTATTGGGCCCCTGGGTGCTTCTCACTGCAGGCCTCGGCACCTCTTCACAGACATTTACATCAAGCAGCTCCCTGGTCAGCATCAGCACTGCAGCCTGTTTCACAGGTGCCTTTGATTGTCCTAAAATGGCTCCATTTCCTCCTCCTCCCCCGTCACTGATGCCAAGGAATCCCATTTGTAAATCACCACCCTTCCTGGAAATCCTTAACCCTCTACTATCTACTTGGAGCTTGCAGTGGTTTTATGCTTCCCTTGCCTTGAAGATGACCAATTTTAGGCAGCCTCTCTGTTGAATCTTTAGTACCATGGGCTGCGAGATACTGATAGGTATTTTAAAGATGCACTCGGTAATGCCTGCTTGTCCTTGAACTTGGTGCTGTTCCCTGTTAAGCCCAAGAAATGGTGGTGGTGGTGGTGGTGGTGATAGAGATGACGATGGTGGTGTTGCCACTGATGATGCTGGTGATGCTGGTGATGGTGGTTGTAATGATGCTGATGGTTTTGGTGGTGGTGATAAAGATGGTAGTAGTTATGGTGATGATAATGATGCTGGTGGTGACAATGTCTTTATTCACTAACTACTTAACTATGTTACAGACACTTTACCTCCATGGTCTCAATTTAATTCCCAATATCATCCTTATGAGATAGCGACTATTATCATACTTATTTTCCACATGAAAAGCAAACCTCAGAGAGATTAAATAATCTGCCGTAGGTTATCCAAATGATCATCAGAAGAGATAGGATTTATATCGAGGGAGTATATAAAATGCTAGCCAGAGCCCCCAGACAAGCAGATACCTGGTCATAAAAAAAGTTGCTCATTTTCACTTGGGTTGAGTTCTTCTCTTCCAGCTAATACCTGGGCTCTTTCTCTAGCCAGTGGCCTCAGGCAGAGACAGATTGCTCCACAAATCTCCCTGTCAAAAGCCTAACCACATTTTTCCTGCCAATGCCTCCCAAGAGAAAGTGGGTAGCCTATGTGTCCCATTCTCCCTCATGTTATAAATCTCATGCTGAGCGATCCATTTATCACTGAAAACTGTGATCGCCTCTTAACACTTCTGCAAGAAAACTCTAGTCTGCTATCCTTGGGGAAAAAAATCTGCTGCTAAGAAATGTGATAAAGGACGAGAAACCAATGATGAACTGCAGGACAAAAAGACTGGCCATTTCTGTCAGAAAGAATTATTTGGTCCTAGAGGGCATCTTAGTCAGAGGACATAGGGCATCTTAGTCAGAGGATATAGGGCATCTTATATATAGAGGATAATTTTCTTCTAGACAGCTTCACACATCCCTTCTTCACTTCTTTGGGCTTCTTAATCAAAAGCCTCCTTCTTGATGAGGTATCTCCAGGTCAAATTTCAATCCTCCTAATATTCCATTTCCCTGCTTTGTTTTTTTCTCCTTAGGGTATATCACTGTCTACTGTCGTTTATATCTTACTGCTACTGAACCAAGGTCCAACTGCTCACCACTCAAAAGCTATTAAAGAAGCTGGATTGGTGGAAAGGAAAGCTTGATTTTGAATGCTAGTAAGGGAGGAAGAGGGTAGACGCCAACTTCTCCCCAGCAATTGGAGTAAGAGCTTTCATAGACAGACAGAGAGGGCTACATGCAGAAAGGGCACAGTCAGCTCTGACAGTCATCTTGAGATTGGTCATCTGTGGTTTGACCAGTGTCATCGTGATTGTGTTAAGTACAGCTAATCTTCAGTTCTGGGGTCAGTGTGTTCCCACTTCCTTGAGGCCAGTTCTCAGAACTGTGGCTGCTATGTCATGGCTATAGTCTGGGCATCATGTGGTTAACTTCTCCACTTGGTGGGGGTGTCAGCATCTATAACACAGCTGACAGGATATAGCTCAGAATATTATCTGCAGCCCTTGAGGAGGAACGAAAGGTCTTTGATTATGCTTAGTGACATCATTATTATTATTTGGTCTCCTCTGACTGCTTTCCTTCGTTTCTGCATTTTCTCACTTCTCTGGTTAAACTTATTCTAAAGTTTTTCCACAGACAAAAGGCAGGCTGAGAACATGGCTGGGGGGAAGGACCAAAAGGTCTTGCTCTATTTCATTACTTATCTGTTACTTGTCTGTTGTGTTAGGATTTAATTTCCACGAGACAGGAATTTTTTGTTTGTTAATATATTCCCAGCATGCAAAACAGTGTTTGACTCATAATAGGGGCTCAGTAGTGATTTGTTCAATGAATAAATACATCAAAGTCTTAAGTGTTCAATCTGTAAACACTGAAAGAATGGAAACAGGTGTATGATAGGGTAATTAATGATGGAGAATATCTGGCCAAGTTAATATTAACTATAGAAGTCCTTGTGTCCATGTTAATGTTATATGGTGTTGTAGCATAAATGAGCATGATTTAGGTACTTAGAAGTACATAAACTTTTTTTTTTCATTAAATGGAATTTACACTTTTCTACTTAGAAGAATTCACTCTATAATGGATTTTTCAAGACTCTTCATCAGGTGGGGTAGCCTATAGTGAGAAATTAGAACCACCTATTTAGTAACCACCCTTATTTGTTAACTATGGCCTACCAATACTATGAGATATTATGCAATGGTTAAAAAAGACTAGAAAGAATGCGTCTTAATCTGTTTGGGCTGCTGTTATAAATATACCATAGACTAGATGGCTTAAACAATAAACATTTATTTCTCTGGATAAGATCAAGGTACTGGCAGATCTGGTGCCTGGTGAGAGCCCACTTCTGGCTTTGCAGATGGCTGTCTTCTCATTGCATCTTTACATGGCAGAGAATGAAGAGACAGAGGAAGCAAGCTCTCTTATGTCTCTTCCTATAAGGGCACTAATCTCATTCATGAGGTCTCCACCCTTACTTGTAACCTAATTACTTCCCCAAAGCCATCCTCCAAATATAACCACATTGGCTTCAACATATAATTTTGGGAGGATATAAACATTCAATCCATAACAAGATGGAACAGCTGTCTGTACTAACAGAGCTCCAGAATCACTGCATGAAAAAAGAAACCTGTGGCATGGTACTTATAGTATATTTATCTCAAATAACATGTGCATACACAAAAATATACTACACACACACACACACACACACACACACACATTCCTGGAAGAAAGTCTGGAGAGATACACACAAAACTATTAATGATGCTTGTGACCAAAGATGGATAGGGTTGTAGTAGGATTGGGAGAACTTCAGAATTTGACATAATAATCAAAGGGAACTCCAGTGTTATTTGTAATATTTTTATAATGAAAATGTACTAATGGATGGCTTATGTAGTGAAATTTTTAAAGGTCAAAACAAGAAGCAAAAGAAAATAGCTTCTGTTGAAGAAGATAAGAGGATAGGGTCCTGCCAGGGACTTAAAGTGTAAAATACAAAGGTTATTTTTCAACAGAAGGGCCATAACTGTGAGTGAGAGCATCTTAATGATTTGGATTTCTTTGTCATCAATGTGCCTATAAAGCTCTAAGACAATTTAAAGGATTATACAGATCTCTCCTTGTTTTCTCAGAAAAGCCCAAATCAAGTATTCCAAGTGCATAGTTTGTAAAGATTGTGATGATATAAACAGAAAAAAATTGTCATTTCAATCTCACTGGAAAAAGCCAACTTCCTTAGCCAGATAGTGTAGTGTGTCTAATCTTCCTGCTAAACCTGAACAATTCTAGGTCTATGTAATGACTACAGAAGCAATTTCAGAAACTTCTGGAGGGAAACACCACACAAATGAATGAGTCTGTGGTTCCCGGTTATTAGCTTGATGCCCAAATGCTTATCATATTTGCAAGAGGCAGTTTACAATCTGCTCATCTTGACAAATGTAGCCCAAGGGGATTTAAATCCCTGCATTTGCAATTTCTATCTCTTCCTCTCCAAATTTATGGAGAAATGGTAGACACGAATAATGTGTCAGGGATGAATGAACTGAGGTCTCTGTTCCGCTCCTGCAGCTCTATTTCACTCAAAGGAGAGTAATAAATGGAAAACAAAGAAAAGTCTCAGCAGATAATGAATCTGAGTCCTAATGACCTTCCCAAACTACAGAAATGGATTGTAACTTACTTGGCATTGCCCAAACTGTTTGATGCCTGTAGAGAAGTATGAAAATATTTTTGACTGTTTAGGGCCACAGCTGGGCATTTTAAGTATGTCCTCTATGATTCATGAAGAGTCAAAACTACTCTTCCACAAAAAGGTGAAAGTCATCCATCAGTGGTAATGGAAGACTTGCTTCCAACCTGCCCTGTCTATTGCCTTGATGGTGGTGTGATTGATTATTAAGGAGTCTTGGACTATTCTGCAGCCCCCAAGGACCATAGTATGGCCATTTATATAACATATGGGTGTCACAATCCAATGCCTGATATCCTACATCTCTCTTGTAAAACCACTTGATTTCTGGCCAGGTATGTAGAGTGAAAACTCACATTTACTCAAAGGAAGTCATGTGTGAAATAACAGGCTTGCTTGCTGAAAGTAACAAGTCTGTCACTTGACTGGTCATCTCCATCTGGATTGCTGCGAAGGCAGCAGCTGGTCAGTCACTGCTAGGGCATCGATACCTAATGGGAATAATATACATCAATGGTCTGAAATCACTTGGCTTAAAAGCAAAAGGCTCATTGATTTTTAAGTGCAGGAATAAAGTCCTCCATGTGTTGCATCCAAACAATCCACCCGCTGTTGCCTTTTGTCTCTTTGAGATAGTCATATTTTTTTCTTGTTTCCGGAGCTAAAACTAAAACAAATCATGAAATAAAGTAAAAGAGGGAAACATCTATTGATTTATAATGAACCTCTACCCTTTATTCATTCAATCATCCATTCATCCATATATTCATCCAACCAGTTCACAACATTATGGCAACTGTCGTGCACTCTACCGAATAGGGTTCAACTTGAAATTCACTTTGCAGGTCTCTCATCCAAAACCATATAAATCAGTTTGAAAGACAAATATACTAATCCACTAGGTATATCCACAGTTTCTGCTTGTTGTTGTTATTGTTTAGTCACTAAATTGTGCCTGACTCTTTGTGACCCCATGAACTGCAGCCTGCCAGACTCCTCTGTCCATAGGATTTCCCAGGCGAAAATACTGGAGTAGGTTGCCACTCCCTTTTCCAGGGGATCTTCCCAACCCCAGGATCCAACACACATCTCCTGCATTGGAAAGTGGATTCTTAACTTCTGAGCCACCAGGGAAGCATCCACCTATATGTTGATAACATGCAAATTTCTACCTGGAGCCCTAACATCACTCCTGGATTCCAACCATAGAGTCAGCTTCCTATCAGACATCTGTATATCAGTGTTTGGGTGTTCCACTAAACTTAATCTGAACATGTCTGAATTGAATTGATCACCTTTCCCCCCTCCTCCTATTGGATGCATAGTGTTACTTCTGCCAGAAGCCTAGCTGTCACCCTCGGCTCCTACTTTTTCCTCACCCTCAGTGCCCAATCAGCTAGCGGCTATTTCTTTGTATATCTTCCTGGATCCCATTGCCTCCGTCTTGTTTCCCTTTCTTCTCATCATTCTGAACTGGCATAATAGATACTGAAGGACGGCAGCATATGCCACTCCAATATATGACTGTAGGGGTTCAGGACATGCCATCCCCAAATATGCAGCTTTGGTATGTTGATTACTGTTGAGCTGTAGGCTCTTGAAAAACAGCAAATACAGGGAGAGGCTTTGAACTTCCCTTACCTTCCTGAAGACAGATACTCCATAAGGGACTCAGTTGTCATAGATTCCTAAACTGGGAGTTTCAACAACCAGGGAAAATTGCCTCAATACAGAAGAGGAGACTAGCAGTCAACACCACTTCCAGACAGACTTTATCACAAACCATCATATTTCCCATCTATTCTTCTAAGGGTCCACTCATCTTTCCAAAAAATCATTTGCTCTACCCTAAGTATTTTGGCCACCTCATGCGAAGAGTTGACTCATTGGAGAAGACTCTGATGCTGGGAGGGATTGGGGACAGGAGGAGAAGGGGACGACAGAGGATGAGATGGCTGGATGGCATCACTGACTCGATGGACATGAGTCTGAGTGAACTCCGGGAGTTGGTGATGGACAGGGAGGCCTGGCGTGCTACGATTCATGGGGTCACAAAGAGTCAGACACAACTGAGCGACTGAACTGAACTGAATTTAAGAGGCTGACATCTCCTGCCCCCTTCCCTATTTAGAATTCAGGATTTAAGTCTGAATTCTAAGCTACCTCTTTGAGTTACTCATTTTTCCCTGGGTATCACCCTTGTATACATGAGATTGCTGCTGCTGCTAAGTTGCTTCAATCATGTCCAACTCTGTGCAACCCCATAGACGGCAGCCCACCAGGCTCCCCCTCCCTGGGATTCTCCAGGCAAGAACACTGGAGTGGGTTGCCATTTCCTTCTCCAATGCATGAAAGTGAAAAATGAAAGTGAAGTCTTTCAGTCGTGTCCAACTCTTAGCAACCCCATGGACTGCAACCTACCAGGCTCCTCTGTCCATGGGATTTTCCAGGCAAGAGTACTGGAGTCGGGTGCCATTGCCTTCTCCGATACATGAGATTACATGTTAGTAAATTTCTGATTGTTTTTCTCTTGTCAATCTGCCTTTTACTACAGGGGTCTCAGTTAAGAACTCAGAATCAGTTCAGTTCAGTTCAGTCGCTCAGTCGTGTCCGACTCTTTGCGACCCCATGAATTGCAGCACGCCAGGCCTCCCTGTACATCACTAACTCCCGGAATTCACCCAAACTCATGTCCATCAAGTCGGTGATGCCATCCAGCCATCTCATCCTCTGTCGTCCCCTTCTCCTCCTGCCCCCAATCCCTCCCAGCATCAGAGTCTTTTCCAATGAGTCAACTCTTCTCATGAGGTGGCCAAAGTATTGGAGTTTCAGCTTTAGCATCAGTCCTTCCAAAGAAGACCCAGGACTGATCTCCTTTAGAATGGACTGGTTGGATCTCCTTGCAGTCCAAGGGACTCTCAAGAGTCTTCTCCAACACCACAGTTCAAAAGCATCAATTCTTTGACGCTCAGCTTTCTTCACAGTCCAACTTTCACATCCATACATGACTACTGGAAAAAGAATAGCTTTGACTAGATGGACCTTTGTTGGCAAAGTAATGTCTCTGCTTTTCAATATGCTATCTAGGTTGGTCATAGCTTTCCTTCCAAGGAGTAAGTGTCTTTTAATTTCACAGCTGCAATCACCATCTGCAGTGATTTTGGAGCCCAAAAATATAAAGTCTGACACTGTTTCCACTGTTTCCCCATCTACTTCCCATGAAGTGATGGGACCAGATGCCATGATCTTCGTTTTCTGAATGTTGAGCTTTAAGCCCACTTTTTCACTCTCCACTTTCACTTTCATCAAGAGGCTTTTGAGTTCCTCTTCACTTTCTGCCATAAGGGTGGTGTCATCTGCATATCTGAGGTTATTGATATGTCTCCCAGCAATCTTGATTCCAGCTTGTGCCTCTTCCAGCCCGGGGTTTCTCATGATGTACTCTGCATATAAGTTAAATAAGCAGGGTGACAATATACAGCCTTGACGAACTCCTTTTCCTATTTGGAACCAGTCTGTTGTTCCATGTCCAGTTGCTTCCTGACCTGCAGATAGGTTTCTCAAGAGGACTCAGAATGGTAGGGGGTAATTATTTTTCCTCCCCTATGATACCAATCTGGTGTCAGTGCAGGTATTAGTTCCCCTCTAATCACTCATTGTGGTAGTATCAGCGTAGATTCCCTAAGAGTGCAAATCTGGTTATTCCTTTAATTGAAACCTTCATTGGCTGAACCCCAGCATCTGGGAGAATACCCAAACAAAGTCCTTTATTGTCTGGTCCCTCCTACCTTTTAGGGCACCTTCATCAATTCCTCATCAACTCAAGGGCAAAACCCACAGAGATCCTTGTATATGGCCCCTTGCACCACGCTCCCTCTCAGCTCTGTGTAGTGGCAGTTTAACTTATGCAGGTGCTACCATCCGTTGATTGGAGCCCATCAGCGGCCCGTATGAACTAGAAATTCGACGTTATTGATAATGTCAGAACAGTGCATTCCTAAAATCAGCATAGCATCATTAGCACAAATTGTGCTTTAATGAAATTGATCTTAGACTGGATTTTTAAAAATCTGGCTATAATATAACCCCCAAAGAGGGATGAGATTTCCTCCAGTGTCTCAATCTTTTCTCACTGCAGTGATTCAAAAATGTACTCAGTGATAATTGGGAAGGAAAAAAAAAGAACTTTCCTGAGAAGTGGGTTAACCATTAATAAACCTTTTTTTTTTTTAACCCTAAGGACTTCCTAAATGTTTTAGTGTACTATTGTGCACTGGAACTCTCCAAAAGGGGGCTTGAAGGTGCAGCCTCTCTCTAGTTAAGCAGGGAAGCCTATATCTGGAGCAAAAATTAACAGCCACCTTCAGTGGTGTTGCTCTGAATACAGTCTGGCTTCCCTCTCTTCCAATAACTCTGTGTGTAATAAATTATTCTTTCAGTTGTGCAGTAGTATTTAAGGGCTGTCGGCTTAAACTTTAATTGGTTAAGCAGTTACAAGCTCAAATGATAGAGTATGAAAAATATCACAATAGATCACAGTATTGTCAATTTTCCCCTGCAGAACCCTGACATTCTCAAGTTTAACAAAGCCCGTCCCTCTCCCACGTTAATTACCACAGTGTCCTTGAAACAGAATAGCATGGTTATTACTATGTCAAAGAGAGCATGCTTCCATCTCCTGCATGTCAGAAGCCCGTGTGTGTGTGTGTGTGTGTGTGTGTGTTGGAGGACACATAGATCTTAAAGTAAACCCCTCTTTTCTGTACACAACTGCCCAAGTGCCTTCATATATGTTCTTTCCACTCTGTCCAACTTCTCCTTTAAGTCTCAGATTGTGTCCCTTCCTCCAGAAAGTCTTCTCTCATTTCTTCCTCCTTGATTTCAGCGCCCTTGTCTGGGCTCCAATAACATTCCATTCATTAAGTCCACAAACACTTAACTGGGTAATTTCTACATCAGATACCAGTACTTGTTAACGGTGCTCAGATACTAGCTTGTTTGGGGCACAGGTAGGCCAACCTGGTCCTCAGGGAGGGGGCGCTATACACCCAGGGCTCTTAGCACCAGTTCCCAAGAGAGGCAAGAAGCCTCCTCCCACCTCATTCTCCCTACTGCTCCTCCAGCACCGCCCATCCATGCAAACCAGCAAATTCTCAGGAACACAGCCTGTGTGAATTCTGCCACTAAAACATGCCATTTAAAGAGATTCTTTTTTGCTCACATTGATCAAATTATTCTATTAAAAAAGCAACAACTACTACTGAATAATGAACTTTTCTTCTAGCATTAGTCTGTAATTAAAAGAGCTTGAATAAAATAGACAATTTTTAAACACCCTTTTTTTCTACTGAATTTTTCACTCTGAATAAAGAATAATGTCCAAAAAAATCTTACTGTGATGTAAGCATTAAGCACTGTCAATTTGTTTTGACATAGTGGAACTTTGTTTTGATAAATTGCTTAAAAATAAAACTTACTTTGTCTGTTTGCCAAAATAGGGTGGGGAATGGAGATGATTTCCTGTTTCTCTGTAACAAATTTCAAGCAGAAAAATGTGTTTTAAATCCAGTAAGCAGAAAAGGACTTTCTGGGCACTTAGTTCCTAGCATTTTCTAATCAATATTTCGCTGTTTTTGCATTGTAATTAGTACCTTTCACCACAGGGGATCTTGAGATGAGTTCAAAGAATTTAACTCTTAAATAATCTATTAAATGATTCACTTTTGATCCTATTTGATGAGCATCTAGAGCAAAAAGCTTCCCTCTGTGCAATTCATCTCATAACTACCAAGTAATCAAGTTCTTTAGATGTATTTGGCTGCATGGGTAGAGACAAGAAAAACATCTGTTGTGTAGGAGTACTTGCAGTTCAATGGTGTTCATAAGTGTATGCTCCAAGCATCACTGGGGCACAAGACAGTCATGCTACAGAACCTCCCCCACCTTGCCAGAAGTGTGTACAAAAAGGTATTGGACAATCTTCTTTTCCTAAGAAAATGAATCTACTTTTATCTCCATAGCGAGAGTTAATAATTAAGATATAACAGAGTGTTAAGGGCATGGACTTTGAACTGAGACCACCTGGTTCAAATCTCAGCTCTGCCACTTAAATCTGTGTATCCTTAAGCAAGTTACTTAACCTCTCTGTGCCTTACTTTCTTCATCTGTAAATTGGGATCCTGATAAGAGTACTTATTTTCAGATATTGTGAGATAAACAAATTAACCAGTACATTTTTAGTGCCTAAAGTCGTGGTGGCGATAGTTTAGTTGCTAAGGTCTTGTCCGACTCTTTGCAACCCCATGGACTGTATAGCCCACCAGGCTCCTCTGTCCATGGGATTTCCCAGGCAAGAATACTGGAGTGGGTTGCCATTTCCTTCTCCAGGAGATCTTCCCCTCCCAAGTATTGAACCTGGGTCTCCTGCATTACAGATGGATTCTTTATCAACTGAGCCACCAGGGGAAAACCTCTTCCCAATTCCTACCCTAACATTGGGCTGTTTTGGCAGCAGTTGTCTAAGCTATGATTCCCTAAGGTGACTGAAAAAATAGAGCAGATATATATCTTTTAGTGGGAATCGAGGAAGACTTTCTCCAAATGCACACAGCTAGAAACTAAAGTCAAAAATGGGAGATAATCACTTTCAGAACCCTAACCCATATGTTTCCCTAGAGCAAACCACTTCCTTTCCAAACATGAATTTCTTTATAGATTGTTGAAAATAGTTAAGGCGCCATATAAGGATATAAACTGATGCCTGTCTTTACCAGATGCCAAATCTCTGAAAGGACTATCTCCGAAACAAAAATTTTAACTCCTCAAAGCAAATTATGAATTTAGGGGAGAAATGAAAATTTTAAGGTCACCATTCTGTATTAAGTATGAGAGAAAGAGGAGTAAAGCAGGCTGTGGTTTATAATAAAAAAGAATGAAAATAAAAAGCAGGCTGCACTACCCTGGACAAAGGAGACCCTGTCTATTTCTAGTTCTGTCACGGACAAGCTCTGTGATGTGACCTTGAGAGAAACCCTCAACCTCTGGGAGATTCAGTTTCGTCAGCTGTAAAATGAGGGCACTGACCAGATGATTTCTAAGATTTCTTACAGCTCAAACATCCTATGGTTTTATGAAATAAAATAGATGTTAGAGGTTGTATATAGCAGGCTACTGAAGCAGGAAATGATCTTTTTGCAAGGATGTTACTGGTAGCTCATGGAATCGAAGGGAAGGCTGGAGAACCAAACTCAGGATCAAGGCAGTTTGGAGGGGGTGGGTGGATCCTAGGGGGTCTAAAAGCAGGAATGACGCAACTTAACTGCCAGAATGAAGAACTCAAATAATATTTTCCATTCTCATGTCACTATAAATTCAAAGTCCTGAGAAAGTGGGTCAGATTGATCTAGTTCAGGTCACATGTCACCCCTTGGCTGATGGGCAAGAAACCTCGATTTACATACAGCCTTGCCAAGACATCGTTCAATGGACGAGACATAATTCCTAAGAGGAAAGTGGCATAAGATCACAAAAGAAAGATAATGACAACCATTCAACTCTTCACTACAAACACTGTGCCTGCCTTTGTACTATCACACACTGAAAATCACCTTTCTATGTAGAAATAGTTGGGCTATTTTCACAGTCCATCTGAAAATAGACATATCTTTGGAGGAAATGATGGCCCTATGACAACCCTGTGGACACCCATCATGAAATGCTGGACGAGGACACACGCTGATGAAGAGCCTTGCTGCTGCTAAGTCACTTCAGTCGTGTCTGACTCTGTGCGACCCCATAGACGGCAGCCCATCAGGCTCCCTCGTCCCTGGGATTCTCCAGGCAAGAACACTGGAGTGGGTTGCCATTTCCTTCTCCAATGCATGAGCCTTAGTGTGCCTCAAAAGGTTGTCCCGAGGGGGAAGCCTGTGTTTTGTTTTCAATCAGTTTCTCTTTGCACATCTCCTTAGGATGAGGAGCATTCTAGGAGGCACTCATCAGTCATTTCCTCTTCTTCCATGTTTACAGAGACCTGTTTTCATTCTGACAGTCAATTTCTCTCCCTGCTTAAGGAACCAGGCCAATCTGAGTTCTTCTAGACCCTGGTACTCAGCTGGTAAAGAATCTGCCTGCAATGCAGGTGACCCTGGTTCGATTCTTGGGTCAGGAAGAAGCTCTGGAGAAGGGAACAGCTACTCACTCCAGTATTTTTGGGCTTCCCCAGTGGCTCAGCAGTAAAGAATCCGCCTGCAATGCAGGAGGCCTGGGTTTGATCCCTGGGTTGGGAAGATCCCCTGGAGAAGGGAACGGCTGCCCACTCCAGTATTCTGGCCTGGAGAATTCCATGGACTGTAGTCTAGGGTCGCAAAGAGTCAGACACGACTGAGTGACTTTCACTTTCACTTTCAAACCGGTCATAATGGTCTTGATCCCCCTGTGCTGTCATCGTTGGGTTTAAGGGTAGGTCTGTGACCCAATTGCCACCTGGCCTGGAAAAACTATGACTTAGCACACACACTTGTGACCCAACTCTAGATGCTCTGACATGAGGAGAAATCTTTCCAGAAGGGGGCTTCCTTCTTTTCCCTTTTAAAAAGAACAGAGTGGTGGAAGAACATGCTGTGGGACCACCATTTAGTACAAACTGTCCTTGAAACCATGAGAGGGGAGCCTGAAGACAATGCCAACAAGTAGAAGGCAGCAGAGAGGAAAAGGAGGAAGAACAGGTGCTCAGTGAGCTGAGTTCTTGAGTTCACCAGCTTGGGAAACACCCTACTCAGAATTCTGTTGGGTGAGACAATGCATCTTCTTATAATTTATGTCACTTCAACTTGGGCCTGCTATTATTTGCAGATAAAAGTATCTCAAATGATAACCTAAATATTATATTCTTTCAATAAGCAATAAATTTATCTCCATATTTCCCTCTGGTAACAGCCTTAACTCTCAGGGTTGGGGAGGGAATAACTCATCCAGAAGACTTTGTGAAGTATTATTTTTGCCAAAATGGACTGTTTTTGCCCCACGCCCTTTCATGCACACTTCATCTTGTCCTTCAAATTAAAGAAGCTTCTAGTCCACTCTATCTTTACTAAGGTAATGATTCCTAGTTCATAGAGGATTTTAAAATGCATCCGTTTGTTGTCATGCCTCTCCATTAATCAATAACATACCTATTTAGATTTTTCAAATGTAAGAACTTCCTTTCACCCATTATCCTAAGATTGCCACCCATCAGAATAGCACCAATAGTTGGAAATGGTTAATAAAGATGTAGGGACTTCCCTGGCGGTCCGGTGGCTAAGACTGCACTCCCGGAAGTGCAGGGGGCCCGGTTTGATCCTTGGTCAGGGAACTAGATCCCACATGCTGCAACTAAGAGTTTGTGTGCCACAACTGAGAGTTCACACGCTGCAACTAAAGATCCCACAAGTTGCAATTAAGACCTGGTACAGCAGTGTCCACAGGACTGGAAAAGATCAGTTTTCATTCCAATCCCAATGAAAGGCAATGCCAAAGAATGTTCAAACTACTGCACAATTGCACTCATCTCATACACTAGCAAAGTAGTGCTCAAAATTCTCCAAGCTGGATTTAGAAAAGGCAGAGGAACCAGAGATCAAATTGCCAAAATCCGTTGGATCGTAGAAAAAGCAAGAAAGTTTCAGAAAAACGTCTACTTCTGCTTTATTGACTATACCAAAGCCTTTAACTATGTGGATCACAACAAACTGGAAAATTCTTTATGAAATGGAAATACCAGACCACCATACCTGCCTCCTGAGAAATCTGTATGCAGGCCAAGAAGCAACAGTTAGAACTGGACATGGGACAACAGACTGGTTCCAAACCGGGAAAGGATTATGTCAAGGCTGTATATTGTCACCCTGCTTATTTAACTTATGTGCAGAGTACATCATGAGAAATGCTGGGCTTGATGAAACACAAGCTAGAATCAAGATTGCCAGGAGAAATATCAATAACATCAGATATGCAGATGATACCACTGTTATGGTAGAAAGTGAAGAAGAACTAAAGTGCCTTTTGATGAAACTGAAAGAGGAGAGTGAAAAAGTTGGCTAAAAACTCAACATTCAGAAAACGAAGATCATGGCATCTGGTCCCTCACTTCACGTAAAATAGATGGAGAATCAATAGAAACAGTGACAGGCTTTATTTTTTTGGGCTCCAAAATCACTGCAGATGGTGACTGCAGCCATGAAATTAAAAGACGCTTGCTCCTTGGAAGAAAAGTTATGACCAACCTAGACAGCATATTAAAAAGCAGAGACATTACTTTGCCACAAACGTCCTTCTAGTCAAAGGTATGGTTTTTCCAGTGGTCATGTATGGGTGTGAGAGTTGGACTAGAAAGAAAGCTGAGCACCAAAGAACTGATGCTTTTGAACTGTGGTGTTGGAGAAGACTCTTGAGAGTCCTTTGGACTGCAAGGAGATCCCACCAGTCCATCCTAAAGGAAACCAGTCCTAAATATTCATTGGAAGGACTGATGCCGAAGCTGAAACTCCCAATACCTTGGCCACCTTTTGCGAAGAACTGACTCACTGGTAAAGACCCTGATGCTGGGAAAGATTGAAGGCAGGAGAAGAAGGTGACGACAGAGGATGAGATGGTGGGATGGCATCACCAACTTGATGAACATGAGTTTGAGTAGACTCCGGGAGTTGGTGATGGACAGGGAGGCCTGGCATGCTGCAGTCCATGGGGTCACAAAGAGTTGGACATGACTGAGTGACTGAACTGAACAGCCAAATAAATAATTTTTTTTACAAAAAGAAAGATATAGACAGAAAAGAGAAGTAAAATAAAAATAGAGAAGGAAGTAAACAAAATCAAATCACGAGAATCAACTGTCAGAAAAATGAGTCTGAGTCTTTATTCTAGCATGTTTTATATGAAGGAAAAGAAATATAATTGGGAGAAAGATAGAGCTGTCTTCTGACAGAAGGAGAAAGGATGATGCAATTTATACAATATTTATCTCTTTTAAAATTTGATTTTATTAAATTTCAAGTGGGTACAAAAGTGTATTTTAAAATATATGTAAGCTACATAGAATCACAACACAATGACTCCCATATATCCACTACCAAGTATACAAGAGAACATGGCAATGTGTTAGATGTCCCTGGCATGTAGATCCCCAGCCCCACTCCCTTCCACATGACTTCGAGGTTAACACTGTGCCAAATTTATAACCAATATCTGTCAAAATCCATTGATGAGTATTGCAAAGGAGGAGCAGGTAGGGAGAAGTGAGTACCTGTCACTAGGGACTCGGAAGCTGGAAAAGATGTAATTCCCAGTCTCCTCCCAGTCTGGTGGGGAAACAGACATGAGTACAATGGTTGTGGAGTGAGGCAGGATGTGAGAAGGACTTTGATAAGAGGACTAAGCCCTAGGGAAGCACAGAAAAGAGACATTATTCCAACTGGCATCAGCAGGGGCTGCTCCATGGACATGGTAGCCCATCTGCCTTTGAGGGGTGGAGAGGATTTCTGCAGATGGAAGGAAAGGGAACAGTCGGAAAGGAAGCTGGAGGAACAAGGTGGTCTGAAGAATGACTGCTCCATCCAGGATGACTAAGTATGCAGGGTGCATGGAGAAGCAGAGCTTGAAACTCGGATGAAAGTAAAGCTTGAAGGGAATCTTATGGAAAATGAAAATTCTGGAAACCAAAGGCGGTAGCTGTAAGTTTGGGCAATACTGTTTTCCACATAGAGATCTGGAGGGATGCCCTCTGCCTCTCTTCTCTCACCTTCCCCTGCTGCACCCTCAGGCCACACCTGCATCAAATCATTGCCAAGTGCCACCAATTCTCCCCTGACACCCTCTCCTCTGGCCATCCCTCTTTCTTCCATGCTAATCCCACCATGTCTGCTCAGTGTCTCAGCAACGTAGCCAGCCTTCCGCCTGGTGCCATGGTTCCCTGCCCACTCCAGTTGACACCTGAATTCCTCTGGACGGAGAGCTGGGGTCCCCCCTACTCAGCAGGACACAGAGATCAAGGAGATAAGTGTGGAGCACAGCTGGGAAGGGTCGCCTGCTGTGAGAACCACAGACACACAGAGGATGAAGCTATAAGTCATACGGAGGGGGTATGAGATGGGTCAAGGTCAGAAGTGGAACCAGTGGAAAAGTGAAGTGTGCTAACAGTCAGGCTCAGTGGTGTAGATTGGAAGCCTGGAGTCACACCAGACACCCAGGAACACGGGTTCATTTTTTTTGGAGCCAAGTGCGCAGGGAGCGGAGCAGAACTGGCTGGCTGAAGGAGAGACAGGCAGGACCAACAAGCCCAGGGACATTCCATCAGAAGACTCCTTCAAGGTCAGGTTTACCCAGGCTCCTCTTACTCCCAGGAGAGAGGACACTGGAGCTCTGGGTGGGAGCCGTTTTCTCAGGCACCCCCAAGTGTCTTGTGCCCTTCATTCCATCTTGACCCTGCAGTGTGAATCCTGGGGGCAGCTCCAGCTTTGCAGCCCACCAGACCTCAACTGGAGCTAGATATTAGTCCAGAAATGACACGCTAACTGGTTAGCTTCCTGGAGGTAATGACACCTTGAGAGCTATTGTGAGGAGGAAATGAGTGTACATGGCATGTGCCTGGTGTATAAGAAAGCTCAAGAAATAGTTCTTCATCCAACAAATATTTATTAAGCACCTACTTGTGAGCCGAGCGTTCTACCAGCTGCCAGGGATAGTATGGTGAACAGAACCAGTCTAGGCAGGGAGACAGATCTTAATTAATAATCATGAAAATAATTGTAAATGACAGATATGAAAAGGGCATGAGGGCTGAGCAAGCATAGATTTACTGAGGGATTAGGAAAACTCATCTTTCAGACGCTGCTCAGAAGTGGGCTTCTGGAGAAGCCTACCAAATCACCCTCAACTGGCAATGATTCTATCGGCCTGTGAATTCTCAGCAGGAAGCATGCAGCCTATTAATGACACATCTGACCATGGCACCTAGTATTATAATTAGTGGCATGCATCTCCTGTCTCCTTCACATCATAGCCTGTGGGCAGACAGCAGGCCATCTACATCTTTCAGTGCTTCACAGTTTCAGTTAAAGTCTATTATTTTAATAAATAAGTGAAATCAGCTTTTAAAAGCTGCCACAATGTAACACAATTCGAAGCTTGATTTATGCTTTTTGTATGCAAGTTCCCATTGATTTCCAAGTCATTTGTCAGAATATAGTAGGTGATATGCAAGGAAACAATAATTTGGCTTCTCAGAAATGATATAATGTCCATACCTCAGAGAGTGTGACACCCCTAAATTCCTGCTGAAGTATTCCAGATCTGAGCCTGACTCACCTATTAATCAGGGAAATACAAGCAAGAAAAAGTATGATTAGTAGAATTCCATTTGCCAAATCCTCAATCTCTAAATTTTACAATTAGAACCTCAGTTTGTGAGCTAACAACAACAACAAAATATAGAGTACAAACAACAAAAAAAAACCTTTATGTGCTGAAACATTCATTCCTGTTAGATTGCTTAATCAGATTCTGCAGTTAAACTCTGAAAATCTACTCAGATAAGCAATTTTAGCCATATATTGACATTAAGAGATTAAGTTCCACCTTAACTCTCTGAAGATATGTTTCTTTCCTACATTCTTTTTTATTTCCTTTCCATTATCGTTCGTTTATCTCACGATACTGAGTGTAGTTGACTGAACTACCCAGTAGGACCTTATTGCTTATCCATTCTATATGTAATAGTTTGCACCTACTAACTCCAACCAACCAGTCCATCCTAAAGGAGATAGTCCTGGGTGTTCATTGGAAGGACTGATGCTGAAGTTGAAACTCCAGTACTTTGGCCACCTCATGCGAAGAGTTTACTCATTGGAAAAGACTGATGCAGGGAGAGATTGGGGGCAGGAGGAGAAGGGGATGACAGACGATGAGATGGCTGGTTGGCATCACTGACTCGATGGACGTGAGTTTGGGTAAACTCTGAGAGTTGGTGATGGACAGGGAGGCCTGGTGTGCTGCAGTTCATGGGGTCACAAAGAGTTGGACACGACTGAGCGACTGAACTGAACTAACTCCAAACTCCCAGCCCATCCCTCCCTACTCCCTCCACTTTGTCACTCACAAGTCTGTTCTCTCTGTCTCTTTTTGTTTTGCAGATAAATTCATTTGTGTCATATTTTAGATTCCACATATTATTGCTGTTGTTCAGTTGCTAAGTTGTTTCCAACTCATGGACAGCAGCATGTCAGGCTTCCCTGTCGTTCACCATCTCCTGGAGTTTGCTCAAACTCGTGTACATTGAGTTGATGGTGCCATCCAACCTTCTCATCCTCTGTTGTCCCCTTTTCCTCTTGCTTTCAATCTTTCCCAGCATCAGGGTCTTTCCCAATGAGTTGGCTCTTTGCATCAAATGGCCAAAATATTGGAGCTTCAGCTTCAGTATCAGTCCTTCCAAGGAATATTCAGAGTTGATTTCCTTTAGGATTGACTGGCTTGATTTCCTTGCTAACCAAGGGACTCTCAAGAGTCTTCAGCACCACAGTTCCAAAGTAAGGATGATATATGATATTTGTCTTTCTCTGACTTCACTTAGTATGATAATCTCCAGGCCCATCCATGTTTCTGCAAATGGCAATATTTCATTCTTTCTTATGGCTGAGTAGAATTCTATTGTATATATACAGCACATCTTCTTTATCCATTCATCTGTTGATGGACATTTTGGTTGTTTCCATGTCCTGGCAATTGTGAGTAGAGCTGCTATGAACATTGGGGGTGCATGTATCATTTTGAATTGTAGTTTTGTCTGGGTATATGCCCAGGAGTGGAATTTCTGGGTCATATGGGTAGTTCTATTTTTAGTGATTTGAGGACTCTCCATACTGTTTTCCACAGTGGCTGCACCAATTTACATTCTTACCAACACTGTAGGAGGCTTCCTTTTTCTCTACACCCTCTCCAGCCTTTATGGTTTGTAGACTTTTTAATTATGGCCATTCTGACTAGTGTGAGGAGATACCTCATTGTAGTTTTTATTTACATTTCTCTAATAATTAGAAATGTTGAGCATCTTTTCGTGTGCTGCTGAAGAATTGATGCTTTTGAAGTGTGGTGTTGGAGAAGACTCTTGAGAGTCCCTTGAACTGCAAGGGGATCCAACCAGTCCATTCTAAAGGAGATCAGCCCTGGGATTTCTTTGGAAGGAATGATGCTAAAGCTGAAACTCCAGTACTTTGGCCACCTCATGCGAAGAGTTGACTCATTGGAAAAGACTGATGCTGGGAGGGATTGGGGGCAGGAGGAGAAGGGGACGACAGAGGATGAGATGGCTGGATAGTATCTGTGACTTGATGGACGTGAGTCTGAGTGAACTCCGGGAGTTGGTGATGGACAGGGAGGCTTGGCGTGCTGCAATTCATGGGGTTGCAAAGAGTTGGACATGACTGAGCAACTGACCTGAACTGAATGCCTTCTTTGGAGAAGATGTCTACCTTCTGCTCATTTTTCGATTGGGTTGTTTGTTTTTTTATTGTTGAGTTGTATGAGCTGATTGTATACTTTGGAAATTAAGCCCTTGTTGGTCACATAATTTTCAAATATTAATATTTTCTCCTATTCCATTGGTTGTCTTTTCATTTTGTTTATGGCTTCCTTTGCCATGCAAAAGCTTGTAAGTTTGATTAGGTCCCATTTATTTATTTTTGCTTTTATTTCTATTGCTTTAGGAGACCAACCTAAGAAACATTGGTACAATTTATGTCAGAGAATGTTTTGCCCATGTTCTCCTCTAGGAACTTTATGGTATCGTATATTATGTTTAAGTCTTTAAGCCATTTTGAGGTTATTTTTGTGTATGGTGTGAGGGTGTGTTCTAACTTCATTGATTTACATGCAGCTGTCCAACTTTCCCAGCATCACTTGCTGCAGAGACTGTCTTTTTCCCATTGTGTATTCTTGCTTCCTTCATTGAAGATTAATTGACCGTAGCTGTGTGAGTTTGCTTCCGGGCTCTCTGTTCTGCTCCATTGATCCATATGTCTGCTTTGTTGCCAGTACTGGTACCACACTGTTTTGATCACTGTAGCTTTATAGTGTTGTCTGACGTCTGGGAGGGTTACGCCTCCTGCTTTTTTTCTGGTTTTGCTTTGTTTTTCCCCCTGAGGGTTGCTTTGGCAATTCTGGGTCTTTTATGGTTCCATGTAAATTTAAAGATTATTTGTTCTAGTTCTGTGAAAAATGTCATGAGAAATTTGATAGGGATCACATTAAATCTGTAGATTGCTCTGAGTAGTAAGGCCATTTTAATTCTTTGGAAGATATTTTCCTATTTTTCAAAGTTAAGAACTGTCCTTTTGTTTATATCTAATTTTAGTGTAATTAATATTTATAATAACTCTTGACATCAGTGATAGCTATAAAAAGATGACTACCAAAAGAAACAAAGGAAACATGTTGTTATTAGATTTAAATATTCATATATTTCACTTAAATTCATTTTATTTTGGTATCTTTGAACTTTTTAAACATCTCAGTGCTGAAAAGAGGCAAGATTTATAGATGCAAGCAAATGTATAAACAACCAACCCAGATCCTCTTAAGCAATTTGTAAAATAGGAACAATCCATCTGTTTAAGAAAACACATTAAATCAGGATCTGCAATGTGGGATGATGAGAGAAAGCATTTTCATCCTCAACCTTGTTTTTGGTATCTCAAAATCAAATTTGGGGGCTACTGTAAGCTGTATAATGGTAGATAAACAAAGGAAGTAAGTGTTCTCTTTCCATGGGTTTCATCAGCTTGTTTCTCATGACTCATAGTTCCTTTCTGAAAAAACTCTCTTTCCTTTGATCTCCTGGGTAAAATGAGTGCTATTGAGTTAGTTCCCATCAACCAGTCAGCATTTCTACTGGTTCCTATAGTGCAGCCTCAGCTGTACCAAATATTTACCAGTTAACTCATTCCCAGAATAGAGTTACGAGTACTCTTCAGAAGGGTTCAGTCCAAATTGCCCAGAGGAGTTCATAAGGATAGTCTGAAGATTTAAGAAACAAAGGCAAATATTATTCACACAAAAATACTGTTGACCTGAAAATAATTAGCGGAAAAAATTTTTAAACCATTTATTAAAACTATGTCTTATAAGAACACAAGAAAACTTCCTAAAGTCACTGATTAAAGGCTCTTTCCAATCCTTTGTTATACCACGGAGCCTCCTTTATGGCCCCAAGAAGACAGTGTGGTTAGTGGTAATAAACTTCTCAGCCTAGGAGCCAGGAAACCTAGGATCTCTTTCAGCCTCTGCCACTATATTTTTGGGGCTTATTTTCCACTTCTATAAAATAAAAATGCAAGTGTTTATGCACTACTAGAGAAACACAGAAGTTGGAATTTACCCATTCACTCGACAAATACTCATTGGACATTGGTTAAATACTAGGCAAAATGTGAAAGGGTCTCCCCATTACACTCCCCAAGTTCCTGTGAAGGCCTCTATCACGTTACTTGACACTCTATTGGAATTAGGGATTCCCTCATCTAATTCTTCCACTGACTGTTGTTATTTTGCCAATGAGTAGCAGAATTTTGGAGAAGGAAATGGCAACCCACTCCAGTGTTCTTGCCTGGAGAATCCCAGGGATGGAGGAGCCTTGTGGGCTGCCATCTATGGGGTCACACAGAGTTGGACATGACTGAAGTGGCTTAGCAGCAGCAGCAGCAGAATTTTTGGCACACAGTAGGTACTCTAAAAGCATTTGGTGAGTGAACAGAGGAGAGTCTTCCTTCATATGCAAGGCTGAATATCCCAGAATGAGGACCTCAATGAGAAATATCAAGCATAAGAGCCAGTAACATTTCATTAAAACATTATATGATGACACTATCGTCTCCCTAGGAATTTTGCCCTAAGACCCAAGCAGGCAGACCTGACTCTCTCTAGTCCTGAAGACAGAGGGATCCTTGGCACTTAGTTTCCAGTTTGGTGCACTGAGCCACCTATGCTGGATCCCCTTGGTTGACTCTCCCGATCTGCTCTCCCCTTTTGTCCACCTTGCTTGGTGCTTGGGAGACCAGCCCATATGAACTGTCTCAATCTAGCTCCAGAGTCCCCTGGCTCTGGTTGGGTTTGGCCAGTGGAGAGTACTCGACATTGAGAAGAAAGAACAGTCAGATTGGGCTATTAATTCTCTCTCCTCAGGGCACCCACAGGCTGTTGTGTCCATGACCAAAAGCCACAGCTCCTATCAGGCAGTCCTGCACATGTATTCTTTCTGCGTGTGTACGTGTGTCCCTCTCTCCCTGTCCCTCTGAGTTTTTTGTCTCTTTGGTCTTAGGGACAGTAGCAATGTCCCACTGTCACTAGTCCTAGGCTGCCACACTGTCCTGTTCCGGTTTTCCCACATGCTGACTTAAAAGGCCCTTTATGAAACTCTCCCCAAATCATTCAATATGAGTATATCATCCATTTCCTGCCAGGACCCAGGTATTATAAACACTAATCCTCATAAAAGAATACTAAGAAATGCTAGTTTCCCATTTTGTCCCAATTTTTATACCTCTTACAATGGTTATCCATAGTGCCTTTCACAAAATAGCTACTTAATAAATATTTGTTGAATGAAAGAAAAAGATTTCTAGGACACTTCTGATCACAGTTTTGTATTCAAATGCATGGAAATCAATGTGCATTCATCCAGCTTATAAAATACAAACTTTAGGGAAATCTTTATTTCAGTAGTTGAGGGTCAATGAGTAGTTCTACTTTACAAATTTACATTCTCTCTTTTCTCATGTTCTGAGTGAAACAGTGAAGCCTGATGGACTTCTGACTCAATCCCAGGGAACAGTGCCAAGAGATGAGCTGACATCTCAGGACACATGTTGTTCAACAGACTAAGAGATTAGTTTACTGGTCCTTACTAGACCTTGGAGGAAATAGTGATTTTATTTCATGCTATCTAATTCATATGAACCAATTTTGAAAGTTCATCACATTCTATCTCCTATGTGCTACATGCATGGTAAGTCACTTCAGTCATGTCAGACTCTTAGTGACCCTACGGACTGTAGCCTGCCAGACTCCTCTGTCCATAGGATTCTTCAGGTGAGAATACTGGAGTGGGTTGCCATTTCCTCCTCCAGGGGATCTTCCCAGCAATTGAACCCGTGTCTCTTATGTCTCCTGCATTGGCAGGCGGCTTCTTTACCACTAGCGCCACCTGGGAAGCCCTCTATCTGCTACATCCAGACAGGAGTGCAATTTGAAGTTAACTATACCTCCTGGGATCTATTCGAGTTTATAATAAATAGCCAAATCATCATTAAACTGAAGCATCACTCACCGTGTATGTTGATCTTGCTGATGCACCGCGGAAGTAACTTCTAGTTCTGGTATTGGAGGAAGCACGTCCTTGACTGGAGTCATCGGCAGCCTCTTTGTGGTCTCTGCTATTTAATAAAGAGAGCTGTTCTAGTCTTTATTTAGTCAACAGCAATGCAAAAGCAGACACAGTATATTCTACTGTAGTAAGAGAACAATGCCCTGGGTCTAAATAGGATTTTGGCAGTTTCTACCACTCACTCAATTTCCTGTCTGCAACTCTGACACTTTTCACCCATTTCTCTCAACTTTGTATCTTCCCTTTCATTCCTCCTCTCCCACCGCCTTCTGGGCACAAGATCCAAAGTATAGTGAAGGAGGAGCAAAGTAAAGAAAAAACTTAAAGTACAACATCAAGTAGCAAGAAAAAATTTTGGTTTAGAAAGTACAAATATTTCCTTCTATCATATATTGTTTAAATATGTCCCTAAGAAGAATATTAATGACATCCTTGATTTCAGGGACAGTTTTACCAACAAGCGAATTTACAGATAATGATAAAGTCTAGCCTGCTCTGCTATGACTCTGTGACTTTATAAAATTCTTCTGATTTTATCTTCAACTGACTTCAAGTAGGAGACAAAATTTTCTGTTCATGGTTCAGTGGTGTCGCTCTCATTCCACTGGAGTCCTTGCTTTTCTAGTTTTTATATTGAAACTTGAGTTCTACATAATACATGTGATTTTTTTGCTTCACAGATGTCTCCGCTTTTTATACAAAGCCCTGAACATGGATGGAAATGAGGTGACCTATAATTTAAAGAGAAATTTGGGTAGTTGTTTCTTAAGATGAGAAATCAAATAGGAAGATAAGGGTAATCAAGAATATGATGCTTTTTGTCCAAGAAGGCGATTAAACACTGATGTGATTGACCGGGAGATACTGTCAAATCTTCTCTCAGAATGTAATTCCTTTAATTAGAAAAAAAAATTGATAACAGAAACTTATTTGGGGGATTTAATTTTCTAAATAAGGAGCACATTTACATGATTTAAAGATTTTAAGCTATAAAGGGATACTGAGTGAATATTGCCTGTTAACCCATCTCTCAGACAATCACTTCCCACGATATCACATATTTCCTTCCCTTCTGGATAGATAGGTAGATAGATGATACCTTTGTACATTTATGTTACTAAAATGTTTTTGTCCTTCCCACAACTGGTGAAATACTGTATATATCTATATCATGAATGATACATCTTGTGGATCTTTGCACATAAGTATTTCCTTATTCTTTTTTACAACTTCCTGATATTCCACAGGATGGATGTATCACCATGTCTTTAAATAGCCTCTTGTTTAGATGGTGTCTAATCTTTTGATCTTGCAAACGCACTAGCAGTAAACATTGTACATATGCCATTTCTCTGCTATATGAGAACATCTATAGGATAAATTCCTAGAAATGGAGTTACTGGCTCAAAGGGTTTGTACATGCATAATTTTGATCTTATTACATAGTTATTGCCCAATTATCTATCATAGAAGTTGTACCAATTTCACCTCTAAATTTACCTTAGTGAAATATGAGTACCTCTTGCCCTTTGCCATAGAGTATGATGTCTACTTCTGGATTTTTGTCAGTCTGATAGATGAAAGTGAAGTGGTATTTCAGGGTAACTTTAATTAGCTTTTCCACCTGAATATAAGCTCCAGGAGAGGAGAAATATTTATTTCATTTGGTTCACTGCTATGTCTCCTATACCCAAATAGCCATAGTAAACATCAAACAAAAAAATTTTTGAAAGAATTTGGTCTGAGTGAGACCAAACAACTTTTCATATGTTTAAGAACTATTTGTATTTCATTTTCTATAAACAGTCCATTCTCATCCTTTACCCATGTGCCTACTGGGTTATGGTCTTTTCTTCATGAATTATTAGAAGCTCCTTATACACTAGGAAATGTTGCTCATCTCTGATGAGCTGCAAAAAACTTTTCCCAATTGTTGTTGCTGTGTACATTCTTTTGCTGCTGCTGCCGCTGCTAAATCACTTCAGTCGTGTCCCACTCTGTGCGACTCCATAGACGGCAGCCTACCAGGCTCCTCTGTCCCTGGGATTCTCCAGGCAAGAATACTGGAGTGGGTTGCCATTTCCTTCTCCAGTGCATGAAAGTGAAAAGTGAAAGTGAAGTCGCTCAGTCATGTCCGACTCTTAGCGACCCCATGGACTGCAGCCTACCAGGCTCCTCTGTCCATGGGAGTTTCCAGGCAAGAGTACTGGAGTGGGTTGCCATTGCCTTCTCTGGTACATTCTTTTAGATATGGTCAAATTTATTAGTGATTTAGCTGAGTTTTGTGTCATAATTAGTTTTGCAGTTCATTATAAATGAATTCTACCATTGTTTCTTCTATTTTGTGGTTTCATATTACCATTAAAATCATTAACCTGTTTGAAATTTACTGTAGTGTTAGTGTGAGCTCTGGATTAAGTAAATTTTTTTTTCCTAAGTGATTATTCAGTTGTCCCAGCATCATGCATTCAGTAATTTTTTTGTTTTCCTACTAATATGATAAGCCATTTTCATCATTCACTAAAGTCCTGAATTTTCTTATGTTTCATTGGCTCTTTTGTTGGTAAGGGCCAACTGCACTCATGGGACTAGATGTATCAGCCTTATTTCTCTCACACTGAAAATCCCCAGGGGTCTGTGGTTTTTGTCTTTTTAAACCTGTACTCTCAAGGGTGGTTGTGGTAGGAAGAATTCTACAACAGCCCCCAAGATTCCCACTCCTGGTGTACATGCCCCCCTTTAATTCTCCTCCCTTGAGCATGGGCAGGACTGTAATAGGATCTCATTCCTGTGACTAGGTTACACAAAGATGAAGAGCTTTTGCAGGTTAATTAACATCCCAAATCAGTTGATTTTGAGAGAATCTATCCTGGGTGGGTCTGATTAACGATTTGAAAGCCTTTAAAAGAGAGACATGGCCTTCCCTGCCATCAGGGAGGATCCCTCACTGGGCTCAAAGAAGCAAGCTGCCATGTTGCAAACTGTGTATGAAAAGGGTCCTATAGCAGGGCTCTGCAGGTGGCCTCCAGGACCTAGGGGTGGTGTCTGGTGGTGAGAACCAGTTAAGAAGCCAGGGCCTTCAGTTTACATCCTCAAAGAAATGAATTCTGCCAACAACATGAACCAACTTGGAAGGAAACCCTTCAGATGACAACACAGGCCAGCTCGCATCTTGACTTCAAGCTTATGAGTTCCTGGAATGCAGCAGAACAGTACCCAAATTTCTGACCCACAGAAACTGTGAGATAATGAAGGTATGTGGTCTTAAGCCACTAAGTTTGTGATAATTTGTTACACAGCAATAGAAAACAAATAAAGTGATCAACAGAGCCTTGGCCTGAAAATCCCTAGCCGTGGTAATTTAAAGTGCAGGCTCTAGAACCCTGCCCCAGACCTACTGAATTGCCATCTCCCTTCTTAATGGCCCAGGGGGCCTTTGATGGTTGATTCTGATGCACATTAAAGCTTCAGAATGAACTTCCATGTGAATAATTGTTTGACATCTTTGACAAAGCATCTTTTTTTAATTTTTATTTTATATTGGAGTATAATTGATTAACAATGTTAAAGTATATGGCAAAATGATTCTGTTATATATATAGCTGTTTCTACTCTTTTTTTCAAACTCTTTTGCCATTTAGGTTATTGCAGACTATTAAGCAGAGTTCCCTGTGCTATACAGTAGGTCCTTGTTGGTTGTCTATTTTAAATATAGCAGAGATGTTGAAGCTGAAACTCCAATATTTTGGCCACCTGATGCGAAGAGCTGACCCATTGGAAAAGACCCTAACGCTGGGAAAGATTGAGGGCAGGAGGAGAAGGGGACGACAGAGGATGAGATGGCTGGATGGCATCACCCACTCGATGGACATGGGTTTGGGTGGACTCCGGGAGTTGGTGATGGACAGGGGAGGCCTGGCATGCTGCAGTTCATGGGGTCACAAAAAGTCGGACATGACTGAGCGACTGAGCGTGTATATGTTAATCCCAAATGCCTAATCTATTCCTCCCCACTCCTTCCCCACTGGTAAAAAAAATCTTATAACCTTCCAAAATTTGAGATTTAGAGAGAATAATTTTTAAAGGTTAAAATCTCAAAAGAGCCTATTCATGGAACCAAATAATTATTGAAGAAAATTATCAGAGTCCTTTTGGTTTGAAAGTCAAACTGCTCATCATTTGCTTATTTATTCGGTTTCCTGATGTTTTATAGTGTGGTATAACCATAATTCAGAAAGTCATTATTTGTCAAAATGACAGCTAGTTCAAAGTAACTCTCTAGTGGTACATTATCTTCTTTTTCTCCTAGTATCCAAAGTCATGTAACTTTTATGCTAATAGGAAAACTTCAGAAAAATTGATTAAAAGGTAAAAAGGTAGGATATCTGTCATTTTAATACCTTCTTCAGAATAGCTAAAACAGGTGATATTTTTTCTAGTTTTACACTGAGAAATAGCTTCTTTCAAATCATATTCACTCAG
This sequence comes from Bubalus kerabau, assembly GCF_029407905.1. Classification (NCBI taxonomy): domain Eukaryota; kingdom Metazoa; phylum Chordata; class Mammalia; order Artiodactyla; family Bovidae; genus Bubalus; species Bubalus kerabau. The sequence continues at coordinate 62,362,947 of NC_073630.1, forward strand.
CAACACTACTTAATGCAGCAGAAGCAGTATGAAATATTTCAAAACTTCATACAGGTCTTTTCATGAATTTGTCAAATCTCTGAACCAAACATTTCTTTGACTTTTTACAAGAGCCTCAGCGGAGCCTAAAAATTTAGAAAGAACCCTGGTCTGAGTTTTGACCTGACTGAATCTAGTGAACAAAATGGATTTCCAACAGTAGAAATTTTGATTAAAAATAAAACCACATGCTTTATGTTCTCAAATAAAGCCCCTATCACTCCACCCATGACAATGGCCAGGGTGACCTCTGATGATGTTTCTTCTTTTTAAAAATTTTTATCACTTTTCAAAATGCTTCATATCTGTGATATTTAGTCTCTAATCTCAGCTTGTCCTTCCAAAGTAATTCTTGATTCCCACTGAGTAACAGAAATTTATGAGGTGTTTCCTTCACTTTGTTCCTGATGATTTTCATGTGAAAGACAGGGTACATCTCCCACACTGAAGAAACATCTAAAACGTCCCCATCCTAGTCAGGATCTCTTGGCTACTAAGGGAATTTGCCACATCAAATTTTTTATCTTCCCTTCTGTAAAAGCACTTATTCAGCTAAATTTTACTTGGTTACTGAATTGGAAAGCCAAAAGAAAAAACAAGAACAAAACAAATTTAGGTGTCCTATGACCCTCTGTGACCTCTACTTCCCCAAAGGAGAATGTATCCAGTTTTGTTGTAATTCCTTATTTGTCTGCAAATAAGTACAAAGTTTGTATTTTTTGCTCAGTTTACTCCCCAGAACTCCATCTTGGAGCATGACACATAACAGGTACTACTCAATAAATACGTGTTGAATGACTGAAAGAATGTTATTTAACTTATCTGTGCCTGTGTTTCTTTATAAAAAAAAGGCTGTGGGTTCAAGCTGAACAAAACCTCTGAGGTGCCACCCAGGAATTTGGAGATAAGGAAAACAAGAGCGCCCTGTGAGAGTTAATCTATAAAATCAACCCATAATCAGAGCACAAACATGCAAAGGTATCTTCAGAAATTCAGTCAGTTCAGTTCAGTCAATCAGTCGTGTCTGACTCTTTGCGACCCCATGAATCCCAACACGCCAGGCCTCCCTGTCCATCACCATCTCCCGGAGTTCACTCAAACTCACGTCCATCGAGTCAGTGATGCCATCCAGCCATCTCATCCTCTGTCGTCCCCTTTTCCTCCTGCCTCCAATCCCTCCCAGCATCAGAGTCTTTTCCAATGAGTCAACTCTTCGTGCCCAAAGTACTGGAGTTTCAGCTTTAGCATCATTCCTTCCAAAGAACAACCAGAGCTGATCTCCTTTAGAATGGACTGGTTGGATCTCCTTGCAGTCCAAAGGACTCTCAAGAGTCTTCTCCAACACCACAGTTCAAAGGCATCAATTCTTCAGCGCTCAGCTTTCTTCACAGTCCAACTCTCACATCCATACATGACCACTGGAAAAACCATAGCCTTGACAAGACGGTCCTTTGTTGGCAAAGTAATGTCTCTGCTTTTCAATATGCTATCTAGGTTGGGCATAACTTTCCTTCCAAGGAGTAAGCGTCTTTTAATTTCATGGCTGCAATCACCATCTGCAGTGATTTTGGAGTCCCAGAAAATAAAGTTTGACACTGTTTCCACTGTTTCCCCATCTATTTCCCATGAAGTGATGGGACCAGATGCCATGATCTTCATTTTCTGAATGTTGAGCTTTAAGCCAACTTTTTCACTCTCCTCTTTCACTTTCATCAGGAGACTTTTGAGTTCCTCTTCACTCTCTGCCATAACAGTGGTGTCATCTGCATATCTGAGGTTATTGATATTTCTCCCGGCAATCTTGATTCCAGCTTGTGCTTCATCCAGCCCAGAGTTTCTCATGATGTACTTTGCATATAAGTTAAATAAGCAGGGTGACAATATACAGCCTTGACGTACTCCTTTTCCTATTTGGAACCAGTCTGTTGTTCCATGTCCAGTTCTAACTGTTGCTTCCTGACCTGCATATGGGTTTCTCAAGAGGAAGGTAAGGTGGTCTCGTATTCCCATCTCTTTCAGAATTCTCCACAGTTTATTGTGATCCACAGAATCAAAGGCTTTGGCATAGTCAATAAAGCAGAAATAGATGTTTTTCTGGAACTCTCTTGCTTTTTCAATGATCCAGCGGATGTTGGCAATTTGATCTCTGGTTCCTCTGCCTTTTCTAAAACCAGCTTGAACATCTGGAATTCACGGTTCACGTATTGCTGAAGCCTGGCTTGGAGAATTTTGAGCATTACTTTACTAGTGTGTGAGATGAGTGCAATTGTGCAGTACTTTGAGCATTCTTTGGCATTGCCCTCTTTGGGATTGGAATGAAAACTGACCTTTTCCAGTCCTGTGGCCACTGCTGAGTTTTCCAAATTTGCTGGCATATTGAGTGCAGCACTTCCACAGCATCATCTTTCAGGATTTGAAATAGCTCAACTGGAATTCCATCACCTCCACTAGCTTTGTTCGTAGTGATGCTTTCTAAGGCCCACTTGACTTCACATTCCAGGATGTCTGGCTCTAGGTGAGTGATCATACCATCGTGATTATCTAGGTCGTGAAGATCTTCAGAAATTACCCCTAGGCTAAAACCTGTTAAATGTTAAAAGTGCTGTGTGAAATGAGCCAATTAGGCTTCCTCTAAAACAAGGAATAAGGCCTCTTAAACTATGTTGGCAAAAGAATCCACTTGAAGACCTGGCAAACAAGTCTTGGCTGTGATTTGACTTCCCACATGGTTCCAAGAAGAGAGGACACAGGTGTGTGCCGTCAGAAGCGTTTTGGTCCATATTTCTCTCAGCTGAGTTTTCTCTTTGGGAATTAATACTCTGGTCTTCTGGTTTTATCAGCTGTTGGTGTGAGCTGGGTTACACAACCATAGATCCTGCTGCCATTGCAGGAGGCTGAGCCAAGAGGCCTGAAGGAAGGCACTAGACGAGGTAAGTTACCTCTGTGAACCTGTGTGGTCTTGTGGGCAGCGGCCCAACCAGGCTTGGGCCTCGCCTGCCATGTTCCTTCAAAGCAGACCAGGTACTGAAACGGAACTATTGAGATCATTTCCTTGTGACTTTGGCAAAGCTAGTGTGGCTGCCTTAAGGAAAATTAAGGTAAAATGAGGCAATAAAGGTACACTTTGATGTACTCTGAAAAAAAGGACTGCTAAGTGCAACACAAAGTATTTTTACCAGCGTCTTTTAAAGCTCACCAGAGGACACTGCTCAAAATTTAGTGGGACCTGTGTATGCGCTCAGCAGGCACAGGCTGTGGTTAGCTAACCTCCAAAACGACAACCTCTGTGCTTCCTTCTCTCCTTCACACTTTGAGAGATTCAGCCACAACTTTGTGGAGATAATGGCAATAAATGTCCAACCTGTTACCCACAGAGTACTCAGTTTCCTCATAAGAGCCTCTCTAAAAATGGATGAATTCAAGTTAATCCTCACAGATTACTTTGGGCAAGACAGATGTGGACGTTCTCAGATGGTTCACTGATTCTTATTCAGTTCTCTAAGCTGGCTTCAAAAAAACCTTTCAGTCTTAATTATTTTTTCTAATTGCCATCAGTTCAGTTCAGTTGCTCAGTCGTGTCAAACTCTTTGTGACCCCACAGACTGCAGCATGCCAGACTTCCCTGTCCGCCACCAACTCCCGGAACTTACTCAAACTCATGTCCATCGTGTTGGTGATGCCATCCAACCATTCAGCCTCTATTATCCCCTTCTCCTCCTGCCTTTAATCTTTCCCAGCATCAGGGTCTTTCAGTTCTTCGCATCAGGTGGCCAAAGTACTTGAGTTTCAGCTTCAGCTTCAGTCCTTCCAATGAATATTTAGGACTGATTTCCTTTAGGATGGACTGGTTGGATCTCCTTGCAGTCAAAGGGACTCTCAAGAGTCTTCTCCAACATCACAGTTCAAAAGTATCAATCCTTCGGCACTCAGCTTTCTTTATAGTCTTACTCTCACATCTATACATGACTACTGGAACAATCATAGCTTTGACTAGATGGACCTTTGTTGTCAAAGTAATGTCTCTGCTTTTTAATATGCTGTCTAGGTTGGTCATAGCTTTTCTTCCAAGGAGCAACCATCTTTTAATTTCATGGGTGCAGTCACCATCTACAGTGATTTTGGAGCCCCCGAAAAGATAAAGTCTCTCACTGTTTTCATTGTTTCCCTATCTGTTTTCTATGAAGTGATGGGACGAGATGCCATGATGTTAGTTTTCTGAATGTTTAGTTTTAAGCCAGCCTTTTCACTCTCTTCTTTCACTTTCATCAAGAGGCTTTTTAGTTCTTCATTGCTTTCTGCCATAAAGGTGGTTATCATCTGCATATCTGAGGTTATTGATATTTCTCCCAGCAATCCTGATTCCAGCTTGTACTTCATCCAGCCCAGCATTTTGCATTATGTACTCTGCATGTAAGTTAAATAAGCAGGGTGTCAACATACACCCTTAACTTACTCCTTTTCTGATTTGGAACCAGTCTGTTGTTCCATGTCCAGTTCTAACTGTTGCTTCTTGGCCTGCACACAGATTTCTCAGGAGGCAGGTCAGGTGGTCTGATATTCCCATCTCTTGAAGAATTTTCCACAGTTTGTTGTGATCCACACAGGCAAAGGCTTTGGCATAGTCAATAAAGCAGAAGTAACATGTTTTTCTGGAACTCTCTTGCTTTTTTGATGATCGAACAGATGTTGGCAATTTGATCTCTGGTTCCCCCACCTTTCCTAAATCCAGCTTGAACATTTGGAAGTTCATGGTTCACATACTGTTGAAGCCTGGCTTGGAGAATTTTGAGCATTACTTTACTAGCATGTGAGATGAGTGCAATTGTGTGGTAGTTTGAACATTCTTTGGCATTGCCTTTCTTTGGGATTGGAATGAAAACTGAGCTTTTCCAGTCTTGTGGCCACTGTTGAGTTTTCCAAATTTGCTGGCATATTGAGTGCCTCACTTTCACAGCATCATCTTTTAGGATTTGAAATAGCTCAACTGGAATTCCATCACCTCCATTAGCTTTGCTCATAGCGATGCTTCCTAAGGGCCACTTAACTTCGCATTCCAGGATGTCTGGCTCTAGGTGAGTGATCATACCATCGTGGTTATCTGGGTCATGAAGATCTAATTGTCATAGGAATATAGAATTTCAATATTGCTATGCATCATTCTGACCTTTCCATCACATGAAAACATGGGCACTTTTGTGCAAGCGCAAGATAGCTAGTAGCCTTTTAGTGCTAATAGAACCAATTATGGTGCCTTAAAATACATTTCCATTATTCAAGGTGCCAACTCCCTACTATGTTCAAAGCTCCATCTGTTTTTATTAACAGTGATCCTAAAACTACTCAGCTGTTCCAAATCTGGCTGGTGAGAGAATCAAATGTGGATGGGGGTGGGGGGGGAATGACTGCAGAATTATCTAGAATTGGCAATTAAAGAGGGGGAAAATCTTCTTGAACAGATAGGTGCTAATATTCCGAGACATTGACTCAGTGTCTGATTCATTGACACTGCAGGTATCCTTAGTACTCCAAGGAATGAAACTGATGAAGTGTTTAACCATTCTCCTTTTGTTATTTTGGGTAGGCATTATCAAAAGTTATAGTTTGGAAAAAAAAAAAGAAAAAAAAAGTTATAGTTTGGGAGGAAAAGGTCTTTGTAAGATGACAGCAGCCATTCTTTCAACATAGACAACACAGGGTTGTATTTATTTCACAAATATTTATTGGGTATCTGTTATGAACTCTTCTATACACTGTACTATGAGCTGGGGATGCAGCAATAAGTATTATCAGATAGTGTCCTGATCACAAGGTGCTAACTGGCTCACAGGAGAGACAGTAAGTAATAACGGAAACATAAAAGAACAACAGTGATAATTGCCACAAAAAGATGTGTTATGTTATGAGGGTGTAGTTTACTTTGTCCACCAAATCTGAGACACTTCCCTGAGAAAGGGTTAGTTAAGCCAAGATTAACAAGATTAACGAAAGGCAGGGTTGGAGTTAATCAGACAAAGGCAGGGTGGGAAAGGGGAAGGTTTGCAAGGGAGGGGGCGACTGGGGGTAGGATGGGTCAGGCAGGGAAAGTTTTTGCACAGATGAAGATGTTTATCTGCAAAATGTTTTACCCTGTTTTTTCAGACCTGGCACAAATGGCTGTCACATAGAGTCACGCAGTGAATGAATAGAGTAAATTATTTTATTTAGCCTATGGATTCTTCACTCTTACGAATTTCCTCCTACATGTAGAGTCACCCTCTGCTTCTTGATCTATTCTGTAACCAAGCAGATGGCTATAACCTTTACTGTCTTATGAACCTAAATCTGTATTTTAAGAGTCATAAATATTATAGTTAAGCAAGTAAAAATTAAATTTTCATGTTATCTTGCTTGGTTGCTGGACATCTGGTACCAGTAATTTATCTTCTGCATAAAATTGAAACCTGCTTAATCTTTATACTGGCCTTAAACATGTTGCAAATTATAATTTTACACTGCCATCAGTTTTATTTGGGAGTAATATATATTACAAGGTCATCCGCCTCCTTTTGGCATTTAGCAATTCTCATTCATGATGAAACTCCATTTTCTTTGCTTTGTGGTTCTTCAGAACCCACCCACATTAACTGTCAGTGCTGAAATGTTACTTTTAGGATGACTCACACTGTCTCACACACACTCCTGCTAAATTATAGAGAAAATGTTTCATCTCGGTTTCCAGCTCTTTTACATCTAAAGAGTAAGAAGAGTTTTGATCTGAACCAGCAGTATACTTCCCCGTTCATCATTGTCATTAAGTGATGCGCTGGAAAGTGCAACCACTGGTTAGAACCAAGTTTGAACCCTGACCCTGCTAGGATCTGGCAGTGGGTCAGTTACTTTAAACTCTTTTAGCTTCCATTTTTCTCATCAGGAAAGAAAAAGTGAGGTTCTTATAAAATGATGTGTGTGAAAGTACTGTGCACATCAAGGGGGTTACTGAGTTTGTATAGTTTAATTAGCTTCCCTTCTCCTAAGGAACCAGGGGTCAAATCTCCTGAATTGTGGCCTCAGCTCTGTGAAGGCAGAGACCGCACTGTGGTACGACCACTGTGTCGGCAATGCTTAGCACTGTTTCTGGCTCAAAGTGTTCAATATATTTTGGTTGAATATTTGAAAGTGAAGAATTTCAAGTTTTAAAGATCTCACCATTTTTGATAGACATAGTGTGGAAAGAGATGATAGAACTCCCCTGGCTGACCCACACAGTGGAGGAGGCTCAACTCCTAGGAACCTGCTGTCATGCACGTAGATATTTATTTGTTGGCTGTCCAGTATATGGCCATCTCAGGGGCACTCTCAAGTATGCAGGAAGTTAGAGGGGCAGATATCCCCTCTCCCTGCTTCCTGGTACCCAGAGTACCAATCTGTGCCTTCATTCAGTCAACCAGATACCCCTCTGTGGAGCTTGTAATCCTGGACAGTGATGCAAAATGGCTGAGTGGTCAAAGGGGAGCTCTGGCAACCCAGAGGGAGCATCCGGTGTGGACATCAGCAGAGGCATTCTCAACAGACCATTCCTATGGGGTAACACCAGTCGTGTTTTGGCTGCCTGTCCCCTCAACTCCTGCACAAGCTTAGATTACCTAATGTTCTTGTTGCTTCCATGGGTTCTCTACTGCTCTTCCCATAAATTTCCTTTCTGCCAAATCAGCCAAGTTGGTTTCTATTGTCTGCACCCAATGATTCAAATACACTACCCTGGCCTTCATCTCCCAAGGTAGTCAACTCATTAAGCACTATTTTTATGGATGAATCTCCAAGTTACTTTTGCATGGTTCTCAAAATTTCTTCAAAATGTTTTTTATTATCCTTTGATATCCTTAGCAGTTCTACAAAGTGCATTTTATGTTCTTTAATGAAATGAAATTATGTTCCCTTGATCATTCCGTCTCTCCATTTGTTTTCACCTTTCCCCACCCCCAAGGTTCATTTCTCATTCAACTGCTCCTTTTACTCTACACTCATTTCCCCTTAGGGTTTGTGCAATTTAATAAGCTTTTATTGTGCATGAACTACATGCCAGATACTATGCTAGGGACAAGAATCCAAAGATGAATGGGACAGAGTCATCACCTGTGTGAAAAGAATATAGTCAAGTAAATAAAATGTAAAATAGATGAATGCCAAGGCAGACAACAGAAGGCATCACACTTCCCCCAAGCAAGAGAGAAAATATTAGAGACACACAGAAGCTTGAAAATTGATTCTGTGTGATTTCTCTTTCTGTAGCAATGAGGCTTATTTATTTCACCTGTGTTCACTGTGCCCCCAGCACGTGCCAGGCCCCGTGCAGCGCAAGGGTGTTATTTCTCTCTCATCTTCTTGAGGGTGTGAGCTATCTATATCTCTGTGTGTATGTGTGTCACAATACTTACTTTGTAATACATGAGCAACTCAAGAGACCTTCTGGAACGTACAGGCAGGGCTGACAGCAAGCTGCTCTGCTGAATGTGACTATAGTCACTGCTCTCTTTGAACTACATTTTTTTTCTTTTTCACTCATGTTACTGCTTCTCCAGAGGATCATGCTGGCACATTTTTTCCCTTAGATTCTCACTGTTGCTGATCATCCATCATTACAAAGAGAGGCCTTAGAAATAGCACTCGGGGGAGACATTATTTCCTTCCCATTTCTCTCTCAGAAAGAGCAACTTATCATGGGAGGGGGGAAAATGCATTTAAGGTTAAAGGAATATTTATAACAAGAAAGCATCTGCTTCTTCCTCCCTTTAAGATGCTAAGCTTCCAAAGACCTCTTGGTTTTAAAAAAAGGCCATCACCCCTTGGCCCACTCTAAACATTAATATTATATGCCTGGTAATAAAGTCAGAGGATTTTTAATGAGAACCATTAAAGGGAAAGGATGGCTGAGGCAGATTTCTCTGGTGCATGAAAATCACAGGCTCATAAATAGAACCTGTGAGGTGAGTCTTGTGGTTAGCTAGTACTTTAAATTTGTGCTTCCCCTGATTATATGGGTTGACAGGGGAACTACTGACTTTTTCTCAGACAAGGCTACAGGGCTCAGAATTATTACTTAAAATGAGGAAGTACCAGAATTCCTAAGTCAACCCAAAGCCCAGGAGCACTGGGTTAAAACATGCCTGGCCCATGAATGGCAGGCCCAGGCACCAGGTAAGAAGGGTGAGCAGAGGCTATGCCACAAATAAACATTACTTTTGCCATTTGAAACCACCCTGTGTTGTCTATTTCATTCATCAAACAAAATTGGCACTGACCGCATGCAGTTTTCATCAACCTTCCCCTCGTTTTTGTTGTTGCTGTCCAAGTCATCCAGTTGTGTCTGACTCTTTGTGACCCCATGGACTGCCGCATGCCAGGCCTCCCTGTCCCTCACCATCACCCGGAATTTGCCCAAGTTCATGTACGTTGCTGATGTCAAATGATGACTTAGCTAATGCTTCTTATTAGCCATAGGTTAACCATTTTACTGCTAATGATGAGCGTAGAAAGTCTAAATTTCTTTTTAATTGAGCTCTTTAGGGGCACCCAACCCAATTTTTTTTCTCAAATTAGGGCTCTGAGTACCTCCCAGTTTAAAAAGCTAAGAAAGTCCCCAGAGCATATTTTCCAGTGAAATGCTGTGCATCTCCATGTGGTTACAAATGTAGCTGTGGTGAGAGCTCAGGGTTTGGTTTCCTTTTGTTTTTAAAAATTGTTTACACAGCAGACATGAAGCTTCCTTATTGAACTTCTCACAAAATGCGAAGGCACCTGCTCCCTGGCTGTGCACCAGGAGCCGTGGTAACACCAGTCATAATTCTCTGGTTTTCTGAGTCGAGGACATTATTTCTCCTTGATGGAGAAGTTTTGCCCATGTTGTATTTTCTCTCTCTCTCTTTAAAATGGTTTGACAATTTGAATTCAGAAAGAGACTTCACAGTTAGAAGAATGAGATCGAACCACAGCATCTGTGCTCACAGCCCCCTCAGCTGCTCTAATTAGGATTCCCTTATTCTGTTTCTAGCTCTCAGGAGAGGACAGGGGACTTTTTAATTGGGGCTATTAGACGTTCTCTTTGTACAATGACACCCTCTGCTAAGTGAAGGCTCCAGCAAAACTATGCCCACTCTGCAATTACTTCTCGCAATTCCAAGGAATAATGGTATCTTGTCTCATTTAAAAATAAACCTGAGGCTTATTCCTTATTGCTTTCTCGCCTCTGCCTATTCACATGAATTTCTTCTTGCCAATTAAGCCAACTTTCCATTATTTAAGGAGGTAGTTTTTATCATAACTGTCCCCTGATAATAAGACACATTAAACTGGATTTCATTTGCTCATGGCTCCTTTCTTCCAGCTACAAGACTAATTTAAATGAGCTCAGATCACTCGCTCTTGTGTCTATAGTGAAATGGTGATGCATTGGAATTTCATGGGCAGTGCTCTGTTTGGATATCACAGAACTCACCTGAAATAACCCGCACGTTCAATGTTCGTAGTTTCTCAGAATCACTTCCTCGTAAGAGGGCAGATGTAGGTTCGTATTTATGACCTACTCCAAGAAAAGATATTAAATATTTAGATGATAAGCAAGCATATTCTTAATATATATTCCCCATGTTGGTCCCAAGGATTACCAAGGAAAATAGGCCATTCATAGCAGAGCCCGGAGTAATAAAACATTGAGCTTTTTCTTATTGTTATTTTCCATTTAACAAGTAGATACTTTCTAAAACCAATGGCTTCTCCACTGCCATAAATGCAATTGTGCATCTATTCTTATATGCAGAATATTATTTTGTTATGTATAATAGATATGATATACAGAATATTTGACATATATTTAATATTTAATGTCCTAAATGGCATGATAATTTTCACTACTTCATATGTTGGATTTGTAAGGCAAGCTTTTGAAAGCCAGTGATCCTGTCATTTAGGTAGATATTCCTAAAAACATAATGTCACTCCCCACTATTGATCTCTTTCTAGACATTTTCTCTATCTGGCTTATATCTCTCTCTTTTCTAATATATAAGTTGGCTTAAAGCTCAACATTCAGAAAACTAAGATCATGGCATCCAGTCCCATCACTTCATGGCAAATAGATGGTAAAATAGTGAAAACAGTGGCTGACTTTATTTTTCTGGGCTCCAAAAATAACTGCAGATGGTCACTGCACCCATGAAATTAAAAGATGCTTACTCCTTGAAAGGAAAGTTATGACCAACCTAGACAGCATATTAAAAAGCAGAGACATTGCTTTGTCACCAAAGGTCTGTCTAGTCAAGGCTATGGTTTTGCCAATGGTCATGTATGAATGTGAGAGTTGGACTATAAAGAAAGCTGAGCGCTGAAGAATTGATGGGTTTGAACTGTGGTGTTGGAGAAGACTCTTGAGAGTCCCTTGGACTGCAAGGAGATCCAACCAGTCCATCCTAAAGGAGATCAGTCCTGGGTGTTCATTGGAAGGACTGATGTTGAAGCTGCAACTCCAATTTTTTGGCCACCTCATGCAAAGAGCTGACTCATTGGAAAAGACCCTGATGCTGGGAAAGATTGAGGGCAGGAAGAGAAGGGGATGACAGAGGATGAGATGGTTGGATGGCATCACCCACTCAATGGACATGGGTTTGAATAAACTCTGGGAGTTGGTGATGGACAGGGAGGCCTGGCGTGCTGTGGTTCATGGGGTCACAAAGAGTCAGGTATGACTGAGTGACTGAACTGAACTGAACCATTCATAGACAAATAGATCAAGAAACTCAAAACTATGCACTATTGCAAATGACACACATTTATTTAAAATAAGAAAAACTAGAAAGACCCTGGGTCTTAATTCTAATTCTGTCATTTTATTACTGTATTACTTAACCTCTCTGAGCCTCAGAGGTTTTTTTAATCTATAAAATAAAAGAAATAGAACATGTCCTATCTATATACTTTGAGAATCTAGTTTAAAAAAAAAAAACTCATGTGAATGCTCAGCAAATGTTTATTCTACAAATGAAGAATATTGATGATATTACTGACCAATGTGTTTAGGACCTCATATACTAATGTACCAATGACAAGATGATATGAAACTGTCTTCAGAAATACCTCCAACAAACACTTAGCCAAAATAATTAATGACACTTTCACTCAAACCTAGAGGGAACCATTTGCTCTGCCTACTAACATGGCCTTGCCTGGTAAAGAACACAAGAGTCTTGGGAAATACTATACCCAGCACAATACTACTATCCTTTATTGAGAACTACTATTTATGTAATCTCTTTATTTCAATCCTTACCTCAACCCTGTGTAAGAATGGTGATTAACTTCATTTTAGAGAGGCGGAAAGGAACACTCAACCATGGTAAGTAATTTTCACAAAGTTAAATAAATAGTAAGTAGAAGCACTAGGATTCTAAACTAAGTACCCGTCTCCAAAGCCTAATCTTGTAATGATACACTTTATACTATTCTTAAGAGACCAACTACTCATCAGGTTTAATATTCAGCCAGTATGTTCACGGGTACACACCAGAAGGGTCATGTATACATACTCAAACAGCAGTAGGGCCAGTATATACATGGGTACACACCATAGGACTGCAACAGTAATTGACAGTCAATATCTGTTCTGATAGGTAGATGCCCTTGTCATACCTGATCAGTTGTTAATTCTTTTAAAATATCATCCCTACTATCCTTATTTCCAACTACACATCTTAGTGCTTCACAGTCAAAAATCTATTTTCTCCCCCACACTTATTGTAGATTGACTCTTGCTCATACTCATCACCTAGAGCCTAGAGCTTAAGACCTCCAATTCTGAAATCCTTTATCACCATTCCCTATTCTTCTACCCCTCTTCTGCCTCACTTCCACCAAGCTCTGCTCAATCTCCAGTCCACCAACTCCTTCCAATTAACCCAGCCTTTCTTCCCCCTCCTAATCACCTGTCTGGGCTGGAGAAAGACACAGGAAACTCCGTGAGTGCTGGCACTGTCTTACCTATGCTTATGTCCCTTGAGTTACCTAGAATCACCACTTAAATACACAGATGCCCAGTAAGTGGTAAATTGAACCAAAAAAAGAAATGGAATCTACAGATAAGATTAGGAACTTTTGGACACTAAATAAATTATCCCAAATAGTGAATTTTTCAGTACTTACTCTGCCACTTCTGCACTCTTCTGTGGCCTTCAAGTATTTTGTTGATAATGAAGATGAGCAAAACTATAAAAACTAATAGAACTAGAACATACCAAGTGATCTTCATGGAACAGATAGAATCTGCAAAGAAAAATGTAGCAAAAATACAGTAAAATGGGATGCAGCAGATAAGAGGCACCACGGTGATACAGCTGGATTCTACTGTATATCCTGTCCATACCTGTGAAGTTGAATATATAACCCATCAGTTCACAGGGTCACTTGCTTTCCTGAGTTCTTTCCTAACATACTAAATAAAGAAACGCGACCAAGTGGTTTCCAGGGATCTGCTTATTGATAGTTTCAAAATTCTAGAATTAATTTCACTTCCAGGTTATGTCGGTGCTAGTTTTGCTACCACTAGGTTGGAATCGCAACAAGCAGAATACCAGCATCAGAGCCACTTGCGATTAATAATTTGACCCTGGGCCAAGCAACCAAAAAAATGTGCCCTCAAATCAAAGATGCAATGAGTAAGATGAGGATGGGGAAGAAAGGGAAAGACAAAGAAAGAGGCTGGATTGAGGCATGTAAGAGGCCTGAGTAGATGATTAATCAGACCTCTTTTCCCACAGGGGCTCACTTGGTAATGAGCAGATCAAACGCAAGCATTAGTTACAAGCGTAGTTACCCTCGCCCAGATTGAATAAGGATACAGGTTAAAAAAAAAAATTGTTCATTCAAATGACAGTGAGGCAACAAGGAAGGAAAATCATCATCAGTGATAGCTTAGCAAGATCTCCTTTCGTCCCATAAATACACACTGGCCAGTAGACCCAGATATCAGTAACTTAAAGGAGAGTGACTTTCTTCTGTCCAAAACACCATTGTCTACTGACATTCTAAACCAACCTATGTACCCTCTTCCTTGCATGTAAATCACAGGTAGTACTTATTCACCTTAGCAGGATATATAACTCGTTTTTACCCTTGGGTGACTGTCCTTCTGGGGCTCACGATCTGGGTATCCCTTTCACAGGCCCCTCCACTCCATGTGCATTTGTCCGTTAAATTGTCAGTCAACATTTATTTAAAGAAGAGGCTGAATGGAGAAGGTAGTGGTTGACTGGGATGGCAGCACTCAGCCTCCCCAGTATCATTCCATGGTGTTTAGTGGCCAGACTTCCACACCTCACTCAGCAAAATAAAAGCATGCAGTTAACTGGCACAGAAGATGTATAGTACCAGCAGACCAAGGTGGGCCCAATACCAAGGTAGCATTGGCAATGATCAGCTATGAAAAAAGAACTGTGCATTCACCAACAACATACTGCAATAGCAAAATGTATACAGTTGGGACCAAGCTAGCCAGTGTACCCACCAAAGCACCAATGAGAAGAGACGAGTGTGTCTCCCTACACTCCACGTAGCCCCCTACCCCCATCCCTGGAACCATCTTGGAGAGGACCAAGGGGAAACGGATAGAAATCTGAAAAAAATCTAGAGACAGGTTAAATTATTGTTTCAGAGTAAATTTACCAGACTAAACTGAACTTAGCTTCCCCTGCCCTCTGGCACATAGGACTTTGAAAGGAGATCAAGTTAGTCTTTGTACAGCAGAATAAAATATAAATAAAATTTCTCTCTTCTACCCATGGCAAGATAGGTATACTTTTTCCCAAATACAACACTACATAGTTGTATACTACTGATAACTTCCTGATTTATGTACCCAAAAAAGCTGTCAATTACTACTTCATTTTGGAATTTATGAATTTTCCCATTAACACAAAAATTCTCAATATGGCAATGCTTATTTCTTCTTAATGTTTTAGAAAATATAAAAAGCAACTAGATAGATACATAAATGGACATTGAAATAAATATAAGTTTTAAGTATCTGTCATCCAAACCTCTCTATATTTCAGATTTCATCATAGTCACCTTCTCTATATGGCTTTTTCAGAACCTCCACCCTGATTCTCCCACCATCTGTTCAGATTTTCTCAGATTGTCTCCCACCCTCCCTACACATAGCCACACCTCGAAATACCCTCTAAATGTAGAGGCTGTAGGGCCTCAGGCAAACTAACTCACAGGAGAAATTTATTTGAAGTCTTATATTTCACTTTAAAAATGCATATATATCATATGTTTGTGTTTGCTTTAAGGTAAATATAATATTTTAAATGGCCTCTAAAATGATTAAAGCTTTACAAAAGCATTCTAAGGCAATTTGAAACACTTCCATATATTTGGAACATCAGAAAACAGAGTAAATTATTCTAACATAGCACCTGTTACACTGTTGACATTTACTTGACCATTTACATTTCTCTGTATCCTCAGTGCCTGGCACCCTGCTTGGCATACAGCAAGCCCTCATTAAGTGGTTATATCATGAAATGCTCTTCAAGAGTAGAGTTTATGGATCAAGTGAGGGCACCTTGCTTAGTAGTAAGGATCAATTGTGATACTATATATAATAGTATATACTATAGAAAAATATATAAAATTATATAAATACTATATAAAATCACTAATAAGAACATACTGTATAGCGCAGGGAACTTAGTGAACTGTGGTGTCCTGAATGAAAAGGAAGTCCAAAAGGGAGGGAATATAGGCATATGTATGGCTGATTAATTTTGCTGTATAGTAGATACACAGCATTGTAAAGCAACTATACCCCAATAAAAATTAATTTAAAAAAGAATCAATTGTGTTAATTCAGAATAGGGTGACTAGGAAGGTAATCAACCCTAAATAGAATTAATATATATGTGAGTTTTATCTTCCAGACTCCTACTTTTCCCTGGGAGTCCTCCAGTGACTCAAAATGCTTAATCTATACCCCACCTATCTTCACAGGAGTACATCAAAAATCCCTTTTTCTCAGGTCTGTTTCTCAGCTCTAAGCGAGGACATGTTAAATCAATTCAAAATTTAATAGCATATCACGATGTACATGTATATTTACATTTAAAAAGAAATCTCACCCTTTAATACACAAGTGTGATAGTATTACTTCAAACACAGATAATAGGCACTCCCAGAGTTATCCTGGGCGGAGGGTCTTTGTAATGTTTCTCAAATAACAACGCATAGATGCCTCTTTTGCCTCTGAGTACAGGTGTGCTCCACAAAAACACATTTTTGTGTATGCATGTTTTTGAAAAATAAACAGGTAAAATAAACAGGTAAAAGGGCTAACATTCTTTCTAGCCTTGTTATTTCATCAATAAAATTCTTCAACAATTCAACTTAAAGTGAAGCTTACATGGTAGCCCTTACTTAATTTTGTGTCTGTATTCTACTCTCCTTTTCCCTCTAATTTCCTTCAAAACTTACTTTTTGCATCCATTTCTAAATGGAAAGAAATGTTTATACAATTATGTGGGTGTTCCATAATTCTACAAGTACGGTTTACAGATGTTGCCTCAGTTGGATCTTCCTCCTTGATTGCTGACCTTCCAGTGTGGGTTTTTAGATTACAGGTAAGATTATATTCCTCCAGGTCAACTGTAGGAGTTACAGTGAAGTTAAAATGTTGACAAGGTGAGTGAAAATTATTTGACTTCACTTCCATTGATCCTCTCATGATAAGAACTAGAAAGAGATTAAGAAAATGTTATTCACACGCACAAAAACAGTAGTACATAATAAGAAAACACACACAACTCAAAGCTAAATCTCTTCCTTCCTATACAGTAAGAAAAGAGTAGAAACAAGAAGTTATCAGCCTAAAAGTAACAATTACAGTGCTTACATTTTTTTAAGAGTTTGAAAACTAGGTGAGATTGAAATACACTTGGAGCCTCTCAAAGGACAAAAAAAACATTTCCCTGATGACTTGTGGGACAGATTATATTTACCAAAATCGTCACAGCATTATTTCCCATCCCACATTATACTAGTTTGCTAGGGTTGTCATAAAGTACCATAAACTGGGTGACTTACACAACAGAAATGTATTGTCTCATAGTTCTAGAAGCTACACTTTCAAGATTAAAGTGTTGACAGGGTTGCTCCCTTCTGAAGGCTGCGAGGAAAAATCTGTCCATGCTTCCCTTCTAGCTTCTGGTGGTTTGGTGGCAGTCTTCAGTGTTCCTTGACTTGTAGAACATCACCCTGATCTCTCTCAAATTTCCTCCCCTCGCCCCCACTTTTTTTTTTTTTTTAATCAGGATGCCGGTCATATTGAATTAGGGCCCACCCTAATGACTTTATCCATGGGTTTCCCTGGTGGCTCAGATGGTAAAGAATCTGCCTGCAATGCAGGAGACCCAGGTTCAATCCTTGGGTTGAGAAGATCCCTTAGAGAAGGGAATGGGTACCCACTTGAGTATTCTTGCCTGAAGAATTCCATGGACAGAGGAGCCTGGCAGGCTGCAGACCGTAGGGTGGCAAAGAGTCAGACACGACTGAGCGAGTAACACTATAACACATTAAACTGAACTACTTACATCTGCAACAACCCTATTTCCAAATAACAGCATATTCTGAGATACTGAGGTTAGAACTCCAATATAATTCAACCTGTAACACACACATTAGCCTAAAACTTTGCCACTCCACCATAAATAAATGGAGTCGAATACTTTTCCCTTTGAATCTCTGTGGAAGGATTTACCTACTTGTAACCAATCAAATAGAGAAAATTACATCGTATGATAAAGCCAGAAAATACGAAGCAATTTCTACCTTGTTTTTTGGATCCCTAATGGTGGAGCCTTGGGCCACTAAGTATCAATGACTTAAAGCCACCATGCTGTAAGGAAGCCCAAGCTAGCCCAAATAGAAAGACCACATAGAAAAACTCTGAGACTACAAGGAGAGAGAGAAACGCCCAGCTTGCCTGTAGCCGCTCTAGCCCACTCCTGTGTTAGCTCCAGTCACTGTCTAACTCCAGCAATATGAAATGCTGCAAGCCAGAAATGCCCAGTTATGCCCATTCTGAATTCTTGACCGCCACCCCCCCAAAAAAAAGAGAGAGAGAGAAAGAAAGAAAGGAAAGAAAGAAGAAAGAAAAAAGTTAAATGATTGCTGTTGTTAGAGCTGCTCAGTTTGGGGGTGATTGCTACACAGCCATAGCAACTAGAATAACTTATCAATGTACTGCTTTACTTTTCAAGGAGGCAGAGAAGTAGAATCTGTGAGCTTCCAATTCTTAAAACACTTCATTGTTCTCTATCATGATGAAGGTATTTCCCCAAATTGCTTTCTGGTGAATTTGACCCAGAAGCCTGCAATAGTTACTGTATTACTTGAATGTGTGTGTATGTGCTTAGTCGCTCAGTCATATCTGATTCTTTGGGACCCCATGGACTGTAGCCCACCAGGCTCCTCTGTCCATGGCATTTCCCAGGCAAGAATACTGGAGTGGATTGCCATTTCCTTCTCCAGGGGATCTTCCCAACCCAAGGATCAAGTCACTGTCTCCTGTGTCTCCTGCATTGCAGGCAGATTCTTAGAAAAAAGACTTGCCTATTGTACTTTATCTGAAGTCAATGCCAAGAAATTTTGTTTCCATTTTGAAAGAATGGGAAAAATGCCAGTATGGGGTGCCCAGCAAGCAATCTCACTGAATAGGTATAAGCACTGAATTTGATGCTTGGGCTTGGGGCCACCAGTATATTTTATAGCTGTAAATTAATTATTTAATTTCTCAATGATAATAAATGCAAGGCTTGGTTAGATATTATGGATAATACATAATTATTCTTTTATTTGTTTATTCATTCATTAAACAAGTATCTTTTAAGTGCCTCAGTTCAGACATTATACTAAGATTTAGAAATATCACAGTGAACAAAGACAGAATTCCTGCCCTTGAAGGCTCACTGGATAGTTAAACAAGTAAAAAGACAATTCATGTACAGTGGATGAATATTAGACAGAGTAGGTACAAATGCATTGAGGATTCAGTGACTCCTTGGGGAAGCCAAATATGATTTTATATGAGAACCTACAAGTTTACTTAGAAGTTTTTCAGTACTTTTGAAGACAGCATGCTAAATAACCCTTTAGCTATTACATGTACATGGATTATAGCTGCATTTTGATGTATTTTAAGAATGGATATTTTGTTTTTGATAAATCAAAGTAAACCAAGAACAAGTTACTGTCCCAAGCCTGTAAGTCATTCATCAAGCACCACACAGCTGAGTGTTTCAGGGCCACTGGACTTAAAATTGGAATATATTATCAATACTTTTTTTTCCAGAATAAGGTTATTTATCCTTGATAGATTTTGTTCTCACTTTTCTTTCGCATTTACCTTTTGATGGTTGTTCCTGAAAAATAAAATCAGTGTTTCCTTTGGACTCACAAGCCAAACATGAGAAGCATGTCTTGAGTTCACTTGTGATATCTTGGCAAATCCTGGTGAAGTTTTGAAAGTTGGAGTGATTTAGAAAGATTCCCGTAATAGTCTGAGTTTCTCTTATTGGTTGCAGAAAGGTCACAAAAGAAGCATTTGTAGAGAAGAATGAATAGCTGAAATTCTGTTGTAAATATACTTTCAGACATGATAGTTCCAACATGTTTCCTACAAAGAAAAACAAATTTTTGACTATGAAATTTTGAGGTTTTGGCATTCAGATAAATACCCAATGTACTGCTCAATTATCTTAGGCAGATCAGTACATTTGAGTTTATCAGCAGCAGGACTTGGTTTTCACATGAAACAATAATATCTACTGTGTTTAAATATTTCTTATTAAAAATTTGTCAACACTCCCTATTAATTTTCAGAGAAGAGAAGTCTTTCCTGAGAAGTTCTTGGAAATCCTAACATTTTAACCATTTTATCTTCTAGGAAAGTTTTAATGGACAAACCTTATTTTCCTCTGAATCCATCTGTTTCAAAATAGAGTCTCACATGAATTGCATGGAGTTGAACAGGGAATGGAAAACCTGAACAGAATCTCTGTACTCATTTCTGAAGGCTGCTGTAACAAATTAGTACAATCTTGCTGGCTTAAAACAAGAGAAATTTATTCTTTTACAGTTCTGAAGGTGAAAAGTTCAATGACAGTTATACTGGTCTAAAGTTCAGATGTCCCCAGGACCACACTCCCTCTGAAGAACCTAAGAAAGAATCTGTTCCTTGCACCTCTTCCAATTTGGGGAGACTGCTGGCATTCCTTTGCTTGTGGCCACAACACTCATCTCTGCTTTCATGGTCACAGAGCCTTCTTCTCTATACCTTGATCTTCTGCCCCTCTATCTATATCAAATCTCCCTCTGCCTCTCTCTCATACAGAAACTTGTGGTTGGATTTAGATCCCACCTGGATATGGCAGGATAATCTCCCATCTCAAGATCCTAAAATTAACCACATCTATAGAGACCCTTTTTATTTATAAGGCAACTTTTACAGGTTCCCAGGAATTGACACCTGATATCTTTGGGCAACCATTATTCAACCTACTTGAATCTCCAAAGATGAAATTTAATAGATGATATCATAATTTTTATATTTTGTCTGCAGACAAGTGTCAGATATAGAATTAATGGCCTAATAGAAAGAAGACTGATTTTAAAGCAAACAACTAATCTCAAAAATATACAAGCAACTCCTGCAGCTCAATTCCAGAAAAATAAACAACCCAATCAAAAAATGGGCCAAAGAACTAAATAGACATTTCTCCAAAGAAGACATACAGATGGCTAACAAACACATGAAAAGATGCTCAACATCACTCATTATCAGAGAAATGCAAATCAAAACCACAATGAGGTACCATTTCACGCCAGTCAGAATGGCTGCGATCCAAAAGTCTACAAGCAATAAATGCTGGAGAGGGTGTGGAGAAAAGGGAACCCTCTTACACTGTTGGTGGGAATACAAACTAGTACAGCCACTATGGAGAACAGTGTGGAGATTCCTTAAAATACTGGAAATAGAACTGCCTTATGATCCAGCAATCCCACTGCTGGGCATACACACCGAGGAAACCAGAATTGAAAGAGACACATGTACCCCAATGTTCATCGCAGCACTGTTTATAATAGCCAGGACATGGAAGCAACCTAGATGTCCATCAGCAGATGAATGGATAAGAAAGCTGTGGTACATATACACAATGGAGTATTACTCAGCCATTAAAAAGAATACATTTGAATCAGTTCTAATGAGGTGGATGGAACTGGAGCCTATTATACAGAGTGAAGTAAGCCAGAAAGAAAAACACCAATACAGTATACTAACGCATATATATGGAATTTAGAAAGATGGTAACGATAACCCTGTATGTGAGACAGCAAAAGAGACATAGATGTATAGAACAGTCTTTTGGACTCTGTGGGAGAGGGTGAGGGTGGGATGATTTGGGAGAATGGCATTGAAACATGTATAATATCATATAAGAAACGAAGCACCAGTCTAGGTTCGATGCAGGATACAGGATGCTTGAGGCTGGTGCACTGGGATGACCCAGAGGGATGGTACGGGGAGGGAGGTGGGAGAGGGGTTCAGGATGGGGAACACGTGTACACCTGTGGTGGATTCATGTTGATGTAGGCAAAACCAATACAGTATTGTAAAGTAATTAGCCTCCAATTAAAATAAATAAATTTAAATTTAAAAAATAAAGCAAAAGACAAAGACTCTAGTGCTATATCTGTTATTAACTGAGATGCTTGAACAATTCACTTCATCTCCACAAGTCTCATTTTCTTATTAGCAAAATAGAGATAATAACCAGATCCTGCTAATCTTGTGGGGTTATAATAGCATCAAATGATGCAGTATATATGAAAACAAGCGTGTATTATTAAAATACAAGCCCATATCCCAAAGTAAAAATTAAAAATTCATCCTTTATTTATGATGGATTAAGATTTAATCCACACAAGTAATTAAAGCTCACCATGTAAAAACTGGGAACTGGGAATCCCTACATAGCAGTAATGGTCAACCAAGGAATAGGTAACCTCTCTTTCAGATATTCTCAGTTTGACAACTATTTAGTAGGATGAGAAAATATTAATAACTGACATGCTCAATTCCATCTTTATGTGTCTTTCTTTACCATTTTTCACAATCATTTGGGGCAAAATACATTTTAAAAATTTTCTAAATAATATGGAGCACAATGAAAGACTTGCTTCATTTTTAAGAGTGATTACTCCTAGTCAAACATCCCGATTCAAACTTAAAAGAAAATGAAACTATTGATTGATATTAAGGCACATTTTTTTACTTGTGGAATTTGTACTTTGATCGTAATTTCATAATTGTTTCATTACTGATGATTATATTTTGATGATTTAATAAATTAAAGGTTCATTTACCAGCCCTCTGTGTTTGAAATTGTTTCTGTAGTATTTCACAGGCAATTTACAGCTATAAACACATTTCATACTTGAGTTGCTATAAAAGTTTTGGGAGGCATAGATTGTATTTTACTCAAATATGCAGTTTTGTTATGTTTCAATATATTTCTAAACAAAGCTGTAATCAAATTAATAACTAATTTTAAAAAAACTGTCTTTAATAACTGTTTCAGTAAGATGATAGGAATTCACTATCTGATGCAAATCTGTAGTTTATGGCTTTTCTGTATTACTAAAACACATGAAAAACATATTTCTTGCCCTCTTTCCATTTTCCTCACTGATGTTTTTCATCTTATGAAATTTTCAACTTCTTGAACTTGATATTCTTATATTATAACCTAGAAGGGAGATAGAGAAATTTTTATTGTCAATATTGCAGTCTTCTTATCCAATAAATGACAAACTGGGCTTTCTAGAATTGATGGTATACCCTTTATATTTGGCTATGAGGTCATTTTATGATGGGTTCCTAATCTTAGTTTTAAATAATTCAAGTAGGAAAGAAATAAATATAGGACATATCCTTCCCTAGTATAATTTTAAGAAATAAATGAATTCTACTCAGTCATATTTTGTTATTGTGGGTCATAATCTCATCTTCATAAACAAGGATTTATGAATTTAACTACTGCTATTAATATTGCTGAGAGTCAGACATCTAAATTCTCACTTCCAGAGACAGAAAAATGCATATCAGAATTACTCTAGTACTAAGACTGCAATCTCTCAAGGTAATGATATAGAATACTAAGTAGAATTAGGAAAATAAGTTATAGTATAGGACAAAGGTCAAGTCAATTATTTTTTCTTTTTAAAGAAAAGCAACGAAAACATGAACTATCTTAATTTTCTTTTTGAACTTTTATTATAAATATTTATCATATATAAGTATATATTAATATAAAATATACTACTCCAGTTAAAGAATAATAAAAATAAATGAACACCCATGTATCTATTACACAGATTAAGAAGCAGAATATTAGCAATATCTCTGAATGTTGCTAGGGGTACCTATCCCACCCCTACACACTCCTTCTTTTCCAGAGTTTAAAGACCATTATGAAAATATGTTTATCACTCCTTTGCTTCATCTTAGAGTCTTCCCAAAATGTATATATTCCTAAATAACATTGTTTCATTAGCAAATTATATACATATATAGAGATTGCTGCTGATGCTAAGTTGCTTCAGTCGTGTCCGACTCTGTGTGACCCCATAGATGGCAGCCCACCAGGCTCCTCCGTCCCTGGGATTCTCCAGGCAAGAACTCTGGAGTGGGTTGCCATTTCCTTCTCCAATGCATGAAAGTGAAAAGTGAAAGGGAAGTCGCTCAGTCATGTCCGACTCTTAGTGACCCCATGGACTGCAACCCACCAGGCTCCTCCATCCATGGGATTTTCCAGGCAAGAGTACTGGAGTGGGGTGCCATTGCCTTCTCCATATATAGGGACTATACTGTAGGTATTCATCTATGACTTGCTTGTTTTGCTTAATGTGTTCTAGTAGTGTTGCTGCATATTGCTGTACTAATTATTTGTGGTATCTTTGAAAGAATATACCACAATTTATGTATATATTCTTCTGACTGAGCATTTGGGGTGTTTCTATTTTTGCTGTTCTGGATAATACTGCTTTGAACCATAACTCTCATGTGTTATTGGTAGGAATGTAAAATAGTACAATCACTTTGGAAGATATTTTTATGTTCTTTAAGTTAACCATACACTTAGCATGTGACCCAATAATTCTACTTCTAGGAATCTACAAGAGAGAAATAAAAACATATGTCCACACAAACGCCTGTATATGAAGCTTCATGGCACTTGTAAAATTTATAATGGCCAAGGACTGGAAACAACGCAAACAACCAACAACTAGTGAATATATAAATAATTCCTGACATATCCACATAATGAAATACTACGCAGCAACAAAAAGGAAGAATGTGCTGATACAAACAACAACATGGAAGAATCTCAAATGCTTTATGCCAAGGGAAAGCAGCCAGACTCAATTCATTACATACGAATGTGATTCCATGTTCTGTGAAATTCTAGAAAATGGAAAACAGTATTGATGGTGGGAGAAGGGTTCTCTTACAAAGGAGAACGAGGGACATCTTGGAGATGCTGGTTAGGTTTATATCTTGATTGTGGTGGTAGTTACACTGCTGTAAAAATTTGTCAAACCTCAACTTTACACTTAAAAGTGGCACATTTTATCATATGTAAATTATATCTCAATTAAGTTTATTTTTAAATAACACTACTATGAATATTCATGAACATATCTCCTAGTACGCAGTTACAGAAGTTTCTCTAGCATACATACTGAATGAATTGCCAGGTATTCAGTATGCTCATCTTTGATTTCACTAGAAAATGCCAAATCATTATACAAAGAAGTTGTACCAATTTGTCTTCCCACCTGCAGTGTAGAAAGGTTCTCATTGACACGTATCTTGGCCAAAGCTTTTCAAGTTTTGACAATTTGGTGAATGTTAAATGGAATCTTATCGTGGTTTAAAAGTTCCTACTTTTTCTATTTTTCTAGTAGATTGTCATTTTCTTATTAATGTTTAGGAGTTTTTAAACTTTTCTCTTTGCAATTTTAAGAAGTTATTTGCATTTTTATCAAGATATCTCCTCATCATTTGTACCTTGTTTATTCATTTTCTTTATGGTCTTTTAGTTAAAGGAAGCTCTTAGTTTGAGTATTTTAAATTGATCATTTTCTTTACAAATTGTGCTTTGCATCTTGTTTAAGAAATCTTTTTCTTTTAAAAAGATTTTCATCCACATTTTCATCTAAAAGTTTTGAAGTTCTGCCTTTTATGTGTAAATTCTTAATCTATCTGGAATTAAGACAGTATGAAGTAAGAAACCAGGTTAATTTTTTCCACATGTGATAATCAATTGTACTAGCAATTATTAAGTAGTCTATCTTTTCCCCACTATCTGTAATGACATCTCTATAATCTATCAAATATCCATGTATGTATGTATGACTGTATTTCCAGGTTCCAAATTTTGTTTTTCTTCTCTTGGCAAAGACATCTGACGGACTTAATTACTTTTGCTTTATAAAGCTTTTGTGTGTGCTTAGTCCCTTCAGTTGTGTCCAACTCTTTGCGACCCCATAGACCCACCAGGCCCCTCTGTCCATGGGGATTCTCCAGGCAAGAATACTGGGAGTGGGTTGCCATTCCCTTCTCCAGGGGATCTTCCTGACCCAGGGATGGAATCCAGGTCTCCCACATTGCAGGTGGATTCTTTACCGTCTGAGCCCCCAGGGAAGTCTTTATATCTCATAGGAAAAATCCCCTAACCTTGTTCATTTTCTTTGGGAATGTCTTAGTGATTCTTGATCCTTTGTTCTTTCCAATAAATTTTTAGAATCAGCTTATTAAGTTTGGTGAAAAACCCAGTTGTGATTCTGACTTGAATCTCAAAATCAATTGGAGAAGAAAGATATGATACTGAGTTACTCCTATCACTCTTTTCTTCCTTTCTTACTCTCTACTTTTATAGGTCTTCTTTGATATCTTCTAATAAAGTTTCCAAATTTTCACCATCAAGGTCCCATACATCTTTTGCTAGATTTCCTCCTAGGTACCTTAATTTTTGTGGCTATTGCCAACAGTATTTTTTAAGAAATATGTTTTCTGTAAGCGGCAGATGGATATACAATTGACTCTTGAATATAAATTTTATTTCTTATCACTTTGTAAACTTCCTTATTAATTTTAATTTTTCCTATAAATCTTTTTAGTTTTCTATAAAGATATGCTTCATGCTTGCGCTCAGTTGCTAAGTCGTGTCTGTCTCTTTGTGATTCCATTGACTGTAGCCCTCCAGGCTTCTCTGTCCATGGGATTCTCCAGGCAAGAATACTGGAGTGGGTTGCCATTTCCTTCTCCAAGGGATCTTCCTGACTCAGGGATTGAACCTTGTCTCCTGCATTGGTAGGTGGATTCTTTACCACTGAGCCACTAGGGAAGACCATAACTATGCTAATGTACTGCAAATAATTACAACTTTATTCCTTGCTTTTCACTCCTTCCACATTTTATTTCTTTTGCTTGTCTTACTGCACTGACTAGGACCTCCAGTACCATGAGGAATAGAAGTGTTGAGAGTGGACATCCTTGTTTGCTCCTGATCTTAAGAAGAATACTTATGATGTTCATTACCGAGACTGATATATAATCATTTTTAGATATCCCATTTCACTTTAAGGAGGTTCTTTTCTATTCCTAGTTTGCTGGGTTTTTAATTATAAAGACTGATGAATATATTAATGGAGTGCTCTTTCAACAAGTATTGAGATGATTATATAGACTTTCTTCTTTAATCAGTTAATATAGTGCATTACATTATTAGATTTTCTAATGCTAACTCAATCTTGCATTCCAGGAATAAATCTAATTTGATCATTTTTATACATTGCTGCAATCAGATTCTTAATGTTTTGTTTAAAGGTTTTTAATCTATATTTAAAAATGAGATTTGGCTGTAAAGTTTCCTTTTTTGTACTGTCTTTGTTAGGTTTGAATACTAAGATACACTAGCCTTAAAAAATAAATTGGAGGGGCTTCCCTGGTGGCTCAGTGGTAAAGAATCCATCTGCCAATGCAGAAGACACAGGTTCAATCCCTGATTCAGGATGATCCCACATGCCTTGGAACAACTAAGCCAGTGCACCACACTATTAAGCCTGTGCTCTGGAGCCAGGGAGCCGCAACTGCCAAACCCACATGCTGCAACCAGAGAAGCCTGAGCGCCCTAGAGCCCATGCCCCACAATGAGAAAGCAACCTCAATGAGAAGCCTGCACACCACAAATAGAGAGTAGCCCCTGCTTGCCACAACTAGAAAGTCCAAGCAACAAAAGACCCAGCCCAGACAATAAATAAATAAGCTTATAAAAAAAAATAAACTGGAGAGCTTCCCTGGCAGCTCAGGGGCAAAGAACCCACCTACCAATGCAGGAGACACGGGTTCCATGCCTTGTCCAGGAGGGTCCCGCATGCCACGGAACAACTAAGCCCATGCGCCACAGCTACTGAGCCTGTGCTCTAGAGCCTGGGGATGCCAACTGCTGAAGCCCACCTGCGCTAGAGGCTATGCTCCATGACAAGAGATGCCACCACAATGATCAGCCCGCACACTGCAACTCGAGAGTAGCCCCAACTTGCTGCAACTAGAGAAAGCCTGCAGGCAGCAACAATGTCCCAGCACAGCCATAAATAAATAAATTTTTTTTTAATTTTTAATAAATTGGAAAATGTTTCCCTTTTTATATTTTTTGAAATGGTTTATAACAAATTACATTTATCTATTCAATTTATTTCTTGAAAGTTTGGCAGAACTTACATATAAAAACATCTGAACCAAGTGATTTTTCAGGGAAAATTAAACCATTGGTCAATTTTCTTAATTATTCTACAATTCTTGGATTTTCCATTTCTTCCCAAGTGAGTTCTGATAAGTTATATTTTTCTAGAAATGTGTCTTTATGTTTTAAATTTATTGATTTACAGCTATTCTTAATAATCTCATTATAGTTTTAATTTCTATGTTTCTTTTTCATTACTAAGTTAGTTATTGTTCCTTCTCTTTTTTGATTATTCAGTTTTAGCAGGCAGAATAATGGCCTCCCTAAGATATCCACATCCTTATTCCCAGAACCTGTGAATATGTTACATGACATGGCAAAGAAGAATTGAGTCGAAAGATGGAATTCAAGTTGCTAATGAACTGTTCTTAAAATAGAGAAATTATCCTGGATTATCTGGGTAAGCATAATGTAATCATACATGTGATTCAGATGCGAGAAAAACTCAACAGGCCATCACTGGCTTTGAAGGTGGGAAGAAGCCACAAGCCAAGGAAAGCAGGCAGCTTTTAGGAGGTGGAAAAGACAAGAAAACAAAGGTATTCTTTCCTAGAGCCTCTGAGAAGAATGTAGCCCTACTAACACTTTTATTTTAGCCCAGTGAGACCTCTGCTGGATTTCTACTTACAGAACTCTAGATAATATATTTGTGCTGTTTGATGCTACTGTTTGTGGTCATTTGTACAGCAGCCATAAGAAACTGAAACATCAATCATTCCAGAGGTGTTTCCATTTAATTAGAATTTCTAAAGAACCAACTTTTGACTTTATTGATCCTTAGTTTCATATCGTTTAATTTCATTGACTTTTGCTCTTGTCTTTATTATTTCCTGCCTTCTACTTACCTTGGGTTTATCTCACTTTTCTTATATCAAAGAATTTAAAACTATAAACGTTCTTCTAAATACCTGCCATTTTTATCATATCCCGCACTACAGAATTCTCCACTGGGGGGAAAATAGCAGAAAAATGATTTAAGGTAAAGAGATGCATATCTTTTAAGTAAAAGATTCTGTGAAATAAATTTCAGAGGCTGCGTAGCCCAGAAGTTCAAGGTTTGTGGTGAAATTTTATGTTTCAAAAACGTAAGATGAAGGGGTCCCCTGATGGTGGTTAGGACTTTGTGCTCCCACAGCAGGTGGTTCAGCTTTTATCCCTGGTCAGGGAGCTAAGATCCTGTAAGCTGTGTGAAAGTGAAAGTGAAAGTTGCTCAGTCATGTCCGACTCTTTGCAACCCCATGGACTATACAGTCCCTGGAATTCTCCAGGCCAAAATACTGGAGTGGGTAGCCTTTCCCTTCTCCAAGGGATCTTCTCAACCCAAGAATCGAACCCAGGTCTCCTGCATTGCAGGCAGATTCTTTACCGCTCTGTAGTGTGGCTCCCCAAAAAAGTAAGATGAGGATAATAATGCCTGGCCTACCTAAATCAAGAGATGGTTGTGAGGGCCTGATGAGAAATGTTTCCTTTTAGAAAGCATTTTATTTTTATTTTCTTTATAATATTTTTTATTTCCTTTATAATATGACTCAGAAATTTCACTTAGTCACAAATACTCATTGAATGCCTTCTAATGTGGCAGATACAAGATATTCAGAGAGAACATTTATCTACAAAGGCAAATGAATGAGACAAGTAGTTAGAAAGCTTCCCAAGCAAGGGTTGTTGGTATTGTAACCTAGCCTATGAGAGAATAAAGCCAGTTCTGCCCAAGCAGTGAAAAGCATTATTTTTTTTTTTTGCCATTATGTACATCTAAGATACATATATATATGAATCCGTGTTCATTAGTAGCTATTTAAAAACTATAATGATTCAGAAAATTCAGCAAGAAATAAAATCTTACAACAAAGTAAATTTATCCATCTAGATTTATTCTTTCTTCTCAAAGATTTTCAAAATAGTCTCTCTTGAGAACAATACTTCACCATTAATGAGTTGAAGTATTTAATAAACTAAAATAATTTATTATATGTAAAAGTATTTGGTATATAATACCTGTATGCTATGCTGTGCTAAGTCGCTTCAGTAGTGTCTGACCCTTTGTGATGCCATGGACTGTAGCCTGCCAGGCTCCTCTGTCCATGGGATTCTCCTGGCAAGAATACTGGAGTGGGTTGCGATTCCCTCTTCCAGGGATAGTAAACTAAGATCATGGCATCTGGTCCCATCACTTCATTTGGAAGTAGATGGGGAAACAGTGGAAGCAGTGTCAGACTTTATTTTTTGGGGCTCCAAAATCACTGCAGATGGTGATTGCAGTCATGAAATTAAAAGACGCTTACTCCTTGGAAGGAAAGTTATGACCAACCTAGACAGCATATTAAAAAGCAGAAACATTACTTTGCCAACAAAGGACCGTCTAGTCAAGGCTATGGTTTTTCCAGTGGTCATGTATGGATATGAGAGTTGGACTGTGAAGAAAGCTGAGCACTGAAGAATTGATGCTTTTGAACTGTGGTGCTGGAGAAGACTCTTGAGAGTCCTTTGGACTGCAAGGAGATCCAACCAGTCCATCCTAAAGGAGATCAGTCCTGGGTGTTCATTGGAAGGACTGATGCTAAAGCTGAAACTCCAATACTTTGGCCACCTCATGTGAAGAGTTGACTCATTGGAAAAGACTCTGATACTGGGAGGGATTGAAGGCAGGAGGAAAAGGGGACGACAGAGGATGAGATGGCTGGATGGCATCACCGACTCTATGGACATGGGTTTGAGTGGACTCCGGGAGTTGGTGGTGGACAGGGAGGTCTGGCATGCTGCAATTCATGGGGTCACAAAGAGTCGGACACGACTGAGCGACTTAACTGAACTGAACTGATGTATGCATAAATATGTATTTTTTACCCTCTTTTTAATGGTCATGATTATATTCCAAACCTGATTGGGTATTGCTGATTGAATGAGCAAACCGATAAAAAAATAAGGATATATTTTTTAAGAAGTAGGATAACAATTTTTCAAAATAATTGCAGTTATCCTTGATTACACTGCTCTTTATAAAAAAGACATAAGTAATATGAATATATGCTCATATACTTCAGGGTTTATCCTGTCCTTTATAGGTATTTAAGGTTCTTTTATCCTTTGTTTTCTTCAATTTCACTGCTCACTATACTGCCATTTCCATCAGGAAGTGTGAAATGGAAGGGAAGTGAAAGCTGATAAACATAGTATATGCGAGTTTGACTCCTAAAAGTAAGAGAAGTCAAAACAACAAATAAAATTAGGTCTGTGGTGTTTTCATCTGTGCTATTCTGGTCCTCTTCACCACAATCTGGAATATACTCACATAACTCTATAATTTCTGGCTTCAGGAGTTTCTGAGATGTCAGTATGAATACAATTTACTTGAAAATCAGTAACAATTCCTTCTTTTAGAAAGTGCTTCTAACGTAGCTAAGGAGAAATATTAATTGATCATTAGAACTCTGACAGTTGTTTTGTTTTGTGAATAAAAATGAAGAAACGCCCTCCCCCCAAGAGGACTGGAAGCACCTTTTATGTTCCCATAGTCTTTTATATTGCTATTTTCATTATTACAGTATTGTATTTAATTGTTTATCAGTCAGTCCTCCCCTTGACTGAAAACTTTTTGAAGGAAGAATTGCCTTTCATTTCTGTAGCCTTGGGTTCCTAGTACTGTTAGACACTATTCGTAAGTGAAAGAACAAATAAATAAAAGATCACTGAGATTTATATGAGTTAACCAGAGCTGTTTCTCTTAAAGACTGTAAATCCACCCAAAGTGGGTTGATAAAATGTCTCTTGTTTGGAACAACCCAGCTTTCTTAACTTCAAGAAGCTCTGAATAAAAATATATCCACTCCCTTTTGTATCTCTGTTATCTAATGCAATATAAGAGTATGAAACCATTATATTAACTACTATGTCTTAGTGTAAGATGTCTTTCCAATAAACTGAAAGCTAGAATATGCTCTCTTGCCAGTGAATACCAATGCAGAGTTATTACAAGTCCCAAATACCATTAAAGAAGTTCCCCTTCCAAAGAACTTAGACTAAAGAGCTTACACTATGTAATTATAATAATTGAATATTCTGAGTAATGATTATTCAGAGACTCAGATACATTCTTGATGAAAAATGATCAGAGTGCTCTATTTTTAACTTAGGTCTTCAGAGGGCTTATTATTTCAAAATAAAATTTATTAAACCTTGTGAATACATTATTCCTCATTAAGATTCCTTTTGAATTCATTCGACATGCTAAAGACAGTGTATCAGTACATAATTTATAAGTAAAAATCATTTTATAATATTTATCTTAGATATTAAAGTGAATAGAACATAAGAATGAAAAAGAGACACAAGTAACTGATAGGGAGAATAAGACTACAGGAGAACTCTCAAGGTAATTTTAGCACTTCTAGAGGCACCCCACTCCAGTACTCTTGCCTGGAAACTCCCATGGACAGAGGAGCCTGGTAGGCTGCAGTCCATGGGGTCGCTAAGAGTCGGACACGACTGAGAGATTTCCTTTTCACTTTTCACTATCATGCATTGGAGAAGGAAATGGCAACCCACTCCAGTGTTCTTGCCTGGAGACTCCCAGGGACGGGGGAGCCTGGTGGGCTGCCATCTATGGGGTCGCACAGAGTCGGGCACGACTGAAGTGACTTAGCAGCAGCAGCAGCAGCAGCAGAACACTCTTATCTTACCATCTAAATAATCTTACTAAATAGCTTATTTTGCAAAATACTTTGGTTAACAAGTCAACTCATTTCATAAGGAGCTATTGTTGTGGTTAAAAATTGCCACCAAATAAAAAAGACAAAACAATTATGCATCCTTAGTTTAATCAATATAGAACTGTATAAAATGAGTTTATATAAATTTGCTCCTGGTGATCCATAAGCCATTATAAAACATAAAGCATTATTATTATACTATCATATGTGTAAAACATTTTGCCTAATCAACTTTTCACTTATGTGCAAAATTCCTGCTACCACAAAATGGTATCAGGACAAAATGGTGGTTTTCAAATAGTTTCGTCTGTTGGCCCCAAGGAGAGTTCCTTCAAAACAAAATTCTCAAATAAATCCATCACTCCAAAAAGAGGTGGAGAAAAGTTCTACACTGCTCTTGGACCAGGGAAAGAGACATGGCTATTTTAAGTTTTAGGAAGCAGTAAATATAGTATTGAAAGCTACTGTAAACAATTAGGAAACTGAGAGTACCAAGTTGTTATCAATGATGGTAGATTATTTGTCAAGACATCTGCCCCCCAAAGAATAATTTTTAACATGCTCTTTTAACATGCTACTTGTCACAGAACACTAACCAGTCATTACCAAATAGATCAATTAAAATATATGCTATGATTGCTTAATCTAAGCAACATAATGCCAGAAAACCAAGAGAAATTTGAAAAATTTAATTATTCACAAAATGTACATTCATAGTGCTTATTAAGCAAAGAAATTATCTGCTACTTTACATCATGTATATGCAATATTAAATAACCCTTGCAATATGTCACTAAATGTAATTAACAACAGTGTATTCATCAAGTCACTTAGTATATGTATATACAACAATAAATAATCATTGTAAAAAGTCATCAAATACAAGGTTTTCTCTGATTTTAATTCATATGATAACTTTTTAATGACAGAATACAGCATTTTCTTTTTAATTTTTCTTCTTATAAAATGCTAGGGAGCACAATTATCATTCAAACAGTCATGCTAATATATTTTCAAATCTTACTGACATATAAAACTAGTTTAAATTTACATCTATTTCTTTTCCTACTCTAGGTTTCAGCAATATCACAATTTTCTGAAATATAAACAGAGATAATTTTACCCCATTATTCTCTAATTACAAATATATACAGGTATACAGCCACTTAAATTTTTACCCATCTTATTTTAGCTGTGTTTTGAAAAAAATCTTTATACTTTTTTTTCAAAAAGTAACAGTGAGCAATTTGTGTGAAATAGTTGTAATGGAAAGGAATGCAAGCATTTTTAACATAGTAAATGTTACTTTATTTATAAAGTAATTCCAGGATGTGAAAGCATATTTAAAGCTGTTTTGAAGGAAACTTTCAAAGAGCAAAATCATATGGTGAAATT
This sequence comes from Bubalus kerabau, assembly GCF_029407905.1. Taxonomy (NCBI): domain Eukaryota; kingdom Metazoa; phylum Chordata; class Mammalia; order Artiodactyla; family Bovidae; genus Bubalus; species Bubalus kerabau. The sequence goes on from NC_073630.1 coordinate 62,396,980, forward strand.
GTTGTAAATTCAATGTTTGAAAGCGAGACTACAGATTTTAAGTATTTCTTTTCATTTTTTTTCATTTCATTATTGCATGCTACAATACATAAGTACTGTAAGTAGGGTTACTGTACCATGTAACAGTCAACTAAAATTACAATCTCATTTTATTAGCTTTCCAGACATAGAACTTCAGTGCTCACAGCACGTAGCCAAAAATAAGGCCTTTCCTGTAACCATTAACCGATATAATTTTAAAAAATTAAAAAAGGAAAAGTAAATTGTAATTACTCACCTTTTGGTGCCTTGAAATATTCTGGCAAAATTAAAATGAACATAATCATTATGGCCAAAAGTAATTTAAGGAGGGCTGTTTTTGTCATGTCTCTTCACATGGTACATGTGTTCCCATGAAGTATACCGATGGCATGTTTCTTCCTGGTTTACGTTTCATCTCTGCAGCACTTTAAGTTTACGCAGTTTACCTCGTGCTTACTTCCTGTTGGGTAAGACTTTGTAAAAAGGAGACCTAGAACTGAGACTTCTTCATTTTAAGTCACTTTCCACCAAGAAGACTGTTTTGTAACAAGCACTTTCAAACTGTCTTCCAAATAAGAAAGAGTGAAGAAACAATGTAAGGAAGTAAAGGGGTTTGTCCTCATCTAAATCTGAAGCTATTTTCCTATGCTTACCAATCTGTGTGAGTAAATATAAACCCACAATATACTCATCAAAAGTGAAATGATGAATGTCTATTATGTCCAGTTGTAAAAACATCATTCATTCATTTACTTATTGATTATTGAATCCCTTATTTATTTATTTATTTGCCAGGCCACAAGCTTGCCCGTTCTTAGTTCCCTGACCCTTGGCAGTTAAAGTATGGAGTTCCAATCACTGGACTGCCACGGAATTCCCTATTGACCCCCTTTTAAGTGCTAGCCACTGTCCTGTGTTCTGGTGTTCAAAAAAAAAATATGTCTAGAAAATAGTAAATAGCACAAAATATAAGGATTAACTAAAGACCTGTAAAATTCTGGTTTTACTTTTCTACACTGTATGTGTGTGCATGCTCAGCCATGTCCAACTCTTTGAGACTCCATGGACTGTAGCCTGCCAGGCTCCTCTGTCCATGGAATTTTCCAGACAAGAATACTGGAATGGGTTGCCATTTCCTTCTCCAGGTAATCTTCCCAACCCAGATATCAAACCCACATCTCCTGCAGCTCCTGCATTGGAAGGTGGAGTCTTTACCACTGCACCACCAAAAGCAGTAAAATGGGACCCATTAAACCTAAAGCAATGTGAGTACTGTTACAGAACCCACATGTTCAGTTCCCATTAAAAAAAAAAAATCTTTCATTATGACAATCCAAGTGAAACAAAATGCATTGTCTTAGAATATTAATCAAGAGTAGGCAAAAATCATGGTGAATAAAGAATAGGTACAAACAAGTACTTTTATTCCCATGTTCTTGTTTTCTGACTTTAAAAAAGAAAAGTGGTACCAGGTATCACCAATCTTTCCTCCTGCTCACTTCATCTTGTACTCTCACCACCCATCCATTTCCATTTATCCTATTTCTTGTTCTTACCCACCCAGCCCTAGACTTTATGGAACAACAGGTGAGCTGGGGATAGGAATCAGGAAACAAAGGTTGTCCTGTGAATATATATCATGAATATGAATTAACTGTTTTTCTTCTGATTGGGTGCAACAAGTTGATGGACAAATTCGAATCATGGATTAAGGGACTTTAGGACTTGAGTCTAAGAACAATCATAACTGGAGTATGACTGCAAATATAAGGCTTATCTTATGAACAGTAGTAAGGACCATTCAAAGGAAGAGAGGAATTGATGAGTTATGGCCTGCACCAATTAATGGACTAAGACATACCAGATTACAGGTCGGGCAGTGTCAACAGCAGAGATGCTGGTAGGGATGGGTGGGAAACCCCGTTCATTAGTTCTCACAGGTGTCACTAAGTGCTCAGTGGAGCCTCTACTTCCCATTTTCACCCTGTTTTGATTCCCTCAGACACTCTAAGTCTCACAAATACAAACATTCCAATCATAACTTTACCAATGAAGATGAAATTGATCAAGGAAGTATTTAATTGACATAAAACCATTGTCAGTTTATTTCCTAGATGAATTTCCTTATAAGAGCAGTTAAACCACTTCTATGTTTTTCCTCTATAATTTTGATTTTACTGAAACTACTTTTTGTTAGTATCTGTCCTTTTCTATGAACAACACTGCTTTAGTTCATTTCCTAATTCTTTCGTCCTTACTAAATTCTATGGATTTGTGAGTTTTGTGCATGTGTGGTAGTATTTCTTCTAGATCTACTTCTTTCCTCCTTACCCTCTTCCACCCAATATGAACTTAGGCTGGTAATCCTATTCTAGAACACCTGGAAAACAGACTTTCCTAGCAGCTCCATGGGTGCTTTGTCAATGATGGGCTGTTTCATGTTCTCTGCAGCTGGCTTTCTCTGGTGCTGTATAGATGGTGGATGTCAGGAGACCAGTCCTTAGTCCCAGGTCATACCTGGCTGCTCTGAGGATGTAGGGGATCAGGGTCTCATGTGCATCCGTGCATGCTGCATGCTCAGTCGTGTCCAACCCTTTGTAACTCCATGAACTGTAGCCTGCCAGGCTCCTCTGTCCATGGTATTTTCCAGCAAGACTACTGGAGTAGATTGTCATTTCATACTCCAAGAGATCTTCCCGATCCAGAGATTGAACCTGGATCACTTGCATCTTCTGCCTTGGCAGGCAGATTCTTTACCACTGCGCCACCTGGGAGTGTCTCATAACTGGCCTACAATCTATCTGCTGGATACCAGTGTGTCATCTCTGATTCAGAAAATCATGAGAAAATTATTATATGCCCTCAGATATTTCAGGAATATTTTATTGTTCTCAATTGTTCTCTTATATTTTCATCTAATTTTTATAAATACTTTTGATCATTTTGCCTACAGTTACTAACTGCTCAAAGGGTTAGCAGCAGAACAATAATCAACAAGTTCCAAGTATCCCCTGGGTCAAATCCTCCAAGATTCAATAGCAAGGGTGAAAAGGGTTGAAATATCTTTCTTTTTTCTGACTGTCATAATTTGTCCATTGAAATGTTTTATTACAGAAACTTGCCAGATAAAATGCATCACTAAATACTGGCATTTTAAACACCACCAATCACTAAAATGTAAGAATTAGGCTGCAGTTTCTTGAAGGTAATCCAACTTAAAATGATAGTGCCTTGATTGGTTGGTTGGTTTAGTCACTAAGTTGTGTCCAACTCTTGTGACCTCATGGACTGTAGCCCACCAGGCTCCTCTGTCCATGGGATTTCCCAGGCAAGAATACTGGTGTGGGTTCCCATTACTTTATCTGATCGTGCCTTAGAAATAAATAAATATGAGTTGTGCTCACTTTGGATTTTCAGTTCAGTTCAGTTCAGTCACTCAGTCGTGTCCAACTCTTTGCGACCCCCATGAATCGCAGCACGCCAGGCCTCCCTGTCCATCACCAACTCCCGGAGTTCACTCGAACTCATGTCCATCAAGTTGGTGATGCCATCCAACCATCTCATCCTCTGTCGTCCCCTTCTCCTCCTGCCCCCAATCCCTCCCAGCATCAGAGTCTTTTCCAATGAGTCAATTCTTCACAAGAGGTGGCCAAAGTACTGGAGTTTCAGCTTTAGCATCATTCCTTCCAATGAATACCCAGGACTCATCTCCTTTAGGATGGACTGGTTGGATCTCCTTGCAGTCCAAAGGACTCTCAAGAGTCTTCTCCAACACCACAGTTCAAAAGCATCAATTCTTCAGTGTTCAGCTTTCTTCACAGTCCAACTCTCACATCCATACATGACCACTGGAAAAACCATAGCCTTGACTAGACAGACCTTTGTTGGCAAAATAATGTCTCTGCTTTTGAATATGCTATCTAGGTTGGTCATAACTTTCCTTCCAAGGAATAAGCGTCTTTTAATTTCATGGCTGCGATCACCATCTGCAGTGATTTTGGAGCCCCCCAAAATAAAGTCTGACACTGTTTCCACTGTTTCCCCATCTATTTGCCATGAAATGATGGGACTGGATGCCATGATCTTAGTTTTCTGAATGTTGAGCTTTAAGCCAACTTTTTCACCTCCTCTTTCACTTTCATCAAAAGGCTCTTTAGTTATTCTTCACTTTCTGCCATAAGAGTGGTGTCATCTACATATCTGAGGTTATCGATATTGGGATTTTTCCTCCCCCATTTTGTGACAATTTCCAAAGCATCTTCACAAATATTAGATTATAAAACGAGAATGACTACAAATCTGCAGTTACTCACCCACTGTGGACTCTACCCTCCTACTTCAGTTTAGGAATAAAACATTAATAAACCTAAAACCCAAGATATTGTTGATTCTGCTCTAGTATTAAACTTCCCTAAGTTTATATTTTTGTATCTGAGATTCGGGTTCTGGAATTACTTTAGTATGTCTATAACTCTAATGGAAAAAAGTCTTAATAATTTTATGTTGTGTGCTAGATGCAATTTTATTTTTTTAATGAGAGTATCCTTTATCTCAAGGAGCTGCTCTTACCAGAAAAAGCAACATAGATTTTAAAAATACATAACCATGACCCTGGTGGTCCAGTGGTTGAGACTCTACCTGCCAATGCAGGGGACATGGGTTCAATTTCTGGTGTGGGAGGATTCCACATGCTGAGAGGCAGCTAGGCCCATGCACCACAACTAAAGAAGGCCAAGTGCCTAGAACCCGTGCTCCCCAACAAGAGAAGCCACCACAATGAGAAGCCTGAACACAGCTAGAGAGAAGCCCCTTTTGCCGCAGCTAAAGCAAGCCCTCATGCAACAATGAAGACCCAGCACAGCCAAAAAGTAAATAAATTAAAAAATAATAAGAAACAGTCTTAAAAACTATGGTTTGGATTTAAAGTCCGTGTAGTTATCTCCTATCATATGAAATACACACTTGTAATACTTTACATGAACAATATTTTTTCTATTTTTCTTTGTCGAAATTACCCCCAATTCCTTTACTGTATTCTGTGGAAAGATCTTTTTGAGGTCAATAAAAACAATGTGCTCATGTGTTCAGTTGTGTCCAACTCTTTGCAACCCTTTGGATAGTAGCCCTCTGTCCATGGGATATTTCAGGCAAGAATACTGTAGTGGGTTTCGTCCTCCAGCGGATCTTCCAGACCCAGGGACTGAACCCACATCTTCTGTGTTGCAGGCTGATTCTTTACTGCCGAGCCATCAGGGAAGCCTACTCTCAGTCTCTTCACTATATTCTATGGAAAGATCTTTTTAGGTTAAAAAAAAAAATTATCAGTGACATTTATTGAATATTTACTATGTGCAACTACACATTCTTGACCAAAAACAATTAGACTACCAATTATTTCTCCCAAAAAAAAAAAAAAAAAAAAGGCAAGGTTTATTTAGGATCAGCAAAGAATTGCAATCCAGGCTCTGCAATCATGGCAAGCCACAAGCAAGTCCCCAGCAGAAATGAAGAGAAGAACTCTTTTTATAGAGTGGAGAAGGAAGCTGGGAGGCTGTAGTAAATAAAGAGTGCATAACTTTTCATTGGCTGAGTTGGGACAGTCTCTCATTGGCTGATCTATTGTCAGGTAAGAAGAGGAGTCATTCTTCTTCCTGTTGGGCTCTACTATCATTGTAGGATATGAGAGTTCCCCTCTCTGATCTCCTCACTCTATTTAATTGAGGTTTCTGTTGATTAATGTTGTGATTTTCACAACATTATTGAGTATTTTATATGGATTATTTTATTCAATTCCCAGCAACTTTCTGAGTGAGTTTCTACTGTTATTCCAATTTTATAGGCAAAGAATATGAGGTATAGAAAAGTCAAATAATGTACTTAAAATCACATTGTTAATAAATAGTCAAACGAAGCTTCAAACCCATCGAGTCTGACAGTAGACTGCTCTCAACCACTGTGCTATATACCCAGTTTCAGACTGTGTGAGAACATTTGTCTGTCAGAAAAGGGTCATTTATGAAATAATAATAACAGCAAACACAAATATAGCCCTTTCTGTGTGCCAGACACTACTCTAGTTTGGGGTTTCTCAGGAATGGCACTACCAACATTTAGGGCTGGATAATTCCTTGCAGGGAGCTGTCCTTTGCATCGTAGAATGTTGAGGAGCAGATGCCATTAGCAACCCTCCCCAACTGTCTCCAGACAATTCAAGAAGTCTCTGGAGTGGGCAAAGATAGTTCCCAGTTGAGAGCTACTCTGGTAAACTCTTCACTTACTTTAAGTCATTTAATTCTCATAATACCAGTATGAAATAGTTACTAACATTACTTCCATTTTACTCACTTCAGACCAGTTCTATACACGGCAATCTAATCATCCAGAAAGTGAATGACTCATAATCTGGATCAGTCTAATTACCTCTCAATGTATTACTTGCAGATAAGCCATCTACTTTGGCAACACAGCCATGCTTGGATTAACACATTTTGTGGGAGGAAATAATCTTTTATTAATGAGATCTGCCTAAGCATAAAGAAGTTTGGGGGAAGCTCCAATGTCCTCATTCAGTTTGCAGTTCATTCAACAAATATTTACTGAACAGTTCCATGGTGTCAGGCAGTGTTCTGAACCCTAGAGATGAAGTGGTAGATTAAGCAAAGTCCTGGCACTCCCATTCTAGTGGGTGTGTACATTCCAGGGACAGACGACAGGCAAGAAAATCACAGCAATAGTTTATTTTCAAATAATGTTGTGTTCTGGGGGGAAAAAATAAAGAGTGATGTGCTAACAGAGAGTTTGGCAAGGTACATGTTGGTTTGAATAAGGATGTTAAAGAAGGCTTTCTATCATTTCTTTTATATGGCACTAAGGAAAAGCCCATGGACTGAGGAGCCTGGTGGGCTGCAGTCCATGGGGTCGCTAAGAGTCAGACAAGACTGAGAGACTTCACTTTCACTTTTCACTTTCATGCACTGGAGAAGGCAATGGCAACCCACTCCAGTGTTCTTGCCTGGAGAATCCCAGGGATGGGGGAGCCTGGTGGGCTGCCGTCTGTGGGGTCGCACAGGGTCGGACATGACTGAAGCAACTTAGCAGCAGCAGCAAGGAAAAGCAAAAGTGCAGGAACAGAAAACAGGCCAGTGGTTGCCAGAGGCTGGAAGCAGAGGAGGAGTTGACTACAAAGGCACAAGATGGAATTTTTAGGGTGATGGAAATATTATCTTGATGACGGGGGCACTTATATAACCGTACGCAAAAACTCTAGAACTGTACACTGAAAAGGGTAGATTTTACTTTATGTAAATTGTAACTCAGTAAACATAATTATCTCTCTCTCTCCCTCTCTCCACATAGCCTTTTTACTGCTTTAGAAACAAAGATTATTGAGAAACATGCTGGGATGTTCCTGGGGCTGGGAGTGTGGGTCAGAACTTGAACTTAGAGAGTGAGAGCAAGCCTGAGATCAGGCTGACGGGAGACCACAGCACTGCCCTTTCTTGCCTTGTTAACCTTCAGTGGCTGTGGCGAGGTTGTTGCAAAGAAACTCAAGGCCACGTGGACACACAGGAGTCGCCCGTTAGCAGCCAGCGCAGCCTGGCCAACCTGGGACATACATCCGGCCCCTCAGAGAACCAGAGAAGATGCTCAGCATGGCTCAGACCACAGGCTGCGGTTCACTGAGCTGCCTTTTCTTTGTTCACCTCCCCTCTGGGGGACATCTGGTTTGATCTGCTACCACTGTGTTTAGAATGCTGGAGACTGGGCAGAGTGCACCTGAGGTCTTCACCCACGGGCCTCCGTAGAGGTGTCAGGCCTTCACGTGCCCAGCCCACACATGGCTGCTTTCCCTACACTGGCCAGGAAAAGTTTTGTCTGTTTTCACTAACAAAGAGACAGTTTTGTCTGTTTTCACTAACAAAACCCACTGCAGTGAGATAGCAGCCTGTGTGGGAAGGAACCTGTTGGGGCCACTTTCCTTGAAAGGAATAGGAGGCAGGCTTGTCTGCCCAGACGGTACAGTGAGAGAGGGAGGCCAGAGGGAAAGCCACCCTGGAATGGATTCCGGGGAACACTGTAGTGTCTCAGCCTCTGGGAACAGCTTCTGGCACCTAATCTGACCTTGAAATGTATTATCATGTTAACGACATGTATCAAGAGACAGAAATCACAACTGAAACATTTTTCACCATTCTAGCATAGAACAAGCTTTGACTCTTTAGGTAACAGAGAAAAATCAATTGCTGAGAGTCTGAAAGTTTTAGATCCAATGGGTCCAGACTCTGATAAGAAAAAAGAAAGAAAAAAACTGGCTGCGATTGGAGAGCTCTTCTAAATCTAATTAATACTAGTTCTTGATTTTCTTGGAAATGGAGGGGAGAAGAACGAAATGCATTCATAATTTGAAATTGAAACACCCTCTCGTTGCAGCCTATTCTTTTTTTTTCTGAGACTGTACCTACTGCACCTAATACTTTCAGATGCTGAGCGATTGATTTTACTCTATTTCCTAAAGAGTCAAAGGTTTTTCTATTCTAACATCACGAAGAATGTTTCCACTGCTTTTCTGTCTCTTGATACATGTAATCTGTAAGTAACACTATGTCTTGGTTTTGTTGGGGACAGGGTGAAGGAGAATGAGATGGTTGTTTTCTTCCCTCTGTCTTGCTGAGACCAGTAAATCTGAGACTGTCTTCGAATGTGTACCATGTGTGCCACCTTCTAGTCACTCACTGTTTTTGTATCTCAGGTCAGCTGCTTGTTAGCCAGAACCTTTCCTCAAGTATTCAGTGCTAAGTGTAGTCACTGAATTTAGAATGCAGGTGTGAACAAAGGGATGTGTGCTACAGAAAAGATGAAATGGAGGAGGAAGTAGAAGCACAATGATTGATAAGGACTTTTCAGTTTACATATCTGTCTGAATCATCTTTCTTTAAAACTCTCTCCCATAACAAGTAGCAAGCACAGTGTCTTCTATGCTGTAGGCCTTTTCGTCACATCTGGTGAGTGCTACTGCATGAATATTCTATAAGCAAACCATCAGCACCGTGCCAAACCTAAATGCTTAACCCTGCATAGTGGTTGTAAACTTGTTCTCTGAGACCATTAAGATAGAAGCCAGATGAGTGGTTTCCGTCTGTTAGGTGGTGAACCCAGAAATAATATTTCAAATATGAAGATTCTGGAATATTTTTTAACTCACAAGAAATCAACATCAGTTAGTAGTATTGCAACTTTCATTTTTAAAATGCAAAACAAGTATATTGAGATGCTGGAAGAATTTTTTTTTCCTTGCATGAAAATACATACCAGTATTTTGTGTTCACTCCCTTTCCTTATAAGTTTAGAGAATCCTAAATTAAGAATCTTCTAAAGTTTTATGAAACTGGTAGTGTAACACTATAAATTAGAGGAAAGTTTCCATCCATATATGTTATAATGCTAATAGGTAGAAATGGCCTTGCTCTAATAAGTTGCTGTTTCTCAAGGCTTCATAGGGAAGGGGTGCTTTTTTGATCCCTTCATGCATTCACTCAACAAATATTTATAAGTGCCTGTCATCACAGATGTGGGTTTAGAGCTTTGGGTTCTTGGAATTAATAACAGTAATAATAATAGCAAACATTTATATAGTAGTGAGTGAAAGTGTTAGTCACTCAGTTGTGTCTGACTCTTGCAACCCTATGGTGCCTCTGTCCATGCAATTCTCCAGGCAAGAATGCCAGAATAGGTTGCCATTCCCTTCTCCAGCAGATCTTCCCGACCCAGGGATTGAACCCGGGTCTCCTGCATTGCAAGCAGATCCTTTACCATCTGAGCTACAAGGGAAGCCTATCCATATATGTTGTAATGCTAATAGATAGAAATGGTCTTGCTCTAATAAGTTGCTATTTCTCAAGGCTTCATAGGCAAGGGGTGTTTTTTAATCTATTCATTCATTCAACAAATATTTATAAGTGTCTGTCATCATAGACCTCAGCTAGTCAGGGAGGCAGATGAGTAAACCAATGTTCATAGCCCATTAAGTACCAGTGGTGATAGAGGAGCATACAGGATATTATGGGAACACAAAGAAGGAACAGGCTCAGTCTGGAAGATTAGGATAATGATTGCCAGAGCAGGTCCCCTTGAGTTGAGTCTTGAGGGACTCAGGCAAGCAGAGATTGGAAAGACTGGACTTGCCAGAGGGAGGAAAGCTATGTGAAAGTACAATTACAGAAGAAATGATACATTCTGGACACTGCAAATCATTCGGAATGGACACAGGCCTGGAGAGGGGTTAGATTACAAAGGATTTTACAACCACTCTAAGATGTTTGAACTCTACCTTGAAGGCAATGGAATCACTGAAGCTTATTAAGCAGGGTCCTGGGGGATGAACAGAATGAGGTTTGTGTTTAGGAGATGGGAAGGAAGTGTTTAAATTGTTTTACAAAAACCTTTTTTTTTTTCCAGTCAGAGCATAGCCTGATTATTGGAGGCCTACTTATGAATGAAGGAATGGAAATACGTGCATGAGGGAATGCACATTCTTTCCCCCGTCCTCAGCAGCTTTGCTGGGGTGGAGGCTGGGAGAGGGGGACAGACAGGCTTGCTTATTTTTTGTTTTTAATTTTTGGTAAAAAGTTGGCTTTACTCATCACTTATTTACCGTTTCTCAATTATGGCATTTCGGCATCCACAGCGACAGTACCCTGGAAGGTGGGGCTGGCCCCACCCCTCCATGATCATTAACCTCACTGAATGGTTACAAGCCTCAGGCAGGGTTGCAGGGCTCACCTCACAAGGCTCAGTGCCCTCTGACTCACGGGCTCTGAGCCTAGGGACTGCTGCCTGCCTGGCAAGGGCCACGGTGTTCCCATGGGTGGGACTAAGCAGACCGTGTATTGGGGGTGATGCCAGGTCTCTGCTCAGGACAGGATCTGACAAGGCTATCTGTGACAGTGATATGTCCTAGACTGCGGGTGGACAGACCTGTGGGACCCTCTGGGTCCTGCCACTGACTTGCTGGGTAGCTTTAGACAAGGCCCTTCTTGTCCCTCTGTCAGTCTGTCTCCTGGTAGGCACTGCCAGGGAGGTCTCCTGGAAGCCCTTCCTGACTCAGAAGGGAGGCAATACCAAGTTTGCACTTCTACTGAACTGTGACCATGGCTTTGTGCTTTGAAGGTCCCTGTGTGTCTGCAGCTGGTGGGGGGCGTCTCTCCCCATAGGGCTGCCCTTGCCATTGCTTTTCCCACCTTTGAACAGGGGCTGGCCTCCAGTGAGAAACCCTCAGACTGTCAGCACCTGACTCTATTGTCTCTGCTGCCCAGCACTGCCAGACCCCTGTCCCAAGAGGGGTGTGCTTGAAGGACAGTTCTTACGTGAATACTCTGAAGACGAAAAGTGACCTGACAGTGGGCTTAGAATGACCTTTCCTCCATTAAGAGAGTTCCACCTAAAGAAGGAGCTCTCACACTGTGTCAGTCCTCAGAGTCCTGGGATTGGATTGGGACTATGCCAGCACCCTCTGACGGGAAGTAAGAACTGAATAGGTGTACAAGTCCAGTGGTTGTGCCTGGGACAAGCCTGATGCCTCTCATGTAAAAGACCCAAAATGACTCTACCATGTGGAGAAAGAAACAGAGCCAGGAGAGAAGGAAACTAGGCAAATTGCCTATAAATTTATACCTGCCCTTTGGGGATGAAAGTTTATTCCTGGAAGAATGGAAACCACAGGAGAGCAATGGAACAAATGAATGAAGTTACAGGTGCTGTTTATATTTTCCATAATAATTTCATTTTTATTTTCCTCTGGAATTTGGTCTTTAAAAGTTCATTTTGAAAATTCTAGATTGGCTTGGTTGTGGTAAAGAAAGCTAAGGGAACTTTTTATTTATTTTGGTGTTTACACCAGGCTCAGTTGGTAAAGAATCTGCCTGCAATGCAGGAAACCCCGGTTCGATTTCTGGGTTGGGAAGATCCGCTGAAAAAGGGATAAGCTACCCACTCCAATATTCTTGGGTTTCCCTCATGGCTCAGCTGGTAAAGAAACCATCCACAATGCGAGACACCTGGGCTTGATCCCTGGGTTGGGAAGATCCCCTGAAGAAGGGAAAGGCTACCCACTCCAGTCTTCTGGCCTGGAGAATTCCATGGACTGTATAGTCCATGGGGTCACAAAGAGTCAGACAAGACTGAGCGACTTTCATTTTTTTTGCATCAAGTTAAAAGGGGGAGTGAATTGCCCTGGGGAACCAAGAGAAATCAGAATGAGAATCTGAGGTAAAATTCAAGGGGACATACTTTGGGTTGGATTTACTTGGCCACATGTTCCTCCCACCCTGGAAAGGCTCCTTCCAGGGGTATGATCTAATCAGACCTCTTAAAGCTGTGTATTTTCATAGGAGGAAATGTCTCCTGCATTGGCGGACAGATTCTTTACCACTAGCACCACCTGGGCGGAGAAGGCAATGGCACCCCACTCCAGTACTCTTGCCTGGAAAATCCCATGGACGGAGGAGCCTGGAAGGCTGCAGTCCATGGGGTCGATGAGGGTCGGACACGACTGAGCGACTTCACTTTCACTTTTCACTTTCATGCATTGGAGAAGGAAATGGCAACCCACTCCAGTGTTATTGCCTGGAGAATCCCAGGGACAGGGGAGCCTGGTGGGCTGCCATCTATGGGGTCGCACAGAGTCGGACACGACTGAAGTGACTTAGCAGCAGCAGCAGCACCACCTGGGAAGCCCCACATAGTAGATACTCAGCAACTATTTTTTGAAGGAATGAATAACTTCAGATAGGAAAGATAGGTTGTATTCCTTTTCATAATGGCCAAAGGGCTTTTATGAAATTTATCTTATAACTGGAAAGATCCCCTGGAGGAGGGTATGGCAACCCACCCCAATATTCTTGCCTGGAAAATCCACATGGACAGAGGAGCCTGGCTGGCTACAGTCCATAGGGTTGCATAGAGTTGGACATAACTGTGTATTTTCATGAAACAGGAGGCTGTTTCATGTCAAAACATGGAGAACAACAATACTGTTAAAAGTAATCCTAAAGCCTCTAAAAGCAATCCCATTTGTGAGATCCAGATTTTGAACATAGATACTACATAAAATGATATTTAAGCTTTTAATCCTCCCCACCCACACAACTGATAATCAGAGCAGAAAATGAAAAGTAAAACCATTTCTTTACTAAGTGCATCCATACACTAGGATTAAGTTCTGTTTGCTATCAGTACTACACCTTAACTAAATTCAAACATTGTCACTTTCCTTCTCATGATTAGTTCAGTTCAGTTCAGTTCAGCCGCTCAGTCGTGTTTGACTCTTCGCGACTCCATGAATCGCAGCGCGCAAGGCCTCCCTGTCCATTACCAACTCCCGGAATTCACTCAGACTCATGTCCATCGAGTCAGTGATGCCATCCAGCCATCTCATCCTCTGTCGTCCCCTTCTCCTCCTGCCCCCAATCCCTCCCAGCATCAGAGTCTTTTCCAATGAGTCAACTCTTTGCATGAGGTGGCCAAAGTACTGGAGTTTCAGCTTTAGCATGATTCCCTCCAAAGAAATCCCAGGGCTGATTATTATTATTATTATTATCATGATTATTCTCAACTAAAATCATTTGAGCATTCAAAGGACATTGTATTGGCACCATTTATCAAGTTATCAGTAGAGTAATCACATTTTAGGTTCAATTATTCCACTTCTGATTGCTGCTATATCATCTCAGGGAAAAAATACTAAGACTTTGACAGCATTTATTGATCTATTATTACTCTCTGATTCTATGGATCCATTTATGTAAGATCTTACCATAAATTCTTAGCTGTGAATGCTTCAATTCCTGTTTCTTAGTATATTGCCAGAATAAGAGGTTAAAAACTACCATTTTCTAATTCTAATTTTAAATACGGTAAAACCAGGCTGCATTTGAGACCTCATTAATACGTCTAAGTCAGATGACCCCAGTTACAAGATAAATTTCATGAAAGCCCTTTGGCCATTACAAAAAGGAATACAACCTATCTTTCCTATCTGAAGCCATTCATTCCTTCAAAAGATAGCTGCTGAGTATCTACTATGTGGAGAAGGAAATGGCAACCCACTCTAGTATACTTGCCTGGGAAATCCCATGGGCAGAGGAGCCTAGCAGGCTCACACGTATACGGGGTCACAAGAGTCAGACATGACTTAGTGACTAAACCACCACCACCAACAACTACTATGTGGAGATTCCCAGGTGGTACTAGTGGTAAAGAACCTGCCAATGCAGGAGACATAAGATCCCTGGGTGGGGAAGATCCTCTGGAGGAGGGCATGGCAACCCGCTCCAATATTCATGCCTGGAGAATCCCACGGACAGAGGAGCCTGGCTGGCTATAGTCCATAGGGTTGCATAGAGTTGGACACAACTGAAGTGACTTAGCATGCACGCACACATCTACTATGTGACAGACAACACTGGAAATGTAACAGTGAACTACAAAGACAAGGTTCTGCTGTCGTGAAGTTTATATTCTCGTGGGAGCAGAGAAACAGATAAATGTCAGGTAGTGCTAAGTGGACCCACTCCAGTGTTCTTGCCTAGAGAATCCCAGGGACTGGGGAGCCTGGTAGGCTGCCCTCTATGGGGTCGCACAGAGTCAGACACAACTGAAGCAACTTAGCAGCAGCAGTAGCAGCAGCAGCAATGCTAAGTGGTGAGAAATAAGAGATGGAGTGGAGGTTATGGTTTGCAAATTTACATAACACAGTCAGGAAAGGTGACATGAAGGAAAAGGGAGACAGTCATGTGTATGGCTAAGAGTGTTCCAAACAGAGACATGCAAAGACTTCACTGGCAAATGCTTGGTGTGATGGCAGAAAAGAAATCCACTGTGGGGAACAGCCTGAGAGTAAGCATGCTGTCAGCTGAGGCCAACAGCAGGACGTCAGGTCATAAGGGATGTATATTTGATTTGCTTTCATTGAGGTGGTGGAACAAATAACCTGAAAACAAAATTAGTAAATCAAAGAGAATAGACTTCAGTTCAGCTCAGTCACTCAGTCGTGTCTGACTCTCGGCAACCCCATGGACTGCAACCCGCCAGGCCTCCCTGTCCATCACCAACTCCCAGAGCTTACTCAAATTCATGTCCATCTAGTCGGTGATGCCATCCAACCATCTCATCCTCCGTCATCCCCTTCCATCCCCTTCCATCCTGCCTTCAATCATTCCCAGCATCAGGATCTTTTCCAATGAGTCAGTTCTTCACATTAGGTGGCCAAAGTATTGGAGCTTCAGCATCAGCCCTTCCAATGAATGTTCAGGATTGATTTACTTTAAGATTGACTGGTTTGATTTCCTTGCAGTCCAAGGGACCCTCAAGAGTCTTCTCCAACACCACAGTTCAACAGCATCAATTCTTTGGTGCTCAGCTTTCACTATGGTCCAACTCTCACATCCATACATGACTACTGGAAAAACCATAGCTTTGACCTTTGTTGGTAAACTTGTCTCTGCTTTTAAATATGCAGTCTAGGTTTGTCATAGCTTTTCTTCCAAGGAGCAAGTGTCTTTTAACTTCATGGCTGCAGTCACCATCTGCAGTGATTTTTGGAGCCCAAGGAAATAAAGTCTCTCACTGATTCCATTTTTTCCCCATCTATTTGCCATGAAATGATGGGACTGGATGCATGATCTTCGTTTTTTGAATGTTGAGTTTTAAGCCAGCTTTTTCACTCTCCTCTTTCACTTTCATCAAGAGGCTCTTTAGTTCTTCACTTTCTTCCATAAGGGTGGTGTCACTTGCATATCTGATGTTATTGATATTTCTCCCAGCAATCTTCATTCCAGCTTGTGCTTCATCCAGCCTGGCATTTCCCATGATGTACTCTGCATATAAGGTAAACAAGCAGGGTGATAATATAGACAATATAGACATACTCCTCTCCCAATTTTGATAGACTTCAAACAATATATTTAGTATGAAATAAAGGAGAAGGAATTCCTATTTCTTAAATTAGGATTCATTTTCTTTTTACAACTACAATTGTAATCTGATTTGATTGTAATGCTTTTCTAGCCTTTCTCACTATAAACCCAAAAGACTGAATTAAATTTCCAAAACTGAACAACAAATAATGATGAGAGGAAACAAAACTATGAGAGCAATGTCATTTGCTGTGAATATGCACAAATGTTAACACAGAGAAATCAAATGAAGGCTGAAAAACAGCATTCAACTCCAAAAATTCAGACTGTGGGTTTCACAGCTGTCTTTTGTAATTAAAGACAATGCTATTCAAGTAATTTTTATCCATGCATGTAGGTGTGATTGCAAAGAGGGAGTGGGGAGTCTCTCCCAGGTGGCTCTGATTAAAAAAAAAAAATGCATCCTGTGCTTTGTGGTTGGAGCTCTCACTGGGATTTTATAAAGTATCTCTTCCTGATTGTAACAGTTTAAAATCAGCCCATCCACTTCCTTTTGAACTAGCAGTCCATATCAATGCCTCAGTGTTTTACATTCTGTTGGTTTTTCTAACCACTTCCCCAAGTGGGAGTGTACAAAAATAGATCCCTAAATCTCGCAGCCACCCCAGGCTGTTGCCACGAACGCAATTTGGCCAAGTTGTTCTGCTAT
Source organism: Bubalus kerabau (assembly GCF_029407905.1). Lineage (NCBI taxonomy): Eukaryota > Metazoa > Chordata > Mammalia > Artiodactyla > Bovidae > Bubalus > Bubalus kerabau. Next base: position 62,413,621 of record NC_073630.1, read on the forward strand.
TGACTTGACCCATCAGTCTTCTGGACAATTTGCTTGCATTGGGTTTTCATTATGGACACAAACTAAAGATCTCCAGTGCAAATTTCATTTTGGGAGGACTGACGAAATGCAACCTCACGGACAGGATGACAATGTATCACAGGAGCACTAAATCTGAAAATAATGAACAGACGCCATTACTTTGAGAACAGAAACCAAGTGGACATTTCCTTTACACAACACTTAGAGACAAACTAAGGAGGCCTCTTCCTTCCCTTATCCACCATGAGCTCCGTGGGTGCAGGGACCTTAGCTGCTTTGCTTAAGACTGATTGAGTTAAGCTATATGAAGCGCTTTCGATTGGTGTTGGGATACAGGCACTGAATAAACTGAATTTTCAGCACCTGGCATATATACACAAACGCACACACTATATATATATAAATACATGCATTAATATATATTGGCTAGAGGAATGAAGAAGGAACCAACTTCAGCGGAATTCCTGTTATCCCACCATTAGAAAACAATGATTATGACCCCAAAGTTGAGGATCGTAATTATCATGACACGTATCCACAAACCCACTATGGAGCGCAATAATTACCAGCGTGTTGCATGGGGAAGGGATAGAGAGTCTGGAGAAAAGAGGCAACTCTTGGTGAGTTTCCCCAAAGCTTTAGAACAATACAGTCCTGTCCTCCAAGGAATCAAAAAAAAAAAAAAAAAAAAACCAAAACACAGGCCGGCTCTCTGATCGCCTTCCAGCCCTGCAGAGGGACCTCTTCCTAAACTTCCACCCCCAGGAATTTTCCCTTATCCCGGTTTCCAGGGGCAGGGAACAACCGGAATCTTTGTCAGGTCCTCCGCGCCCCGCCCCCTTCCCCAGAGCCCCACCCAGCCTGAAGTCCCCCTCCCCCACAAGCGGCCCCTGCTGCACCCCGCCGCTCCCCTTCCTTCTCCCCCGACTGCCCCGGCCGTCGGCGCGCACCAGGCCGGGGGGAAGGGAAACCAGAAGGGAAACCACCAACCCCGCGGCAGCGGCGGTCTCCGGGGGCAAGCGGGCCGGCGAGGGGGGGCGGAGCCTGGCGGAAGGGGGCGGGGCAGGCAGCTGCTAGCGCCGCGCCGGGACTGTTGGGCTAGCGGGCCCCCGACTCCCAGCCGCCAGCTCGCCCCCCTCCAGCGCTGCCTGAGGAGTTTCTCGCCCCCTGGCCTCGCACCGCCTGACGGAGGAGGAGTGGCCCGCCCCGGGCCGGCCGGCGGCGGGCGTGAGGCCACCGGGAAGGGGTTGGGGGCGCCCGAGGGGCCGAGCATCCTCCTCCTCGGCCCGCCGGCCCCCGCCTCCTGCCTTCCCTCCGCCCGCCTGGCCGCCCCGCCCCGCCGTGACCCCCGGCAGCCTCCGGAGCCCGACGCGGTAAGTGCGACTTCCTCCTCGGCGCCGGGAAGGGGGCCGCGGCGGGTTGGCCGCGCACCGAGGCCCGCTCCCCGCCCCCACGCGACCCTCCTCCCGGGCCCTCGGAGAGGCGTCTCGCTCCGGAGGGTGGGCCAGGCGGGGACCTCTCGGGGCTCGAACCGCGGTCCGGCCTCTCGCCGCTCAGTCGCCAGCCCGGAGCGGCGTTTGGGCCGCTGTCGAGTTATGCAAAGTTCTAGACGCAGCGTTTGTGGCCGGCGGGCTGCGGCGTGGGCTGCTGTCCAGAATCAGTGCTTCCTCCCCGTACTCTTCTACCAATAAAACTTAACTGGAAACCATTCTGGATTTTTTTTTTTCCCCTCGTTACCCTCAGGCTACCATAAGCTAAGTTTCTGAGTAATTGCCTCACCCTGGGAGTGTGGAAAATAAGAAAGAGACTTTTATTTCAAGAAAAACCAGCGTGTCTGGTTGAAACTTTCTCAGAGATTTAGGCATTTCAGTTCTGGTTGAAACTTTTTCATTTAGGCATTTCACAGCCGTACCCAGAGATCAAAACATGACGAAGAAAGTTTGGTGTGTTAAAGAGTAAAGCATTTCTGCCGTCTTTATTATCGATTCATTAAAAAAAAAATTTAATGATACATTTACAAAATTCACAGTACAGAAGAGATACGCTGTCTCGCCCCACCCAGCAGTATTACCAGTTTCTTACGCATTTTTCCAGAGATAATGTATATGCCAATGTCTTTGCTGCTTTAAAAAAAAAATACGGAAGTGTTGTGTATTAAGTGCCTAGCAGTTACTGGTACCCAATAAATGGCAATTGTCCTTCCGTTTAAAAAACAGTTTTGAAAAACCAATAATGACCTCTTTCGGTTTTAAGCATAATGAATATGACTACATTGTAAATGTGTATGTTCTATTGGCTTCTCAAAGCTGTATGAATACTTTTACACAAAGGTGACTCTGGTATTTCGGGGTACTGGGACAGGTAGGGAGAAATCAGTATGAAATTGTAAGAAAATAGAACTTGATGAATATAATAGTTCCAAAAATGATTTAAAGCAACTTAACGTCCATATGGTACTGTGGGGTGAAACAAAACTAAATGAAAAGTTGAAGCAGAGCAGGGCAAAAAGTCAAGGGTAAGATAATACCAAGTGCATGAGATCCTGTACTAGAGGCGAGTCACAGTTTTGGCTCTGAACATCGCTAGCAGCCAGGGGGAAGAGAGAGAGAGGAATAAAGTAAGTTTCAGGGTATTTCAAATTCTGAGATAAAAACAGACCAGTTCTTCTGCCTAAGCCCAGCATTTTCCAATAATTAGGCCCGAGAGGAATGGTTTCTCATGGGGCCTAATTAAAAGAGATTGTTGTGATGCAGTTGACAACATTTTTAAGGTATCTCTACAGAAACTGATGAATTTTGGATAACAGTGGACTTCAGTATAGAGCAATAGTAAGACTCTAAAGGTAAGTTCTGTAAAGGCGTTAAGCCTTTCATAATGATCCATTCATAATGTGTAGAGTTACCTAGAATAGTATTTCCCAAACTGTATTCTGAGGCATGAGAAATCAGTAGTTTATTTCTTGAAATAAGATTTTAGCTTAAATAAGTTTGAGATAACTGGCTTAAACAAATTTCAGGGTTTCCCCCCCCCCTCCCTCAATTTCTTGGCTAATGTTAGTTTACTTTCGTAAAGGGGGATGTATTGTGCGACCTTCTCCAAATTTATTTGATATGGACCACAAATAGAAAATCACTGAACCTGTATAAGTGGGTGGATTGCTTATCCTTCAAGCAGTCTTTGTGAATATTTCTTACAGCTGAGATTTGATAAGAATGAGAGAGCAAAGGGCCTGAGGCTTACCAATTTATTAAGAGCCAAAGTAAAGATACAAGTCAGGATTTTAAAATGTGTGTATGTGCTCAGTTGTGTCAGACACTTTGCGACCCCTTGAACTGTAATCTGCCAGGCTTCTCTGTCCATGGAATTTCCCAGGCAAGAATATTGGAGCGGGTTGCCATATCCTCCTCCAGGGGATCTTCCTGAACCAGGGATTGAACCAATACCTCTTTGCATCTTCTGCATTGGCAGGTGGGTTCTTTACCACTGCGGCACCTAGGTAGCCCAGAATTTTAAAGTATTTTACATCAAGGAAAAGGCTACTTTCCCCCAGAGTTCTTTTACAGTTGTTCTGCAAATTGCCTGTTGGACCAAATGATCTCTAGAACTTCTTCCTATTGTTCTGTGCTTCAGGGAGCTTGGGATCTTGAATTAAACTAGGTTTAGGCAAGTAGAACCCCTTAAAGGATGATTTTAATTATTCTTGGATATAGATACATTATTAATATTTGCTTTTTATTCCAAACACTACGGGCACTATTACTGTCAAACCTGGAATTCTGTAGCTATAAGACATCTTGGAAAGCATGATACATAATGGAAAGGGATTTGGAGCCAGAAAATCTGGGATTGTGCCATTAATGCGCAGGGTTGTTTTCCAGTAAGTTTATGAACCTCTCTGAATCTGTTTCCTTATTTGTAAGATTAGAATGATGTCAGTATGCAGTTCATTCAATGAATGTTGAGAGTCTAATAGGTACTGAGTAGTAGAAAAACAGCTTTAAGAGTCCAAATGAAATAATGTATCAAGAACCCTTTACTATAAATTATTTCCATTCCTGGGTATAGATGGCAAGAGTTTGAACAGCAAGAAATATCATCCTATCCAAATATATTTGGCCTGTGAGTTTCAGATAGCAAGTAGTGAGAGATGAGAGAATGAGGGATTAGTCCAAAATTTTGACTCCGTTCAGTTCTTGTGTTTGGATTTGGAGACTTAGGATAATAACTTAGGAGACTTAGATAGTACTTTCTATAAGAAAGTATTCTATAAATCAGTTGTCCCCATCCTTTTTGGCACAGGGATGGGTTTCATGAAAGACAGTTTTTCCACAGATTGGGGGGGGGGCGGGGGGGGGTGTTGTGTCAGGATGAGTCAGGCACACTCCATTTATTGTGCACTTTATTTCTGTTATCACTATATCAACCCTGCCTCAGATCATCAGGTGTTAGATCCCAGAGGTTGGGGATACTCTGCTAGAAATGATTCAATGCTGTATAAAATGTTACCATCCTGAAGATAAATTGAGGGCCAAAGGGATTCATTGTCTTCATTTATTTGGTAAAAAAAAAAAAAAAGACCCTCATATCTTAGTGGTTTAAAACAACAAAAGATTGTTTCTCAGTCATGCTAAGTGTCCAGTTAGGGTCAGCAGGAGCGCTCTGTTCCAGTAGTCATTTAGCACCCCAGATCGTCAGAGGCTCATCTTAACACCTGATTCCACATTTATTAGGCAGGGAGAAGGATGTGATAAATTGCACATTGGCTTTTAAAGACTCTTAATGACACATATAACTTCCACTGCCATTTCATTGGCCAAACAAGTCATATGACTGCAACCCAACTTCAAGGAGGAGGGGAAATGTAATTCTATCTTGTACCCAAAAAGAGGAGAAGGGGAATAATCTTGGGATGGTCTTTTGGACTACAACTAAGCAGACTTTATAGTTCCATGAGTTAACATAGTCTGAATAAATCAAATCCAAACCATGTTTTTCAGTATTCTATTTAGGGAATAGAAAACAGCGTTTCTTTGTGTATATGTAATCATAGAATTATGCTAATGAGAATTATAAAGAACATTTTTTATTAATTGGAACTGAAGTGCTTTTTGGAAACTCCCAATTAGACAAAGTGTTTGGCCAAGTGAATTTCATTATTTTTTAATTATATGTCCATTCAGTAAACATTTGTTAAATGTGGTATTGTATGAGGCCCTGTGTTAGATCCCATGAGGGTAAAAAGCTGAATGGGAAGTTTATACCAATAGAAAACAGCTATAATTGAATTCTCTCTCTCCTTTTTTCTCTTTAAAATAACATAAATAGAATCTTCTAATATGATAAAACTTGGTTATGTATATCTACATCATTACACTTTGCTTCTAATCATCTTTTTTGGTCATAGGGATTATTTGGTGACGTTATAGAAAATTAAACTAATTTAAGCAGAAAGAGTATTTTGTTAGAAAAGTGATATAGCTCTCTGTCAGAGAATCCAAGGGCAGGACATGCAGTTGCTCAGAGGCAACTGGCATATAGCAGAAAGTTAGGAGCTGGAGCTGCTTTTCCTCTCCATATCTATAATTTCTTGCCAGTGTCTCTTTCCACACATACACTTCATTCCTCTTTTCTCTGTTGGCTGGCTTTCTAGTTCTGCTCTTAAATGGGTGCGTTTAACCTAAGAGTTCACACACTTGAAACGAATTAGAGCCTTTGGCCATTTCAGAAGAACTACTTTTTTTCTAAGTGCCACATCTTGGTTAGTTCTTAAGGTAATTTACTATCAGTCTGGAAATGATAGAGTTGGCCCTAAAATATAACAAGTTAGGGTAATTGACAATTTTGTAATAGCAAGAGAAGCAGTTCAAATAGCTTAGGATGAAAGAAACCTGTGATGTCCATGAAAGTGCTACTACATAATTAACATCAGCTGGCAAATCTAGTGGGACAGGCTGATGAGAATAATCAGGATAAGAAGGTAGAACTGGAGCTGACTTGTAGCAACAATATCCCCTCCCAGAACACTGGCAGATGCCATCTCCATTGTAATACTGTCAGCCATCTCTCTTCCCTCTCCCAAGGTACAGATTACTGAATTGTCTAATGCTTATAAATCACCTACTTCTGATGCTAATACAGGGCTCCCTTGTTTCTTCCCATGACTAATAATGCAGGAAGACTGCTTTTTCTGTTCTTTTCTAGCCTTCAAATTGGTCTAGACAGTCTCCTTGGACATTTTACCCTTTAACATGCTATTGCTGTATTTCTCCTCCAGCTTAACCTATTTTTATTGTCAATAAATTTCCATTCTTTTTCTTTAAACTGTGTACTTAGCTTTTCTAGCAGAGTTTCCTTGCCATTCTTTACCTATGCAATGTCTCTGTTCATTTGAGTTGAAAAACATCCATAGCTTCACCTCAGCAGATGGCTGAAGGGATGGACTGTGGAGAGGTATATGTTACCTGGAAGAGGGCATCCCCAGGAGAAAAGAGTAACAACAGAGGAAGGTGAGTAAAAGCTGTGTATGAGATTAGGTGGGATTTATCAGGGCTATATGTTAGGCTAAAAAAGGCAAAAAGAGGAATGAGTTTGGGTTCAGATTGTAGAACATCTGCAACCTCATTTAAGACATTCATAACAGTCTTGTTGCTGTGGAAATGATTGGGTTTTCTTGGGTTCAGACTTATAAAACTGCTGTAGGCTTGTTTACTCAGAAGATATCAGACAGGAACTACAGCTGGCTGGCAAGGCAGCATCACATATTCCTCATCAGTGCTTGTGATCCTCATAGCAGGCCATGTAAGCAGTTTATGGAGCCACCTGGGAGACATCTCTCTACGTGAAAGCTTAGGTGCTAGGAAACAAAGCTCACATCAGGTAGGTCCCAGAGCCGGCTTGGCTTAAAACACCTCATGTCCCACAGGAGACATTGTCTCTTATATGACTCCATAGATTTAACTTCAGGGTCCCCTCAAGGGATGTGCCAATTTCAAGAGCTATCACACCTAGGAAAGTCAAAGCCATGGCTTCTTATGAGGTATTTATAGTTCATTATAATTCCTCTGAGTCCAGATGCAAATTTACTAATCAGAGGGATCATTTTTACTTGAGGAATGTTGCCAGGTAACATAGTTAACTACTTCATTAGATTGCCAAGGAAGTAGAACCAAGAGAGTTAACTGAAGGCTGGTAGTAGACGAGAAAAAAGATTTTACCCACACTTGTCATTATCCACAGTGTCTTCCATAGCCCTTTTCATTTGGGAAGTATTCAGTAATACTCATTTGTTAACTTTAATGTTGTGTGTTTTAACTCTTTTCATGACAGAAAGTATGAGATAGAGGGAAACAGAGAAGAGAAAGGTAAGGCTGGAAGGTAGGCCGGGACCATTAGATTGTCAAAAACACTAAATTCCATACTAAAGAGCTTGGCTTTTATTTTTTGGGGGGCGGGGGGTGGGGAAAGTTTTAACTAAGAGTGATGGGATCAAGAATTAAACACTTTGAAAGGTTAACTTTGGCTCTAGTATGGAGAGCAAATTAGAGATTTAGATTTGAGGACAGTTGGCTCATTTCTACTAAACCTGCCCTTTGGGCAGAGAGTTCTCTGATAAGCAGAAAGAAGGGATACTCAGTTCTGTGCTCTGCAGAGTTTAGAATTACTGGACAGATTCTGCATGGTACATTGGATGGAGGGGCCAAACCACTCATTTTTCTAAGTTTATTTGGCATCCCTTCTCCCAGCTTGGAGACTGGGAGTTTGAGAGAATGGCTCTGAACTGCCTGAGAACATTGGGTTAACACTAAGACATAACCCTTGCCTCCACTGGTTTCCACTGATCACCATGTGACTCACTTAGATTGCCTTATTTTGCTTTTTACTGGAATTAAATTATAAAACAGTCATTTGTTGGCTTTTTCTCTTCTTTCCTTTTTGTTTTGTTTTTTAGTTCTTGGTTATAGGTCAAGCCAGGGAGTTTCTTTAATGGCTAACTGGTTTGACATTTGTAGTGATTAACCATTTCTAATTATAAGCTGTTGAGAAACATAGTGCTTTACATTTTTCTCCTATTGTTTACACTGACCATTTTACCCTTTCCTTACAGAGCTTAACACTGTTCTATCTAATATAAAATGCAGTTTGTAAAATCTGATTGGGCCTACAACAAGTCAAGTTAATCTGTGATTGACACATTGTGTTCCAAGAACTCAGGCAGTTTTGCTTGATTATATTAGTGTCTCAAGAGTACTGATTGCTCACTTTTTTCCATCACTGTAAAGCTACAAACAAGACAGAAACACTTACTGGATTTTGTTCAAGTCAGTAAAAAACAAAATTATAGCTATCCGATTATTACTTTTTATGGCACATAAGACAGCTATGCGCATACCAAAAATACGGTATCTGGCAGGAAGGTAGCAGTGGTTTGCCATCATATTTATGGTATTAAGACGTTCGTGCTTGTGTCATAACATATTCACAAAATCAGGAGTGGGCAGCAAGGAAATCTTTTTTACCTGTCACAAGTCAAAGGGCTATTTAAAAGTAAATATTTTGTTATAATTAGGCTTCCCTTGTAGCTTAGTTGGTAAAGAATCCGTCTGCAATGCAGGAGACCCTGGTTTGATTCCTGGGCCGGGAAGATCACCTAGAGAAGGAAAGATCACCTAGAGAAGGAAATGGCAACCCACTCCGGTATTCTTGCCTGGAGAATCCCATGGACAGAGGAGCCTGGCAAGCTGCAGTCCCTGGGGTTGCAAGAGTTGAACACTACTTAGCAACTAAACCACCACCTCCGTTTTGTTATAATTTTGCCATAATCTTCAGAATATCAGTTGTGATAACTTGTATAGATAAGTTGGGGATACAAAGTCCATAAAATATTAATTTAGCTGATTTTTTAAAATGTTACTTGCTCTTCTACTGTCTTTAAGTACTGATACAGTTGAGAGATGAAAAGGTATTTTTGATATTAATGTGGTTCAGCACTTCATCCTATGAGAATAGTGACAGAGTTTGGCAGGGAGCTTAAGTGGGGCAGACTCGGTGAGGCATTTGTACTTGGTGAATAAATGCCACATTGGCACTTAATTGTAACAAAGTTGAACTTAATATATATTGTTACATTAGGAGTGATATGTTAAGTCTGTTCTCTGGCTGTCTTTTAATAGCTAACCTTGATAACCTAGATATCAAATCAACTATACTCTGAATCGGCTTCCCAGTTTGGACAATGGTGGTAATTACCTACTCTACTTCTCCCAAGGTAGTCATCTGCAAATGAGAATACCTTAAAAACAAGAAGCAGTGGGGTATCCTTGACAGTGTATGGTCTTTACAATCAGTCCTGGATTCAAATTGAGCCCTGCTACTCACCATTTATTAATATATGTAATCTCACTTCATTTTGTGGCCTCATCAGTTCAGTTGCTCAGTTGTGTCTGACTCTGCAACCCCATGGACTACAGCACACCAGGCTTCCCTGTCCATCACCAACTCCCAGAGCTTACTCAAATTCATGTTCATTGAGTCAGTGTGCCATCCAGCCATCTCATCCTCTGTCGTCCCCTTCTCCTCCTGCCTTCAGTCTTTCCCAGCATCGGGGTCTTTTCCAGTGAGTCAGTTCTTTGCATGAGGTGGCCAAAGTGTTGGTTTCAGCTTCAGCATCAGTCCTTCCAATGAATATTCAGGACTGATTTCCTTTACGATGGACTGGTTGGATCTCCTTGCAGCCCAAGGGACTCTCAAGAGTCTTCTCCAACACTGCAGTTCAAAAGCATAAATTCTTCGGCGCTCAGCTTTCTTCACAGTCCAACTCTCACATCCATACATGACCACTGGAAAAACCGTACCTTTGACTAGATGGACCTTTGTTGGCAAAGTAATATCTCTGCTTTTAAATATGCTTTCTAGATTGGTCATTGCTTTCCTTCCAAGGAGCAAGCAGATATGCAGATGACACCACCCTTATGGTAGAAAGTAAAGAAGAACTAAAGAGCCTCTTGATGAAAGTGAAAGAGGAGAGTGAAAAAGTTGACTTAAAACTCAACATTCAGAAAACTAAGATCCATGGCATCCAGTCCCATCACTTCATGGCAAGTAGATGGGGAAACAGTGACAGACTTTATTTTTGAGGGCTCCAAAATGACTGCAGTCTCCTCATATATAAGGGTAAAAGGGATGAACCCTGTTTCCCAAGTGACTGTAACAACCAAATGCCACATTCAGTATAAAGTGTACACGTTACCTTGCACATTTACACATTCATAAAATGGTAGCTGCTGTTACAAATTAAAATTCTTTCTTGATACTTGTACATGCTACTTCCTGAATCCCATTTAACTGAAGAGAAAACCAAAGATGGAGGAGATGAAGTGATTTGTCCAAATTATGCACTAGCTGGTGAGAGGGTTGGTTATTGGCTCAGGTTTTTTCTGCTGTGTCACTTAGGGTACCATTAATAAGTGATTATGTGGGGCAGTGAGAGCAGAAAAATCCACACCAGCTACCTCTGCACTGGCTCATGGCTTTAACCTAATGCACTTTCTTCCCTCTGTAAAATGTACCTACTGATCCTGAAGACCGAGAGATCACTCATGGCTGAGTAGGTTGCTCCAGGGCAGACCTACACGACTTTGTGCTTACCCACTGAGTTGGGTACTTACCGAAAGTTGGTTGTGTTTATTCACAAACCTGTTTTTACTATAAAACATTAATAAACATGTAAATTAATGGGAGTGTAAGGAAAAGACTTTTTTTATTCTTGAAAATTAAGTTGACTGCTTTCGTATATTATCTCAATATAAAGGAAACAACAAATTTGCTATCAAATTTGATGAAGCCTGGAAAACTGTAAAAGACTATGGGGAAAATCCTCAAAGTTGAAAGCAAAGCCTGTCAAAGTGTCCAAATCCATGGTCCAGCTAACTGGTTCTTTAGGCTATTAGAGATTCTCAAGGAATCTCCAAACCAGACTTCAACAGTATGTGAACTGTGAACCTCCAGATGTTCAAGTTTGTTTTAGAAAAGGCAGAGGAACCAGAGATCAAATTGCCAACATCCGTTGGATCTTAGAAAAAGCAAGAGAATTCCAGAAAAATATCTACTTTACCTATTATGCCAAAACGTTTGTCTGTGTAGATCACAACAAACTGTAGAAAATACTTAGAGTTGGGAATACCAGACCACCTTACGTGCCTCCTGAGAAATCTGTATGCAGGTCAAGAAGCAACAGTTAGAACCGGACGTGGAAGAACAGACTGGTTCCAAATTTGGAAAGGAGAGCATCAAGGCTGTATATTGTCACCCTGCTTATTTAACTTATATGCAGAGTACATGAGAAATACTGGGCTGGATGAATCACAAGCTGGAATGAAGATTGCCGGGAGAAATATCAATAACCTCAGATATGCAGATGACACCACCTTATGGCAGAAGGTGAAGAAGAACTAAAGAGCCTCTTGATGAAGTGAAAGAGGTGAAAAAGCTGGCTTAAAACAACATTCAGAAAACTAAGATCATGACATCCAGCCCCATCACTCTGTGGCATCTAGAAAGAGAAACAATGAAAACAGTGACAGACTTTATTTTCTCGGGCTCCAAAACCACTGCAGGTGGTGACTGCAGCCATTAAGTTAAAAGACGCTTGCTCTTTGGAAGAAAAGCTATGGCTAACAGCATATTAAAAAGCAGAGTCATTACTTTGCCACAAAGGTCTGTCTAGTCAAGGCTATGGTTTTTCCAGTAGTCAGGTATGGATGTGAGAGTTGGACCATAAAGAAAGCATCAACTCTCTGGCGCTTTTGAACTGTGGTGGTGGAGAAGACTCTTGAGAGTCCCTTGGACTGCAAGGAGATCCAACCAGTCCATCCTAAAGGAGATCAGTCCTGAATGTTCATTGGAATGACTGATGCTGAAGCTGAAACTCCAATACTTTGGCCACCTGATGTGAAGAACTGACTCATTGGAAAAAACCCTGATGCTGGGAACGATTGAAGGCAGGAGGAGAAGAGGACGACAGGATGAGATGGCTGGATGGCATCAGCGACTAGATGAACATGAGTTTGAGTAAGCCCCGGGAGTTGGTGATGGACAGGGAAGCCTGGTGTGCAGTCCATGGGGTCACCAAGAGTTGGACGCGACTGAGCAACTGAACTGAACTGAAGGAAGTAAGGAGCCCACACTGGAATGTTAATTAACTACATCACTAAGCATAGTGTTTGGAGAAGGCAGTGGCACCCCACTCCAGTACTCTTGCCTGGAAAATCCCATGGATGGAGGACCCTGGAAGGCTGCAGTCCATGAGGTCCGCTAAGAGTCAGACACAACTGAGCGACTTCACTTTGACTTTTCACTTTCATGCATTGGAGAAGGAAATGGCAACCCACTCCAGTATTCTTGCCTGGAGAATCCCAGGGACAGGGGAGCCTGGTGGGCTGCCGTCTATGGGGTTGCACAGAGTCGGACACGACTGAAGTGACTTAGCAGCAGCAGCAGCAAACACAGGGTTTGGATCCACTGACACTTTTTTCATGGTAAGACTTTATCCTTGAAGGAAGCAGTGCATTAATTTATGTTCTGGCACATGTCTTGTGGTGTATCTTCTTGTGTATCTTGTGGTGGATACACCACTGGTCTAATGGATTCGGTATTCATACTCTTTCAAAAGTGCTTTTAGGTTCTCTCTCCGTTTCTGGAAGCCATAAGTGGAAATCACAGATGGTGGGTCGTGGTGGGCATGGCTTATGCAAGAAAGAGGACCCAAATTCAGTAGGAGACCCATAGCAAATATGTGGCATTAACCCTATATGAAAAGATTTGTGAATGAATGTGCATTTATGTGTTTTAACTTGAAATAAAATCTTTAAGAATATGCAAATACAATTTTTATGCTTACTGACTTTTTCATTTAATGGAGCAGCTATTGATTTCATCCAACAATGGGGCTTTTATTATACTCGAGGTCCAGCTAACTAGAAATGTATCTTTGACCTCTGCAGCTGTCAGGATCCTGTGCTTGCCCCTGTATATTTTTACCATGCTGTATTGCAACTTTAAAATTGAAGGTGAATTCCTGTGTTGTAATTCGTTCCAAAACTGTAGTCCTTTTTGCAGCCTTCATAGAGTTTCCAGTCCAGGGAAGAAAGTAAACATTAAGTAAATAATTTCAATGAGATTATTAAGTTATCTGAGCAAGTAGTTGGGATGCTATGTCATCACATAGCAAGGAGGCATAGTTTAGTTTAAAGGTTAAAATTTACCCCACTTAATCTATTTTACCTTGCTGTTAAGTAAGTATAGATCACAATGCTTTTAGGGTACAGCAGGAAATAAAATCCTTGTGTTAAATGGCTGTAACTATGAAACTAGTCTTCATTTTCTGTGTATGTGAGTTTCCAACTTTGAGTTTTCAATCTACCGTGTAACTTAAAAAGTTAAACTAAATCTCTTAGTTTGTTATAGCTGAATTTAAGTTAAATACTTATTTTTAATTTTACTGATTAATTGGAAATATTTCCCAAGTATTTTTAACAGAGTGAAAAACTTAACATTGTGCTAGAAATTTAATTTGGTATTTCAGACTGTATTTCTAAGCTTATTTTTGTTACAAGAGAAATTTTGATGTCATGTGTTTTGGGTAACTATTGGAAAGAATGCAAAGATAATCAGTGTTAACAGCCCAGGGTATATCTATCCAGGCTTTAAATTTCTGGTTTCTTAAATAGATTGCAGATTAATTTTAAACTATAAGCTAAACATGGGCTTACCAGGTGGCTCAGTGATTAAGAATACACCTGCTGATGGAGGAAATGCAGATTCAAACCCTGGGTTCGGAAGATCCCCTGGAGTAGGAAATGACAACCTGCTCCAGTATTCTTGCCTAGAAAATTCCATGGACAGAAGAGCCTGGCAGGCTACTGTCCATGGGGTCACAAAAAGTCTGACGTGACTGAGAGACTGAGCATACATGCAGGAAAATAGGGTTCTAGACTCCATATTCCTAGCTATTGGGTTGCTAAATACATAATTAAAGACAAATTTGTCTAAAGTCACTCAATCTTACTGAAACTGTATCCTTCTTATATATATCAGATCAGTACAGTTCAGTCGCTCAGTCATACTCTTTGCGACCCCATGGACTTGCAGCATGCCAGGCCTCCCTGTCCATCACCAACTCCCGGAGTTGACCCAAACTCATGTCCATTGCTCCAGTACTCCTGCCTGTAAAATCCCATGGATGGAGGAGCATGGTAGGCTGCAGTCCATGGGGTTGCTAAGGGTCGGACATGACTGAGTGACTTCACTTTCACTTTTCACTTTCATGCATTGGAGAAGGAAATGGCAACCCACTCCAGTGTTCTTGCCTGGAGGATCCCAGGGACAAAGGAGCCAGGTAGGCTGCCATCTGTGGGGTGGCACAGAGTTGGACACGACTGAAGCGACTTAGCAGTAGCAGCAGCAGCATCTCCATTGAGTTGGTGATGCCATCCAACCATCTCATCCTCTGTCATCCTCTTCTCCTCTCGCCTTCAATCTTTCCCAGCATCAGGGTTTTTTGAAATAAGTCAGCTCTTCGTATCAGGTGGCCAAAGTATTGGAGTTTCAGCTTCAACATCAGTCCTTCCAATGAACACCCAGGACTGATTTCCTTTGGAATGGACTGGTTGGATCTCCTTGCCATCCAAGGGACTCTCAAGAGTCTTCTCCAACACCACAGTTCAAAAGCATCGATTCTTCAGAGCTCAGCTTTCTTTACAGTCCAACTCTCACATCTATACATGACTACTGGAAAAACCATACCCTTGACTAGATGGGCCTTTGTTGGCAAAGTAATGTCTCTGCTTTTTAATATGCTGTTTAGATTGGTCATAAAATTTTTTCCAAGGAGTAAGCATCTTTTAACTTCATGGCTGCAGTCACCATTTGCAATGATTTTGGAGCCCAAAAAAATAAAATTCAGCCACTATTTCCACTGTTTCTCCATCTATTTGCCATGAAGTGATGGGACTGGATGCCATGATCTTAGCTTTCTGAATATTGAGCTTTAAGCCAGCTTTTTCACTCTCCTCTTTCACTTTCATCAAGAGGCTCTTTAGTTCTTCTTCACTTTCTGCCATAAGGGTGGTGTCATCTGCCCTTATATCTGAGGCTATAGATACTTCTTCTGGCAATCTTGATTCCAGCTTGTGCTTCTTCCAGTCCAGCATTTCTCATGATGTACTCTGCATATAAGTTAAATAAGCAGGGTGACAATATACAGCCTTGACATACTCCTTTTCCTATTTGGAAACAGTCTGTTGTTCCATGTCCAGTTCTAATTGTTGCTTCCTGACATGCATACAGATTTCTCAGGAGGCAGGTCAGATGGTCTGGTATTCCTGTTTCAGAATTTTCCACAGTTTGTTGTGATCCACACAGTCAAAGGCTTTGGCATAATCAATAAAGCAGAAGTAACATGTTTTTCTGGAACTCTCTTGCTTTTTTGATGATCCAGTGGATGTTGGCAATTTGATCTCTGGTTCCTCTGCCTTTTCTAAAACCAGCTTGAACATCTGGAAGTTCACAGTTCACATAGTGTTGAAGCCTGGCTTGGAGAATTTTGAGCATTACTTTGTTAGCATGTGAGATGAGTGCAATTGTGTGGTAGTTTGAGCATTCTTTGGCATTGCCTTTCTTTGGGATTGGAATGAAAACGGACCTTTTCCTGTCCTGTGGCCACTGCTGAGTTTTCCAAATTTGCTGGCATATTGAGTGCAGCACTTTCACAGCATCATCTTTCAGAATTTGAAATAGCTCAACTGGAATTCCATCACTTCCACTAGCTTTGTTCGTAGTGATGCTTCCTAAGGCCCAGTTGACTTCACATTCCAGGATGTCTCACTCTAGGTGAGTGAGCACACCGTCGTGATTATCTGGGTCACGAAGATCTTTTTTGTACAATTCTTCTGTGTGTTCTTGCCACCTCTTCTTAATATCTTCTGCTTCTGTTAGGTCCATACCATTTCTGTCCTTTATTGAGCCCATCTTTGGATGAAATATTCCCTTGGTATCTCTGATTTTCTTGACGAGATCTCTAGTCTTTCCCATTCTGTTGTTTTCCTCTATTTCTTTGCACTGATCATTGAGGAAGCCTTATCTCTCCTTGCTATTCTTTGGAACTCTGCATTCAAATGGGTATATCTTTCCTTTTCTCCTTTGCTTTTTGCTTCTCTTCTTTTCACAGCTATTTGTAAGACCTCCTCAGACAGCTCTTTTGCTTTTTTGCATTTCTTTTCCATGCGGATGGTCTTGATTCCTGTCTCCTGTACAATGTCATGAACCTCCATCCATTGTTCATCAGGCACTCTATCAGATCTAGTCCCTTAAATCTATTTCTCACTTCCACTGTATAGTCATAAGGGATTTGATTTAGGTCATACCTGAATGGTCTAGTGGTTTTCCCTCCTTTCTTCAATTTCAGTCTGAATTTGGCAATAAGGAGTTCATGATCTGAGCCACAGTCAGCTCCTAGTCTTGTTTTTGCTGACTGTACTTCTGCATCTTTGGCTGCAAAGAATGTAATCAGTCTTACTTCTGTGTTGACCATCTGGTGATGTCCATGTGTAGAGTCTTCCCTTGTGTTGTTGGAAGAGGGCGTTTGCTATGACCAGTGCATTTTCTTGGCAAACTGTATTAGCCTTTGCCCTGCTTCATTCTGTACTCCAAGGCCAAATTTGCCTGTTACTCCAGGTGTTCCTTGACTTCCTATTTTTGCATTCCAGTCCCCTATAATGAAAAGGACATCTTTTTTGAGTGTTAATTCTAGAAGGTCTTGTAGGTCTTCATAGAACCAACTTAGCTTCTTCAGCAGTACTGGCCGGGGCATAGACTTGGATTACCGTGATATTGAATGATTTGCCTTGAAAATGAACAGAGATCATTCTGTCGTTTTTAAGACTGCATCCAAGTACTGCATTTCGGACTCTTCTGTTGACTGTGATGGCTACTCCATTTCTTCTAAGGGATTCTTGCCCGCAGTAGTAGATATAATGGTCATCTGAGTTAAATTCACCCATTCCAGTCCATTTTAGTTCACTGATTCCTAAAATGTCGATGTTCACTCTTGCCATCTCCTGTTTGACCACTTCCAATTTGCCTTGATTCAGGAACCTAACATTCCAGGTTCCTAGGCAATATTGCTCTTTATAGCATCAGGTCTTGCTTCCATCACCAGTCACATCCACAACTGGGTGTTGTTTTTGCTTTGGCTCCATCTCTTCATTCTTTCTGGAGTTATTTCTCCAGTGATATCCAATAGCATATTAGGCACCTACCGAGCTGGAGAGTTCATCTTTCAGTGTCCTATCTTTTTGCCTTTTCATAATGTTCATGGGGTTCTCAAGGCAAGAATACTGAAGTGGTTTGCCATTCCCTTCTCCAGTGGACCACATTTTGTGTATGTGTGTGTATATATATATATAAAACATATATGTATATATGTTAGTTGCTCAGTCATGTTGAACTCTTTGCAACTAACATACATATATAAGGATACAGTATCCTTCTTACTTAACCTATTTATGTTAATATTAGCATTCGTATAGTCGCCTCTGCTTCCCTCATAGCTCAATCAGTAAAGAATCTGCCTGCATTGCAGGAAACTGGGGATCGTTTCCTCGGTCGGGAAGATTCGCTGGAGAAGGAAATGGCAATGTACTCCAGTATTCTTGCATGAAGAATCCCGTGGACAGAGGAGCCTGCCAGGCTACAGTCTATGGAGATGCAAGAGTCTGACATGACTTACCGATTCAACCCCCATAGCCATCCATGTTTGAAAATGTTGTCATCTTTGACCTCTTCCTATCCATTTGACATGGGCATTTTATAAGGCCCGACCCTGTAGTAGGTTTTAACAGCCACTCCCCTTTCAGATCTCATTGCCTCTAGCCAAGGTTACTATCCTCTTACCTCAAAGTTTTCTAACTGATTTTCCCACCAATGGCATCTTCCCTTACAAATCCATTCTTCACTTGCCAAATTAAATTTTTTGAGACATACTTCAAAATTCTCAACTCAAGAACCTCATCTTTTCCCAAATAAAAGACATATTTACTCCTTGATAATTTGTAAAGGTTTCATTGAAAACCCTCTTCTGCTGTATTTTAAGACCTTTCAGATGAAGGTGTGTGCCATTAATTTTGGAGAAGGAAATGGCAACCCACTCCAGTATTCTTGCCTGGAGAATCCCATGGACGGAGGCCATTAATTTAGTCATTTATTCTTTGGTCTAAATTCAGGAAATGTTTGAATGTTGTGCACTATACAAGTTGTTAGGAGTATAGTGACCCCTGCCCTGATGAATTTTGCTATTTTCTCATCTTTGAGTTCTTTCTACATATAGCACAATTTATTGAGTTTATATAATTACAGGATTCTTTTTTACCTTTATAATGTTTGCTTTTATGAGTTTGGAAAAGAGGTACAGAGTATCTACTATATTTCTGAAATTAAAGTTAAAATTAAATCGCACATCTTTCCTGATCTAGGTACTTAATGAACATTTTCTGATATCGTACATTTTAAATTTTTAGTGGAATTAAATGTCTTCAAATTGTTAAAATAAGCCAAATTCTGATAAAAGACCTAATTTAACAGTTTTAAAAGTATCCTAGAATTACCAAACTTTAAAAGTTTCTTTGAAATCATATGCTGTAACTTATTTTAGTTGAGAGGAAAACTGGGGAGGTGAAGTACTGCTGAGTTAGTACAGTAAATTAGTTCTTGATGTGTTTTATGCCATATATATTACTGGTATATAAAACATATATATATATGGTAATATATATGTTTTATGGCATGTATATTTAGTATATATTAAAACTATAGGAATAGATTCATTAAAATTGATAACTCAATTTTAAAATTGATTACTCAATAAAACAAACACTGTTGTTTTTGAAAACTCCATGTGCAGGGAGATTTGTGTAATAGTGATTACCCATATAAACCAGTTACTGGATGACTGTAATTTGAATTGCTGAGTGAAGCCTTAGCTTTGAAAGCCACACTGTTGAAGTGAGCTCATCAGCAGTCTATCTTAATGACATCTCAGTGTTGCTATTGTCATATTGAATAACTTCATCTTATAAATTCACAAACTAACATTTGAGCAGTTTTGAAGCAGAAGTTGCATGTGGATTCCTTAATTACATTTTGAAAAATGTATTCATAATTGACACATCTATTTTAAACAATGTGTGACCCTTTGTATCTCAAGTTTAAGTAAAGCAAAGTTATTAAAACAAGAAAGAGTTACAGTATAATTTGATAATTTGAAAAAAAGTGTTATGTCGATCTGAAAAGACATTTGTTGTTTAGCCAATAGATGTCAAAGTGATAAAAATTTTTATACCCAGAGAACAAAATAGAAAAAAAGAAACTCTTAGAGTAATATGTTGTGAATTTTCCTAAGTTGAAAAAATACTAAAGAGGTTTTCTCACCAGCAGTAAATGTTTTCTAATGTTCTTTTTAACATTCAATTCTTAAGTTTATTTTATAATTCCAGAAGTGTACATTTCAAGTATAAGTCTTTTATTATTGCTTTTATAGTTATGGATTCATTCATTCATTAGAAAAATACTTATTCAGCACCTGTCTTTCAGATACTGTTCTAAGGGCTAGGTACAGCTGTGAGCTAAAGCTCTACTGCAGCTAATTTGTGGTGAGCAAAAAGCTAACAAATAAGGGAATAAACATCTAATATGCTTGATGGTGACAAGTGCTATTAAAAAAAGGAAGAGGGTCAACGATATAGAGAGTGATGATCTAATTTATATGTGTAACCCTTGCAAACCATTTTAATAATTTAAGTGTAATGACTTTTAGTGTGTATTAATCTTTCATCAGTAATTAAGAAGTACTTCTCATCAGAATTGGATAAATTTTTGAGTGAAACAATATGATATTGTATAATAAAATTTACGGGGGCAGAAGAAAAAGTCTTATTTAAATTAACTCTGAAAAAAAAAAAATAAAATAAAATAAATAAATTAACTCTGAATTCCATGCCATGAAAACATTAATGCCTAAGTTTACTACATATTTTTCCTAAGGAAAATATTTGGCCCAAGAATTCAGTGTTAACACTGGGAAGTAGTTTTATAGACCCTTTTCTGTCATGGTAACTATAGCAAGCTACTTTATCAATAGATAATCTTTAATAGATGTTGTTAAAGTGAAGATTCTTTTCCCAAAATACATACCCAGGCTTAAGCTTAGGCAGAAATTGTTAGAGACCTAGCTATGAAGGATTTTTCAGCAGATTCTGTCTTTCAGGAGGATTTTACAACTTTGCTTACCTAAATTCTCTACATTTGTCATTATTCACTTCTGTTCAGTTGTTCAGTCGTGTCTGACTCTTTGCGACCCCATGAGTCGCAGCACGCCAGGCCTCCCTGTCCGTCACCAACTCCCAGAGTTCACTCAAACTCATGTCCATTGAGTCGGTGATACCATCCAGCCATCTCATCCTCTGTCGTCCCCTTCTCCTCCTGCCCCCAATCCCTCCCAGCATCAGAGTCTTTTCCAGTGAGTCAGCTCTTCGCATGAAGTGGCCAAAGTACTGGAGTTTCAGCTTTAGCATCAGTCCTTCCAATGAACACCCAGGACTGATCTCCTTTAGAATGGACTGGTTGAATGTCCTTGCAGTCCAAGGGACTCTCAAGAGTCTTCTCCAACACCACAGTTCAAAAGCCTCAATTCTTCGGCGCTCAGCTTTCTTCACACTCTCTTCCAACTCTCACATCCATACATGACCACTGGAAAAACCATGGCCTTGACTAGATGGACCTTTATTGGCAAAGTAATGTCTCTACTTTTGAATATGCTATCTAGGTTGGTCATAACTTTCCTTCCAAGGAGGAAGCGTCTTTTAATTTCATGGCTGCAATCACCATCTGCAGTAAATTTGGAGCCCCCAAAAATAAAGTCTGACACTGTTTTCACTGTTGCCCCGTCTATTTGCCATGAAGCGATGGGACCAGATGCCGTGATTTTGTTTTCTGAATGTTGAGCTTTAAGCCGACTTTTTCACTCTCCTCTTTCACTTTCATTACCCTTATTCAACTTGACATTTAAAAATTTTCTTGTATCAATTATTAGAGGAGAAACTAAAGAATTAAATAAAATAACAGAATTAGATCTTTTAAATATTTTAATGGTCATGTTGTCCTCTTTCTAAGTTTTAATTTTTCTTTGATTAAACTTGCTAGAAGGGAAGAGATTTTTAGAGCTAGGTCTCTTATTCTCTCTTTTTATTTCTTAGTTGTTTAGTTTCACCTCTATATTATTTCATGACTCCTCCTAGAGGAGTTTTCAACTTGAATAGATGGCTTAGTGCATGTCTTTTCTTTCCTTTTAAAATAATCGATGCATTTAGAAAGTCACAGTCTTACAGTAGAGGAATTATCCCACCTACAGTGACTATCCAAACTGTCCACTATGCTTAGGTACCATCCGTTTTTCTTTTATCAAAGTCTTACTTACTTTTTTGCTCCAGTGCTCCCACCTACAATAATCAGTCTCACCTTCCTGTTGGATCATTCTCATCATTCTAATATGTTCTATATATTTTTAAATCAACAAATACATAGACAAAGTAGATCCATTACCTTGATTCCTCTCAATTCTTCCAGCTGGTGGTTCATTGAAAAAGCAAGAGAGTTCCAGCAAAACATCTTTCTGCTTTATTGACTATGCCAAAGCCTCTGACTGTATGGATCACAACAAACTGTGGGAAATTCTGAAAGAGATGGGAATACCAGACCACCTGACCTGCCTCCTGAGAAGCCTATATACAGCTCAGGAAGCAACAGTTAGAACTGGACATGGAACAACAGACTGGTTCCAAATAGGAAAAGGAGTCCGTCTAGGCTGTATGTTGTCACCCTGCTTATTTAACTTATATGTAGAGTACATCATGAGAAATGCTGGGCTGGAAGAAGCACAAGCTGGAATCATGATTGCCAGGAGAAATACCAATAACCTCAGATATGCAGATGACACCACCCTTATGGCAGAAAGTGAAGAACTAAAGAGCCTCTTGATGATGAAAGTGAAAGAGGAGAGTGAAAAAGTTGACTTAAAGCCCAACATTTAGAAAACTAAGATCATGGCATCCAGTCCCTGATGGGTAGATAGATGGGGAAACATGGTATTAAAGGTAACTATCCCTTCATGGTAAATAGATGGGGAAACGGTGGCAGACTTTATTTTTGGGGGCTCCAAAATCACTGTAGATGGTTTGACTGCAACCATGAAGTTAAAAGATGCTTGCTCATTGGAAGAAAAGCTATGACCAACCTAGACAACATATTAAAAAGCAGAGACATTACTTTGCCAACAAAGGCCCATCTAGTCAAGGCTATGGCTTTTCCAGTAGTCATGTAAGGGTGTGAGAGCTGGACTATAAAGAAAGCTGAGCACCGAAGAATTGATGCTTTTGAACTGTGGTGTTGGAGAAGACTCTTGAGAGTCCCTTGGACTGCAAGGACATCCAGTCAGTCCACCCTAAAGGAGATCAGTCCTGAATGTTCATTGGAAGGACTGATGTTGAAGCCGAAACTCCAATATTTTGTCCACCTAATGCAAAGAGCTTACTCATTGGAAAAGACTCTGATGCTGGGAAAGATTGGAGGTGGGAGGAGAAGGGGACAACAGAGGATGAGATGGTTGGATGGCATCACCGACTCAGTAGAGATGAGTTTGGGTAAACACTGGGAGTTGGTGATGGACAGGGAGGCCTGGTGTGCTGCAGTCCATGGAGTTGCAAAGAGTCGGACATGACTGAGCAACTGAACTGACTGATAATACTTATTGTTGCCTAGTGGGCCTGTAAAAATAAATAAGAAGGATACACTCACTCTAGTTTTGAAAATATGAGTTTTATGAAAGTTAACTATCTTTTCAAATTTAAAATAGACATACTTTCAACCCAGCAATTCCACTTCTGTGAATAAATTCCATAGATAACAAAAGTCTCACAAGGATTTTTATCTCAAAATTATTTTAATAGCATAAAGCAAGTGTAAAATCAATCTGCATGCCCACTAGCAAGGAAATAGTTTAATAAATTGC
Organism: Bubalus kerabau; assembly: GCF_029407905.1. Taxonomy (NCBI): domain Eukaryota; kingdom Metazoa; phylum Chordata; class Mammalia; order Artiodactyla; family Bovidae; genus Bubalus; species Bubalus kerabau. The sequence goes on from NC_073630.1 coordinate 62,436,755, forward strand.
ATTTTACAGTTACGAAATATTATGCAACTATTATAAGATCATTATTAGTTTATATTTCCATGTATATAATTTTAGTGAGAAAAGCAAAATGCCAAAAATATGTATAATGTAATCTCTTTTATAAAACAAAATAATAAAAACTCCTACATATGTGTATGTAAGTTTGGATATGAATTCTATAAACATGGAGAAAGATGTGAAAGGCTATACACCAAGCTATCAGCATTGATTACCAGGAAGAATGAGTGGTGAAGATTGACAAAATAAGTGTCTCAGTGAGGAAAAGCATGCAGTGTGAGCCTGCCGATGTAGAAGGATGGGGCAGGCGTTGTATATACATGCATATGTATGTATGTATGCAACTAAACCCATGAGCACTACCGCAGTGGTTAAAAACTTCTGCTTGGCCTTTGTCGACCAAGGATCCTAGTTTCTCTTTAATCAGAAAGCCTGTTTCAGGAGCTAATCTCCCGCCTGCATCTCTAGCCTACTCAGAAGAGCTTCTCTACTTAAGAGGTATTTAATGCATTTCTCAATTCCTCTGTGAAAAGGGTCTTTGGCCCCTCTTGGGACTGGAGGCATGGTTCAACATTGTAACATTCACGTCTTTGGATTTCTTCTCTATCACATACTGAGAAATGTCTGGCACCTTAGTGGCCTTTAAAGTCCATTCTTGTGTTCAGGCTTCAACCAGTCAGCCAAACAGCAAAACAATTAAAATTAGTTATTGAAGCTAGCACATTGTAAATGGACTCTCTGGTAAGTGTTCTCATATTGACAGATTGAATCCAATTTAACATTTTATTTATGTAAGTTATATTTATTAAGATAAATTCTTTATTTGTAATGTTCATTTAATTATTTTCTCTGCCACAATAAATAGCCCTCTTAAAAGAAAGATCTTTGTTATTTATCTTTCTACCTCTTGTGGTGCCTTAAACATATAAATACTTGGTAAATATTGTACTTACTTACATGAAGACAGTGATGGTAAGATCATCACGAACTACTGCAATGGCCTTTCTTCATTGTGTGGGTCTGTACTTACAGATATTTACTATCTCTGGCCCCTGCCCACTCAGTGCCCTCTTTTGTCATTCCAACAACTAAAAATCCATGCCCCCTAATTTCGGAGTGTGGGAGCAGAGGGGTTGGTGCTACTCTTGTTGAGAACCATAAGGCTAGAGTAATTGGAGAAGCCTTTCTAAGGGGCAGCAGTGCCGGTGATAAACCCTGAAGGATGAGTGGATTTCCAAAACTAGAGAAATTGGGACACAAACAGCATGTGGAAGAGGAAGCACCATAATGTAGGCTCTGAAGTGGTGTGTCCATGTTGGAAAATAGTTAGAAACAAAGTTGGATAGGTAGAGTGGAGTTAGAAGGTTGTGGATAGAAGGAGTCTGGCAGAGGTGAAGAAGAGGGAAAAGTACTATTTCATACTGTAATGCATGCTGCATACTACTGCCAAATTAACTTTCTAAAAGCATCGCCCTCTTCAGCAGTCCACTTAACATTGCCTGCTAGCCTTTACACTTTGGCTCTGTGCTCAGGACGTTTTATGTCATCTTATGCATGCAACTTTGTCTCTTACTGCTCCTTAAAATTAATTAGGAATGTCTGGTTGGCTGATCAAACTGATAGCTCCTCCTCTTTCTTTGTCAGTATGCTCACTTCATGCTTTTATTGATATATTTCTTCCTTGATAAAACCTTTCATCATTCTGCCTAGGCAACTTCTTCCCATTCTTAGAAGCCTTCTCCCTAATCAAACTGACCCATAGCACTCCACACCATGCTGATAACTCCTTTCTCTGTCTCACAGTATTTATGGTTTGTTGTACACTGTTTGGCACAGAATTGTATATGGCTTTTCATGCCTCTCATTCTTATGTCTCTGGATAATTTTTATTCGCCTACTAAAGAGCTGTGTAAGGTTAAGGTATATGCCTCACAATATTTTCCAAGTCTCCAAAGCAGCTTTGCTTTTTCTTTTTTTTTTGGTCATTTGAAAGATATTGGGCACCCTGAAAGCTCAAATTCTGTATTTGTACATTTGTAGGTAACAAAATGTTAATACTGCAGCATTATAGTGTTTCTTATATTTAAGTTGTTATTTTTTGTTTCAGTACTCAGTTTAATTATTTTTGAGGGTAAGAACAAAGATGTATATTGGTGTCCCCCACAATGCTTGGTAGAGTGTCTTGCTTACAGTTACCATTCAGTATTTTAAAATTTGATTGTATTTGATAATATTTATATTTGCTTTATCAATGTGCCTTAGCTATAACCATGTTCAGACCATTTGTTTTGTCAATAGCAGAGGATACCGTTAGGGCATTTGTACACCCAAGAAAGAATCCTGTCCCACCTAGGTATCTTTCTTGAGCCATATTTTCCTTTTGCTAAGTAGTGTCATAGAAATTTGTCTACTGTACTAAATCAGAATGGCACAGTCATAATTACAGAGCCATACTGACTTCAGGTTATTTATTTGAAAAAGAGTAAGTATTGTCATATTTTGATCCTTTGTAGTTTCCAAACTTTTTCTTTCTCTTTAGTCTTCTCAATATTTTTTGCTCAAATGAAGTCCTACCCAGTATTGTACTATATTAATGAAACACCCTCCTTTCCTTAAGGGAGAAAATAGAAGTGGAGAGCAGTAAACGGGAGCCCCACCTTTGTATTTCTCCTCCTTTCTCACCCCCATCCAGAGTACAGCTTCAACATCACTATAACTCATCTAATTTAAAAATGCTTTCTAAAAAAGTGATAGTGAAATTTCATTTAGGAACTTAGTATAAAAATAGAAATATTTTAGTTTTACAGTGATTTTTAAGTACAAAGGAAAATGCTGTGGAATACATTTCTTGTTTCAGCAATAAAAGAGTTAACATACTAAGCAGCAGAGACAGACACTGCAACGGGATAGTGCTTTCTGTCTCTGTCATTTGTGGTTTAAGAAAAGGGGGTGGTGTTCTGCATTTAAAAGGACTTTAATGAATGCTGTCAGTGTTTGTGAGAGCTAATGGTCAGTAAGGGAAAGGAGAGCAGGGGAAAGTCTAGCTGCTTCAGGATAGGCGGATGAGAGTTTGCTCTGATTGAACGGAATGTTCCACCGTGTTTCCTCTTTTTTTCATTGTCCTTTGTTCTTTATAATCTGATATATTGGTATAAAAGTAAATGTAGATATATATGTGAATGTGATTTATTTTCCTTTCAATTTGTTTATTGTGTACAGCAGGGCATATACTTCTCTTGTCTTGGTTGGATGCACAAATCTGTGTGCAGTGCTTTTTGCCCGTTGCCTAGACGATCACTTGGTTTCTCTGAGGATGTCTGGTTCTCGTAAAGAGTTTGATGTGAAGCAGATTTTGAAAATCAGATGGAGGTGGTTTAGCCATCAAGCATCATCTCCTAATTCTACAGTTGACAGCCAGCAGGGAGAATTTTGGAATCGAGGACAGACCGGAGCAAACGGTGGGAGAAAGTTTTTAGATCCATGTAGCCTGCAATTGCCTTTGGCTTCAATTGGTTACCGAAGGTCCAGCCAACTGGATTTTCAGAATTCACCTTCTTGGCCAATGGCATCCACCTCTGAAGTCTCTGCATTTGAGTTTACAGCAGAAGATTGTGGCGGTGCACATTGGCTGGATAGACCAGAAGTGGATGATGACACTAGTGAAGAAGAAAATGAATCTGATTCCAGTTCATGCAGGTTGATTATTTTTTTTACTGTTAGAAATGGGGTGTGGGGGGATATTCTCTATACTGTTTAAAATAATTTAGTATTATTGTTTAAAATCGATTATTATACATATACATGCCTCTCTCTCTCTCTCTCTCTCTCTCTCTCTCTCTCTCTCTATATATATATATATATATATATATATATAGTATGTAATGTGGTTCTTTTACTGGGATTTTTTAATGTTCTAATATTGATTTTAATTCTAGAAAATTATAAAGACAACAAATAGCTTTCATTTTGAAATATCTTGTGCTCCATATATAGATCTGGCTCTGCCTTGAAAATAATATATGTTAGCAGTTCTATGCATCATGCCTTGTAGTTTGCTTCATTCATGTACCTTCTATAGTCTTATAGCAAAACTATAGGAGACATTTCTGTAGTACAAAACATTTTATGACATTTGTTTGCAACGGATTATAGTCATGTTTTAATTTTAGTGAAAGGTTTTGCCAGGAGATGCACATAGTAGTTGCCAGTAATTTTTATTTACTCCGTTGTGGTTGTCAATAATCTTTTTCTTATGGTTATTTCTCTTTGTCCTGTGTTGCAGCCCTCTTGACTAATACAGAGAATACAGTAGCACGTCTCTTTCTAAGATGACAGCTACTAATTCCTGTTACCTTCACTTCACTGAAAATTGTGCTATTTAGGGAAATGAAGGACGTTCCTTCAGGAAAGTATAAGGGAATGTAGAGGAGCTAGATGTGGTCAGCTGGTAAAAGGGGGGCAAAAAGAAGGGGAATTGAGTTTGAAAATTAAAAATTGGTTAAATTCATATGACTTTATCCATCTTCACCCATGGAGCCAGGCTTTACTTTTGAAATGAATTTTCTTCTTAATCAGTATAAACTACTATCACATCTTAAGAAATAAGTTAGAGCCTGAAAGTCACCCTTCTGATTCATCTTCACTCAAAAATATTTAAAGGCTTATTTTTCTAGATTAATTACTGGATCCTTTTTCTTTTAAAATTTCTCTGCAGGTTTTGATAACACTTGTAATTTGTATCTTGGTTATTAATAATATAGGCATCATAAGAGATGGAGACAAAATGAGTTCATATATTGAAGTATCTCTTACTTGGGGATATTTACCACCTTCTCTTCTAATCTTCAGAATATGGAATTCTGAACTGTGGTGTTGGAATAATAACAAATATAGACCAGTCATCTATGCTCATTTGTGTAATGGAGAGAGGGGAATATCTTTACATAGGTAACTAGTATATTTAATTTTTAAAAATTTAATTAGTTCATGATTTAGCATTATATTAAGAGAATAGAAGCCACTGATAATTTTCATATGGAGATCATTTGAATTAATATGGTTTCATTGTTTTGTGTTTTCTTTGGATACTTGTTGCCATAAAAGGAGTGATTTATTTAGTAAAAGCTTCAGGGTTTACCATTTTTGTGAGAAACCAAAGAGTAATCATCTTTGCATTTGAAAATCAATATAATGTATCAATAATATTTTAACAAAATTAGAGGAAAAAAATAAATTCATTCATTTATCAGCATAAGTTATAAAAATCTTAACATGTGTCTACTACCTGGAGAGATTATACATATGTGAGGGAGTATAAAATTTGTATACATGTATATAATCTTACGTTACACACACCTGGGTCACTGTAATTTACTTCCTTACAGCAAAGGTACTTTGCAAAGCTAATGATTACCGAAATTGAGTTACTCTATTCTTTAGTATCCACATTAAAATGTCATCTTGATGGGATAGTCATTATGACAGAAAAAGGTTGCTTTTTTTTTTTGGACTTAGATTGCTGTGTGCATAGTTCAAGAATATATAATTGATGTTTTTATTTGTAGGAGTTATAAAAATCAGAAAATTATATTTTCTAAAATTTAAAATGAATGTAGTTGTTTTTAAAATGCTAATAGAGAAGATTGAGAAAGTAAATAATAAGGGAATAAACAGTTCACATCTGCAGTGATCAAACTCTTTCTAAATTATTATTTCAAAAATGTACTTAGAGAAAATGTCTTCAATTTTTAGATATGAGAGGAAATGTGTCAAAGAAATTTAATATTCCTGGTGGCTTAAAATTTCTGTCCCAACATCTTACTGCAAAAAAAGGGAAAATCATTTTAGACTTTAGAAATGTCATGTGTGTGTGTACTTTTACATTTCCATTTTTCTCCAGATTAAATGTATCTAATTTTCATATCCTTCTTCAGTCCTCCAGTTCTAAGTCTTTGATCTTCATCATGAGGAATACATTTATTTGCTGCCAGCTTTTTGATTAAGTGAGCAATCTCTCTAGGTGGTTGCCCTTCTACTGTAAACAAATCAAAAACTATCACTGTTAATGTCAAAAGAAGCTACACTGACATTCATCAAATTCTGTATATAACGGGAATAGTTCTTTTCCTTATATAGTACTTGCAATAAAATATATAGCAAACATTTTATTTCAGTATACCATAGACTGACATGACATGATGGGGGAATACATATGATATACGTTTCATCAGTTGTATTCAAACCTGCCTGGCTCTTCAACTTATGGTAATTTCTGCTGTCTCACATCTAAGTGATTTAAAAGTTTCTTATCTTTTAACTTTGATCTTGTGTCTATAGCTTAGCCACTTTCTCTCTAATGTCATTACTTTGTTATTAAAATACAAACTTTGATTTTTACACCTTGAGGAATTTTAGGCCCTGAGTAACAGAATTGTGATCTTTTGTGTGAGCAGTAGGTTTCTATGACTGTAACTCAAGATGAATTTTCACCAGGGCCAGTCAGGTTTACATGATAACTCGTCATGGGACCATAACATAAACACAGTTTACACTGTATTTGATTGGCCAACTTTGAAATTATGGTATTTTTACATAGTGAAGAAATTTTCATTATCTCAACCTTGTTTATAAAGTTAAACATTTTTTATATCAGATTATTTTTTAATTTATTTAAAATAGTAGTAGTATTTAAAATACTACTGTATTTTATAAATATCCCACTAAAATAATAGCTAATACTGACTGGGTTTTTAATATCTGTGACACATTGTTCTAAGCATTTTAGTACTGTATTACATCATTTAGTCTTCACAGATTTCTGAGTTAGATTGTCACTATTGTCATTCTAACTGTAGGGATGAGACCAGTGAGGCACGGAAAGGTTAAGTAACTTGCTCAAAAATAGTAAGTAAAATGAAACTGCATTTTTAAAAACTGAAGTTTATATTTTATAACACTTTCAGATTTACAGGAAAATTACAGAGATAATGTAGTGAGTTCCTATATATCCCACACCCAGTTTTCCCTATTATTTCCTTAACAGTTATTAACATGTTCAAATATGGTGCATCCATTACTGTGAACCAGTATACCTTATTATTAACTAAAGACCATACTTTATTCAGATTCCCTTAATGTCTAAATACCTAAAGTTCTTTTTCTGTTACAGGATCCCACCTAGGATACCGATTATATTTAATCATCATATATCCTTAGGCCCCTCTAGGCTGTGACAGTTTCTCAGACTTCCCTTGTTTTTGATGACCTTGGCAGTTTGGGGATTAGTGGTTAGGTATTTTGCAGAATGTCTTACTCAGTTGGGATTTGTCTGATACTTTTCTCATGATTAAACTGGCGTTATAAGTTTTAGGGAGGAAGACCACAAAGGTAAAGTGCCATTTTCATCACACCCAAATCAATGATAGATATCATCAATCTGACTTACCATTTTTGACCTTGGTCTCTTGGAAATAGCGGCATTTTGAACCCAAACCATTAACATGTAAATTTCATGCACAAATACCAGTAGGCAGTTTTCTGTGACTTTTCATTTAATCACTGAGTTCACTTTGGATTAACATAATAGTTACTGATTCATTCTAACCAGTTTTACCTTCTCAACTAATTTTCTCAGCGTTCAGTTCAGTTCAGTCGCTTAGTTGTGTCCGACTCTTGGCGACCCCATGAATCGCAGCCCGCCAGGCCTCCCTGTCCATCACCAACTCCCGGAGTTCACACAGACCCACGTCCATCAAGTCGGTGATGCCGTCCAGCCATCTCATCCTCTGTCGTCCCCTTCTCCTCCTGCCCCCAATCCCTCCCAGCATAGCCACCTCTGACTGATTTACAAGTATAATCTCTTGACAGCTATTTACCGACAGTCATCGGATCCATCGTATTCATTGCTTGCTATTGTGTTTCAGCAGATATCCTTGAACTCTTCTGTTCCTTGGTCTGATTTGCCTTTCTTTGACTCATCTTGAAAACTTTTAGGCCCTTCTCCTCTCCCAGCAAGGGGTTATCTTCATAATATAGCATTTCTCAAGTGCTAACCCTTTTTTCTTGACCCTTTTTTTTTCTCATTAGAAGCATTCTTTATTTAATAGAGGTCTAGATTAGGACAGATCTTAATAGGAGCATAAATTTTAAACCCAAGAATTTATGTAGAATTAATTGAAAGTAATTAGCAGTGTCTCTTTCTGTTGTTGACTCTTTTTAATGTATGTTTTTATGTCAAACATCTTCTTGTTTGAACTAGTCTATTAATTCTGATTCATTTTAAAATTAAAATCTTATACATCTCCACATGAAAAAAACCTTTGCTTCCAGAGATGGCAAAGTTCTACTATATTGTACCTATATCAAGAAAGGATGTATTGTAATGTCCTCCTCACACATAAGCCCAAGTCATGGATTCCCTTGACATAAGCTATAGAACCTTTCCCCAGAAAACCCTCTGTATGTGTGTGTCTATATGTGCATGTATGTACACACACACATGTTAAATATTTCATACAGGGTTCAGTTCAGTTCAGTCGCTCAGTCGTGTCCAACTCTTTGCAACCCCATGAACCGCAGCATGCCAGGCCTCCCTGTCCATCACCAAGTCCCGGAGTTTACCCAAACTCATCTCCATTGAGTCAGTGATGCCATCCAACCATCTCATCCTCTGTTGTCCCCTTCTCCTCCTGCCCTCAATCTTTCCCAGCATCAGGGTCTTTTCAAATGAGTCAGCTCTTTGCATCAGGTGGCCAAAATATTAGAGTTTCAGTTTCAACATCAGTCCTTCCAGTGAACACCCAGGACTGATTTCCTTTAGGATGGACAGGTTGGATCTCCTTGCAGTCCAAGGGACTCTCAAGAGTCAAGGGACTCTCCAACACCACAGTTCAAAAGCATCAATTCTTCGGCACTCAGCTTTCTTCACAGTCCAACTCTCACATCCATACATGACCACTGGAAAAACCATGGCCTTGACTAGACAGACCTTTGTTGGCAAAGTAATGTCTCTGCTTCATAAATCCCCTAAAGCCTATCTTTACATTGTATCAATCAGTGTTCTTAGTTTTAAGCAACTGAAACTGACTGGCTGGTTTAAACAGAATAGAAATTTATTGGAATCATTAGTTCCCAAAAAGAATTAGCTTAGCAAAACGGCTAATGGATTCTAGAGTTGTACAACTGACCTTTGTAAGTCCAAATTTTTAAGGCAGAGGAAACTTTTATGACACTTAACTGCTTATATGTTCATCCATTTGTAACTAGACAGTGAAGTTTTACATTTTTAGAATTGGATAAATTAGGCATGAAAAACAGTGATACAGACATACACACAATCACTCATATGCACAAAGCTGTATAATTTGGCCATTTAACTTTAAGGAGTATGTTAGTAGAGAATATGCTAAGATGATATAACAAAGATATTCAGAAATGTAGTGTCTCAAATAAAATAGAAGTTTATTTCTCTGTCATCTCACAAATGGGCAAATGGCTCAGGGCAGACAGGTAGTTCTGCTACCCAAGTTCCCTCAGAGACCTAGGTTCCTTCCATACTCTTTCTCCATCCCATAGGGCGTTATTCTTTTTTTATGGTCAAAGCTTCCTAAGCTCCCTGTCCACATTCTAGCCTGTGGGATTGAGCAAGGAAAGAACAGGGAGGACATTAAGCTATTAACACAAATTACAGGTATCAGTTCTGCACATGTACCATTGTTGAAAACCTAGTCACATGGCCCCAGTGAGGAGCAAAGGAGGTTCAGATGTGGTCTCTGCCTGGGTAGCCGTGTGTCCAGGTAAAACTCAGTACTGTGGTGCCTGTGAAGAATGGTTTGGGATTATGATCAACAGGGCAAGAGGTGAAGACAGCTGGGTAGAACTCTTCAGAACCTTTTGATCTAAGTTTTGATGAGTTTTTTTCAATATTGTGTATTTTTTTTTACACCATTTGAGACATTAGCAAATAGAGATAAGCAGAAATGAAAAAATAAAAATCACTAATTACCCTACCACCTTGAAATAACTATTAACAATTTGAGAAAGTGTTCTTCCAGTATATTTTATACTAGTATAGAATAAAAATATGTTTTTAGAAGTGACTTCACTTTCACTTTTCACTTTCATGTATTGGAGAAGGAAATGGCAACCCACTTCAGTGTTCTTGCCTGGAGAATCCCTGGGAAGGGGGAGCCTGGTGGGCTGCCGTCTATGGGGTCGCACAGAGTCAGACATGACTGAAGTGACTTAGCAGCTGCAGCAGAATAAATACTGAATTTCATTGTGCATACTGTTTTGCAACATTTTTGTCTTGACTTACTCCTTTTCCTATTTGGAACCAGTCTGTTGTTCCATGTCCAGTTCCAACTGATGCTTCGTGACCTGCACACAGATTTCTCAGGAGGCAGGTCAGGTGGTCTGGTATTCCCATCTCTTTAACAATTTTCCACAGCTGCTTGTGATCCACACAGTTAAAGGCTTTGAAATAGTCAATAAAGCAGAAGTAACATGTTTTTCTGGAACTCTCTTGCTTTTTCAATGATCCAACGGATGTTGGCAATTTGATCTCTGGTTCCTCTACCTTTTCTAAAACCAGCTTGAACATCTGGAAGTTGACGGTTTACATACTGTTGAAGCCTGGGTTGGAGAATTTTGAGCATTACTTTGCTAGCGTGTGAGATGAGTGCAATTGTGCAGTAGTTTGAGCATTCTTTGGCATTGCCTTTCTTTGGGATTGGAATGAAAACTGACGTTTCCAGTCCTGTGGCCACTGCTGAGTTTTCCAAATTTGCTGGAATATTGAGTGCTGCACTTTCACAGCATCATCTTTTAAGATTTGAAATAGCTCAACTGGAATTCCATCACTTCCACTAGCTTTGTTCATAGTGATGCTTTCTAAGGCCCGCTTGACTTCACATTCCAGGTGTCTGGCTCTAGATGAGTGATCACACCATCGCGATTATCTGGGTCATGAAGATCATTTTTGTACAATTCTGTGTATTCTTGCCACCTCTTCCTAATATCTTCTCCTTCTGTTAGGTCCATACCATTTCTGTCCTTTATTGTGCTCATCTTTGCATGAAATATTCTCTTGGTATCTCTGATTTTCTTGAAGAGATCTCTAGTCTTTCCCATTTTATTGTTTTCCTCTATTTCTTTGCACTGATCATTGAGGAAGGCTTTCTTATCTCTCCTTGCTATTCTTTGGAACTCTGCATTCAAATGGGTATATCTTTCCTTTTCTCTTTTGCTTTTTGGTTCTCTTCTTTTCACAACTATTTGTAAGACCACCTCAGACAACCATTTTGCTTTTTTGCATTTCTTTGTCTTGGGGATGGTCTCGATCCCTGTCTCCTGTACAATGTCACGAAACTCCATCCATAGTTCTTCAGGCACTCTGTCTTATCAGATCTAGTCCCTTTACTCTATTTCTCACTTCCACTGTATAATCTTAAGGGATTTGATTTAGATCATACCTTAATGGTCTGGTGGTTTTCCCTACTTTCTTCTATTTAAGTCTGAATTTGGCAATGAGGAGTTGATGATCCGAGCCATGTCAGCTCCTGGTCTTGTTTTTGCTGACTATATAGAGCTTCTCCATGTTTGTCTGCAAAGAATGTATAATCAGTCTGATTTCGGTATTGACCATCTGGTGATGTCCATGTGTAGAGTATTCTCTTGTGTTGTTAGAAGAGTAGAGTGTATTTGCTATGACCAGTGCGTTCTCTTGGCAAAACTCTATTAGCCTTTGCCCCGCTTCATTCTGTACTCCAAGGCCAAGTTTGCTTGTCATTCCAGGTGTTTCTTGACTTCCTACTTTTGCATTCCAGTCCCCTGTAATGAAAAGGACATCTTTTTTGGGTGTTAGTTCTAGAAGGTCTCGTAGGTCTTCATAGAACTGTTCAACATCAGCTTCTTCAGGGTTACTGGTTGGGGCATAGACTTGGATTACCATGATATTGAATGGTTTGCCTTGGAAATGAACAGAGATCATTCTGTTGTTTTTGAGATTGCATCCAAGTACTGCATTTTGGACTCTTGTTGACTATGATGGCTACTCATGGCATTGGTCCCATCACTTGATGGTAAATAGATGGGGAAATAGATTTTATTCGTGGGGGCTCCAAAATCACTGCAGATGGTGACTGCAGCCATGAAATTAAAAGACACTTGCCCTTTGGAAGAAAAGTTATGACCAACCTAGACAGCATATTAAAAAGCAGAGATATTATTTTGCCAACAAAGGTCTGTCTAGACAAAGCTATGGTTTTTTTCAGTAGTCATGTATGGATGTGAGAGTTGGACTAGAAAGAAAGCTGAGCACAAAAAACTGATGCTTTTCAACTGTGGTGTTGGAAAAGACTCTTGAGAGTCCCTTGGACTGCAAGGAGATCCAACCAGTCAATCCTAAAAGAAATCAGTCCTGAATATTCATTGGAAGGACTGATGTTGAAGCTTAAACTCCAATACTTTGACCACCTGATGTGAAAAACTGACTCATTGGAAAAGACCCTGATGCTGGGAAAGATTGAAAGCAGGAGGAGAAGGGGACAATAGAGAATGAGTTGGTTCGATGGCATCACCAACTCAATGGACATGAGTTTGAGTAGGCTCTGGGAGTTGGTGATGGACAGGGAGGCCTGGCGTGCTGCAGTCCATGGGGTTGCAAAGAGTCAGCCGTGACTGAGCTACTGAACTGAACTGAGCTGAAACATAAAATTAGGGGCTTTCCAGATGGCTCAGTGGTAAAGAATCCGCCTGCCAAGCTGGAAATGTGGGTTTGATCCATGGGTTGGAAAAATCCCTTGGAGAAGGAAATGGCAACCAACTCTAGTATTCTTGCCTGGGAAATCCCATGGGGTCGCAAAAAGTCAGACACAACTTAGCGACTAAACGACAACAAACATAAAATTAGGTCACAAAAGGCAGAAACCCTACTCAAACTGACAAGCAAAAACTAAAGTTTTTGATTCACAGAAGTAAATAAAAGCTCAACTTGTGATGAATCCAAATACTCAAATAATGCCAGAAATCCTTTTTTTCCTCCCTTTCTAGATTCTCTTTTCCTCTGTGATGGCATTTCCTTATGCAGGCTATCTGTGTGGTAACAAAAAGCCGCTAGCAGCTCCAAGCTTACTTTTTATCAGCTTAGCCTCCTCAGTGGAAAGAGAGTGACTCTTTTCCGAGAACATCAACAAACAACTTGAAACTGATTCTCTCTGGCCTTGTTTGGCTCTCATATCCACCCAACTGATCATGATTGCCAGAAGATATGACACTCCTATTGGCCAGGCCTTGGTCCCCTGCTCACCTCTGCCCAGTGGGAGGAGTCACCTCTGCCCAATCCCTGAGAGCTGAGGTAGGGAATGTGTGGTTTCCCAAAAGGGAGAGATGGATCTGTCACCGTAAGAAAGAATCCTGGATAGGCAAAGGCAATATCCAGTGAAACAACCTGCCATGGCATTAAATGTTCTTCTGTATCTTTTTAAATGGCTGAATCATTCTATGCACAGACAAAACTTGTGGTTATTTAACCAATATTTCCCTATTAGAAACAACCTGTGATAAGCCCCTCTCCCCTACACCCCCTAGCTAGATCTCTGCATACAGATGAATATTTCCTCTAGATAAAGCCCCAAGGGAGTGCACATTTTTTAGGGTTTTTGATCTATATTCTCAAAGTCATTTCAGGAACATCGAGTGTGTCCATACTCGGTTGCTTCAGTCACGTCCTACTCTTTGAGACCCCATGAACTGTAGCCCCACCAGGCTTCTCCATCCATGGGATTTTCAAGGCAAGAACACTGGAATGGGTTGCCATGCTCTCCTCCAGGGGATCTTCCCAACACAGGGATCGAACCTGCATTTCCTATGGTTCCTGAATTGCAGGTGGATTCTTTACCCACTGAACCACCTGGGAAGCCCTTCAGAGGTGTTAACTATTTTAATTCTCAGCAGCATTGCATGAGAGTGCCCCCTGGCTCTTCTCCTTCACACTGATTATTGTTTTAGAAGTTTTGATTCTTATATAAACAACATTTAACTCTCTTCCTTACAGATATTCTGGCCACAGGACCAGCAGAGAACGCCTTAAATTCAAAAATATTTCTCTTGAGAAGGGAAGAGGTGAAGGTTGTCTTTTTCTTTGCCTCTTGTCATTTCTCGGTATGCACCTCGCCTTGTCCTCACATGTATACCTGTGGCGGATTCATTTTGATATTTGGCAAAACTAATACAATTATGTAAAGTTTAAAAATAAAATAAAATTTAAAAAAAAAGAAAAAAAAAAAAAGAAGTGACTCCAATTCCTCTTCCTCGTTACTCATCTAAACTCCCAAGTTACTCATCTAAACCCTTAGAGTTTCAGTAATCAGATCTCACCTGTTACTTGTTGCCTTTCCAGACACTAGCCCATACTGATCTTTCCTTTCTTTGTATTCTGATACCAGTTACATTCCAGTTGGGAATGTACAAGATGATTTTTTGGAGGCATGGTAAAATATGGATAATTGGAATGTGTTTATTTACATTTTATCTTTTAAATCTCTATTTTTTGTTTTATAATATAAATAATTGTATGATGATATATGTATATCTTTTGTAAACTCAAATGTCTATTGGGGCACATGCTTAAAAGTATACTGTAAAGGATATGCGTAAAAATTCTTTTAGAGACTGCTAGCCTATACTAAGCAATTTATATTCTTATTTTACATTTGTGACTTTGAATATGTGCAAAAGATGCCAAAAGATTCATGATATAATCATTTGCACTTTGGCAAAGGCATGAATTCTGAATGCCAAAAGCTGAGGCATGTGGCTAGGAGTAAATCACTTACCTAGGGAGTGAGCCACACAGACCATGAATAGAGTTTCAGTGTAGCTTTGTTTTCTACTCAAAATCATATAGTGTATAATCCTTGGGAAGTGAATCTTAAAACTTCTTTTGAAAAAATTACTCCATTAAGAAAGCCTAATGCAGTACTTCCCTTGTGGTCCACTGACAAAGACTCAGAGCTCTCAATGCAAGGGGCCCGGGTTCCATCCCTGGTCAGGGAACTAGATCCCACATGCCACAACTAAAATTCCCGCATGCTACAGCTAAGACGCAGCATAATAAGTAAATACAAAAAAAAAAAAAAAAAAGAAAGCCTAATGTAAGTTCTGGTGATGAAAGTGAAGAAATCTAAATAATTTGTAATAAAGAGGTAGTTTTGGCTGAGGTACATACTGTGTGTGTGCACACATGTGGAATCTGAAGAATTGCAAGTGATTATTGTTGCTATTTACTTTTTTTCTACTTCATAAAACTCAGCTCCTCAAATTCCAAGTCCTTTCACTGAAAAAGAAAATCATATCTTTGCATCCCTACAGTTTTAACAACTGGCACAGTGCTTCATCTTAAATAGTTGGTGACTTGATTTGTTTGATGCTTGCCTCTTTTCTATGTTTAGGCATTTTTCTGACTTATAAATTCATTGCCTACTGCATAGGAACAGTAAGTTAGAAATTAAATGTTTCCCTGTGACCTGGAAATATCCAGCAATATAGAGTTCATTATTCTATATTGAATGTCTGTTATAAAAGATTTGAATGCTCTCATGATGCAGTTCTTTGAAATATGACTTACCATCTTAGTAACATCAAAGAAATAAAACTAAGCGGAAATGTTAGATATTTTCCTCTGTTACCATGCAGAGATCAAGTAGAACTCACAGACAGATGTGTTTTAAATGCTCCATAAATAGCCTATTCCCAGATGTTTATATTATGGGTTAGGATGTCCACTGGGTGTGTTAAGTCAGTTCAGTCACTCAGTCGTGTCTGACTGCGACCCCATGTACTGCAGCACACCAGCCTTCCCTGTTCATCACCAACTCCCAGAGCCTACTCAAGCTCCTGTCCATCACATCAGTGATGCCATCCAATCATCTCATCCTCTGTCCTCCCTTTTTCCTCCCGCCTTCAATCTTTCCCAGCATTAGGGTCTTTTCCAGTGAGTCGGTTCTTCACATCAGGTGGCCAAAGTATTGGAGTTTCAGCTTCAGCATCAGCTTCAGCATTCCTTCCAATGAATATTCAGGACTGATTCCCTTTAGGATTGACTGGTTGGATCTCCTTGCAGTCCAAGGGACTCTCAAGAGTCTTCTCCAACATCACAGTTCAAAAGCATCAATTCTTCAGCACTCAGCTTTCTTTAAAGGTCATTTTAATCAAGAATTAGGAAATTTAGTTATAAAAATTTTTTAGGAAGACAACCAAAGGAACAACAGTGTGTAAGACAAAAGACTGAGATTACAGGTCTTTCCATTGGCCTTTGAAAAGCGAGGCTCTGCTATGAGTTGATTTACCTTGATGTATATTTATTCTATGCTAGGGCTATGCATTCATTACTTCATTTAATAATCTTCCCATGAAGCATCCTCTAAAAGAAAGTATTTTGTGTTACTTATCTGTATTGCTGTTGGAAGTAAAACTTAGAGAACTTAAATACTTGTCCAGATACATGGTGACAGAGTCAAATCAGCACCATGCAATAGAAAGCAATTTCTGCAATGACAGAAATGTTCTATATCTGCACTGTCCAATCTGGCAGCCACTAGCCCCATGGGACTACTTGAGCATTTGAAATATGATTGAGTCGACTAAATAAGTGCATTTTTATTTTAATTAAAATAGCCACATGGGGCTAGTAGCTACTGTATTGGACAGCACAGCTCTAGAACCTTCCTAAAATACTCTTAATCATACACCATACCTCTCCAGTTCACGTCTCCAAACCAAAGCACATAATAGGAAAAAAACGGTAATAGTAATAATACTGATACTATAAACTACACAGACCCACAGTATTAAAAACATTTGATTAGCCAGAGCTAGAGATGTTATCTCTACACATAGAAACCTAAGAGACTCCTTTTCTCTTATACCTAGCTGCTGCTGCTGCGGCTAAGTCGCTTCAGTCGTGTCTGACTCTGTGCGACCCCATAGACGGCAGCCCACTAGGCTCCTCTGTCCCTGGGATTCTCCAGGCAAGAACACTGGAGTGGGTTGCCATTTCCTTCTCCAATGCATGAAAGTGAAAAGTGAAAGTGAAGTCGCTCAGTCGTGCCTGACTCGTAGCGACCCCATGGACTGGAGCCTACCAGGCTACTCCGTCCATGGGATTTTCCAGGCAAGAGTACTGGAGTGGGGTGCCATTGTAAGGGGCAGTAACACAGTAGTAGACTTCTGTCTATGATCTTTAATTCTAGTGTCTTCTTCTTGTTAAATTATCCTCCTTCATTTTGTACTATCATTCTCCCTTCAAACCTTTAGTCTTTGCACTTACTGATACTTAGGGCAGAGGTTAGCAAAAATTTCCATTCCTTTGTGAGTGGTTTGACCAACATTCTGAATGCCTTCAGGTCCTGGCTTTGTATCCAGCTGCCTATATGTCCTTTGTTGATCGCTTTGTGCTGTTCTGAGCCTCAAAATTTTCTCATCTGCAGAGTAAGGGGGTTGAATTAAATGACCACATAGGTTCTTTCTAGATACAAAGATTCTGCATATAATGGTTCTAGTGGCTAGGGTTCTATAGTTGTATGGATATGCAGTAAATTCTTTTTTAAGTAAATTCTTAGATTATTAAAATTGTATGTACAAAACCCCAAATTTCCAACAAGAAATGTTGGAAAGGTGTGCAGCTTTTCACGTGTGATTAGCTCTGTTCCTTCCTCTTTCATGTTCCTTTTGTGAATGGATGGCTTCAGTCTTCCACAGACACAAATCAGAAGCCTGTACTTCTTTTGATCCTTCATCTGAAGCAGTGGGAATGACTGCTATACCCAGAAATCTCTGAATTAGTTGTCACATTGAAATAACATGCTCAACACATCATTGAAATGGCATGTTTAACACATGATAGCAAATGAAGGCTTGAAAGCGAATTAAGTTAAAAATATTATTTTAGAAGCACAAATAGTTGTTTGTTAATGTGTATGTATTTAAACAATTTTAATGTTTTACCATTATGCTCATTTTGAAAATAACAAGTATTAAGTTCTACTAGTTCATTTAAAATATTCTAAGAAATTCAGTTTACATGTAAAGTTTGAAGTATCTATTACATATATCAGTGTTTTGAATCTGTACATTCATCACACACTGACTTGTATAATGTATGCATCTCTTCTCTGAAGTATATCGGTGGCCTTTAATCCATGATGTGTTAGGATCACCTGTAGGGCTTTGAAAAATACAATGTTCAGGTCTCATTTCAGACCTGCTGAATCAATTGTAAGGAATGAGACCTTGAACACAAAAGCTGAAATGCTTTCCAGATTATCCTGATTCATGTCTCAGATTGAAGAACTAAAAACCTTCCGTCGGGACCGGGGTCCGGTGCGGAGAGCCCTTTGTCCCGGGACACGGGGCGTGGCCGGAAAGGCGGCCGCCCCCTCGCCCGTCACACACCGCACGACCGCACGTTCGTGGGGCACCTGGTGCTAAACCGTTCCTAGACGACCTGCTTCTGGGTCGGGGTTTCGTATGTAGCAGAGCAGTTCCCTCGCTGCGATCTATTGGAAGTCAGCCCTCGACACAAAAAAAAAAGAAAACAAAACAAAAAAAAACCTTGAAAGTTCTTAACAAGAAAAGAGATGGCCCCTTTATTAATTGGACTTATACCAACATCAAAGCTAGCCTGTAATAACTTAGTGATGTTAGTATTATAAAGTTCTGTTGTTCTTTCAAATTAAACATTAAAGTGTGTTTTGATGATGGCAATTCATCACTCAAAAAACACTCAGCTAATTCATTGTCCAGTCATTACTGAGAATTTATTATAAAGTATAAGAAATGTGATGCAAAATATAGGAGCACCCCCCCCCAACTTTACTTCATATGTTCTTATTCTTGAAAGAATTTGGGCTTATAAAAGCAGATGTTCAGAGACTTCCCTGGCAGTCCAGCGGTTAAGATCCCACACTTCCACTGCAGGGGATCAGAACCAAGACCCGCATGCCATGCTGTGCTGTCTCACACACACAGAATTAGGTATTCTAATCTTCCCTCATCCTTACATCTCTAGTCTTCATAATCATTTGTCAGTATTTTGACAATAGAAAACAACATTTTATTGAGAAATGTTTTAAATCTTCAGATTGGTATTCATCAAAGTCAACTATTTGTTTTTGCTTGTATTACATTTTACCCTAGATTTTAAAATAGTTTCTAATTCTCATTTATTTATATAGGCAACATACAGTTATACAATACTCTTTCTGTTTTTATACTAATGATCTTAAATGTAAAGTTGAGTATTGTATATACTAGGTTTCCCAAGTCATTACACCAGTAATATTCATAGTGTGCAATGTATACTTTGTAGATAATTTATATTTTGCTTCTATTATCATTATTCACAGTTATCCTCTAAGAACATTCTTTAGGACCCATATTTGTATGGCATTGAAACTGCGATGGGCTGGGAGGCTTTAGGTAGAGATATTTATTATTCATGGCCCTCCTAACTTTCAAAACTGATACATCTGAATCAACATGAGAATTCTTACAAGTAGAATCTGTATATATAATCCTAGTTATAAACACTTGTGTATATTTTGCCTCTTCCTCCATGTAAGTCCTCCGTCCTCATGGTTAGAGAAAGAAAGAATGGGAGATACACACCTGCTCTTGGCCACTTTAGCTGGGAGGTGAAACAGTTGATTTCCACTATGAGACCACACCCATCTGCAGGAAAAGCTGGGAATGCAGTCTAGCTATATTCTCAGGAGAAAAAGGGTTTTGGTGAACACACAGATTTCTCTGCAACAGCCCTATTTCTGCCAGGATCAAACTCTCCGACTTTTGGCAAAGCAGTTAATCTCCTTGGCTTCAGTTCCCTTTATTATAAAAGAGTCAAAGACTTTGATAAGATTATTAGATATTTATATTAAGAAAGTTCTCTTAAGATATAGCGAGGCTTGATTCAACAATGCATATATCAGAATCATAGTATCCTTAAAAGTAGATCTGATGAGAAATGAAAACTAAGTTATGGCCCAGTTGGTGGTTTTGTGGTTAAATGCATAACCATGGGATGTTGATTACTTGATTCAGGTAATCTTGGAGAAGGGATCTTAGGGGGAGGGAGGAAAGGGGTGGATTTAGGATTTCATTCTTAGTCTCAACCTTTTTACTTTTTCCATCAATAAATCGTAATGAAAATATTGAACTCATACTCTTCACATTATAATTTGGAAATTTCAAATAATTTTTAGATACTATCTAAAATTCTTTGGATTAGACCATCAAATTTTTTTAATTTGTAATCTAAGTTATAGGTTACCCAGGCTTTTGAAGACTGACCAGAAAATCAAATGAATTATTTACAATACTGCATTTATGACCGTATACTTTGTATTGTAAACAGTTGTCTTACAAATGAACTGTGAAACATAACCCATTTTAAATAAAGGATGGCTTGAATTTATATCTGCAAAATAGTTTAATTGCTTTCCTGCCTTCAAAAAGTGAACTCTTATACCCTTAAATATAATGTCGGAGCTATGGCTGTCAGTATAAATATAGTTTGGCGCTTCTTCAGCAGAGATTTCATACTGACCAGAGAAGAGATCTCAAGGACAGGCAAAGAATATGTGTTATATAGCTGTTGGCTAGAATGTACCACATTTACTCACAGTGTTTGTAAGACACACAGATGATTTGATCTATCATTGATTTTAAAAGGCAAAAATGATAGATGATTACACATTAATATTGACTGGTATTATTACTTCTGTTACATTTGAAGGCTTTAAAAGGACTTAATAGGAAAGATATTTTTAATGTGTTCATAACGTTTCAAAACATGTGTTCTCTTTCTTTTCAGGACTTCCAATAGTAGTCAGACGTTATCATCCTGCCATACTATGGAGCCATGTTCATCAGATGAATTCTTCCAAGCCCTTAATCATGCTGAACAAACATTCAAAAAGATGGAAAACTATTTGAGACACAAACAGTTATGTGATGTAATTTTAGTTGCTGGTGATCGCAGAATTCCAGCTCACAGGTAATTGTTTTCTAAATTTCTATATGTGTGAAATACTTCCTTGATCCTTTAGTAGTGTATGTTGAGGTAACTTGTTCTAATTGATTATTCAGTGGAGTGTTTTGGTAAAGGGGTATATTTCATGGACTTTCTGCAAAGAAAGCAGTGCATATGAAATTATTACACACTATGTGCTCAGTCGCTTTAGTTGTGTCTGACTCTTTGTGACCCTATGGACTGTGGTCCACCAGGTGCCTCTGTCCATGAGATTCTACAGGCAAAAATACTGGAGTGAATTGCCATGCCCTCCTCCAGGGGATCTTCCCGACCCAGGGATTGAACCTGCGTCTCTTAAATCTGCTGCACTGCAGGCAGGTGTTTGTTTGTTTTACCGCTAGCTCCACCTGAGAAGCCCTAAGTCGCTTCAGTTGTGTCCCGACTCTGTGCAACCCCATAGACAGCAGCCCACCAGGCTCCCCTGTCCCTGGGATTCTCCAGGCAAGAACACTGGAATGAGTTGCCATTTCCTTCTCCAATGCATGAAAGTGAAAAGTGAAAGTGAAGTCTCTCAGTCGTGTCCAACTCTTAGCGACCTCATGGACTGCAGCCTACCAGGGTCCTCCGTCCATGGGATTTTCCAGGCAAGCGTACTGGAGTGGGGTGCCATTGCCTTCTCCTTGTTACACATTAAATGACCCCAAAAGTGTTACTTTCCCTCTGTAGAAGCATAAAAACAAAACATACCAGCCTGAAGTTTGTCAGTATCATTTGATACAGTTTTCAGCTACTATTTAAGCCACACCCACCTAATTTTATCTGTTGTATAACTTTCAGTAAACTCAGTGGAAATTAAAGTGGTGATCATTTAGAAACAAACTGGTAGAATGGAGTGGCAAAACTGTTGAGTTTTTGTTTTTGTTTTTTTTTTAATTTTATTTTATTTTTAAACTTTACAAAATTGTATTAGTTTTGCCAAATATCAAAATGAATCCGCCACAGGTATACATGTGTTCCCCATCCTGAACCCTCCTCCCTCCTCCCTCCCCATACCATCCCTCTGGGTCGTCCCAGTGCACTAGCCCCAAGCATCCAGTATCTTGCATCGAACCTGGACTGGCAACTCGTTTCATACATGATATTTTACATGTTTCAATGCCATTCTCCCAAATCTTCCCACCCTCTCCCTCCCTGTGTACGAGACAGCAAAAGAGACACTGATGTATAGAACAGTCTTATGGAAAACTGTTGAGTTTTAAAACAGCCAACTCTATCCCACCTTCTTGGAGTAGGAAATGGCAACCCACTCCAGTATTCTTGCCTGGAAATTCCATAGACAGAGGATCCTGTCAGGCTACAGTCTGTGAGGCTGCAAAGAGTTGAACATGACTGAGCACCGCACATCCCAACTTCTGTTTGCTGACCTCCAGAAAATATGAAAGGCAGTAGTACTAGGGAATAAAAGCATTTAACAGTAATGAAGTATTACTTTTTGTTGTAAGAAAAGGAAATGAAAGCTGTTTAATAAAGAATAATTTTTCTCCTAATAATTCCATATTTAATTGTTCAGTGTTAATCACCATTATGATCCCAGAGGTTTTTTTTTTTTTTTTAATACCTTTCAAAACTAATTAACACTGTGTCCCAAAAGTTTTGTTAAACCTTCCAAAGTGAAAGTAAAATTAGGAAGCATGGGCTTGGTCTTATAGTCTTTAATGCCTGAATCAGCACACATTTATTGAGATGCCACTATATGTTGTGACCAAAAGTCCATGTTGTGAGTGTGTGTATATTAGAGATATTTCAACCAGAATTTCTAGAGGCATTTCAAATTTCCTGTTTCCAAAACAGAACTCAATACCTTACCTGCAACACCTGTGTAAGACACCATCATCTCACTTAGATTACTCGTGCAAGAAACTCCTGGCCCATTTCCCTGTTTTCACTCTTTTCCCTACATTCTGTTTTCTACACAGCTGCCTGAGTGACCCAGTAAAGTGGTACTCAGATGTGGTTGCTCCTCTGATGAAACTTTCTAATGCTTCCTCATGTTGCAGCGTGAAACCCCATGTCTTCCCCGTGGCTTCTGTGACCCAGCTTGCCGTTACTTCTTTATCATGCTGCCCACCATCTTACTCACTCTGCTTCAGCCACTCTGACCCCCTTGTTGTTCCCTGCATGTGGTAGGCATGCCACTTCTGCCTTTTGATGTTTGCCCTGACTGCTCTTCTTCCTGAATGCTGTTCCCAAATACCTGTATAACTAATTCCTGCACCTCCTTCAAATTTTATCTCAAGTGTCACCTTCTAGTGAGACCACCTATTTAAACCAACTCCCCATTTGCCCTTACCCTACATTTTTCCCCATGGCACTTATCACTTCTTGCCATAATTTAGAATTTACTTCTGCTGTACATTGTTTGTCATCTTGTAGACTATGACTCCATAAAAGAAGGGATCTTTTGTCTAGTTTTCACACCAGTATATCTCAGAGTATCTAGATCTCCTTGCAACCCCATGGACTATATCCCACCAGGCTCCTCTGTTCATGGATTCTCATAACAAGGATACTGGAGCGGGTAGCCATTTTCTCCTCCAGGAGATCTTTCCGACCCAGGAATCCAACCTGAATCTCCGACATCTCCAGCATTGGCAGGCGGGTTCTTTACCACTAGTGCCACCACTTAAAATCTATTTTTGCATATATGTGACTATCAATGATTTGGACAGAGACATACCTATTATATAATAATGTATTATTATAAAAAGATACAAAATATACTTTTGTCTTGTGGTAACAAAGGTACTATAATTTTACAACAAAATATAAACATTATAGTATACCCTAATAATTTAAAAATCATAAAAGTTAAAAATAACCTGCTAAAAACCAGTGTCAGATATCTCCCATGTATTTACTACTTATATAATTGAAAAAAAAAAAAAAACCCTTAGGTTGTTTTAAAAAATGATAAGCTGGAGAACCTTTACATTTTTTCCTGTATTTTATATATCATTAGTTTAAATAATATTACAGCTTTTTTTCGGGATGATAAAAAGGGATATTTGAGTAGTGAATGAGTAAATCATTTACATCAGCAGAAAACTTTCAGTAATGGAAATTTATTATTCAAAGGAAGAGACTAGAAGTTAGGGAGCTTGGGATCACCATGTACACACTGCTGTATTTAAAATGGATAACCAACAAGGACATACCGTATAGCACATGGAACTCTGCTCGATGTTATGTGGCAGCCTGGATGGGAGGGGAGTTTAGGGGAGAATGGATACATGTATATGTATGGCTGAGTCTCTTTGCTATCTACCTGAAAACTCTTAACAGCATTGTTAATCAGCTATACTCCAATACAAAATTAAAAGTTAAAAAAGACACAAAAGGAAAAAACAAAGGAAACGACTAGAGCATAAAGCAAATTGTCAAACTTAAAATGCATTTCTTAATACCAAACACTTTCTATGGGTAACAAAGTTTTTTAAAAAATAGAAGAAAAAGAATGAAAGAAAGCAAAGTGTTGACTACTGAACATCAGCTTTGATGTTGTCACTGATGTTTTTTCTTCTGATGTGCTCTTAGATTGGTGCTCTCCTCTGTCTCAGATTACTTTGCTGCCATGTTTACTAGTGATGTCAGGGAAGCAAGACAAGAAGAAATAAAAATGGAAGGTGTAGAACCGAATTCCCTATGGTCCTTGATTCAATATGCATATACAGGTAATAAATCTGAAAATAAAATGAATGTAAAACCTCTTAGATTTAAGTTGTATTATTAGATTTCAGATTTCTGCCTTTAATAAGCCTACTGCAGTTAATAGTTCTGCTGTTTATAACTACCCTTGGTGGTACCTCTATAGATAAAATCTCTATATTAGAACCTTTAAAGTGGTTATTATAATTAAGCTTTTGAATGATATTTTTACATGTTAATGTAATAATTTGATGAATTATACAATGTTTTTCAACTTTTGCATTATTACTAATCCTTCTTTGAAAATTCTGGAAACAAGCTATTCATTTTTTATTTTAGTAGAAGTCACAAAGCACTAGTAGCTTATTTTTCACATTTAGTACTTTTTTTCTTTTTGGAATGTCTTAAATCATCTATATCTGGAATGCATGTAGTGAGCTCTTAGAATTATTATTGTTTGCATCAATTACCTTATAAACCAAAGTTAATATAGTTCCATAGTTAATGGAATTTCTTTTTATCATTAAGGCCGCCTGGAATTAAAAGAAGATAATATTGAGTGCCTGTTGTCTACAGCTTGCCTTCTTCAGCTTTCACAGGTTGTAGAAGCATGCTGTAAGTTTTTAATGAAACAGCTTCACCCATCCAACTGTCTTGGAATCCGTTCTTTTGCTGATGCTCAAGGTTGTACAGATTTGCATAAAGTGGCTCACAATTATACCATGGTATGTATGTTTAAGAAAGCAGGAAGGCATGGGCGCTTGCCTTATTCTTTATTGTTGCAGGCCTGTCTGCGTGTTGCTGTTTTCCCGTGGCTCTGCGGTGTGTCTTGAGGTTCAGGTTCACTGTCTAGTGTGTCATATTTTCAATGAGGTCTGAGGGGAAAACCCCAAGTAATATTTCTCCTGGATTTATAAGTCAGGCCTTAAATTATCACAGCCACTAAGAAGCAGAGCAGTATTTTAGAACCCTTTCATTCAAGATTTTCAATCTGCTACTTTTAAAAGCAGATTTCCCCTAGACAGTTGACCTTGTGGCATATGAATGAATTTCAGAAATTATCCCCTTACTCACTGATGGAAGTTGGTGATCGTGATAGTGTATTGGTGCAGTACTAGTACAGAAGATACGAGGTTGGAAGGGAGAGGCTATTTATTAAGGATAAATCTGACTATATGTAAATCTGACTAGAAAGATGTTCCTATTGATTGTAGCAAATCCTGTGCTGAAAATAAATCCCAGGGAGTTCTGATTCAGAAGGCTAAGGATAATGGATACAAGTTGATCTAGGACAGTAAGAAAATCAGGGCATGTTGAGAGCATGCTGTTAGGACCAGCCTCCACCATCAAAT